>NW_020799113.1:17201838-17228396 GCF_003259725.1 Athene cunicularia | reverse complement strand
GGCAGGGGCTTTGCCCCCGCCCTGGGCCTCCCCGCCGCGGCCCTGTGCCCCAGTCAGGCAGGGCGCTGCGGCCGCCGGTCCTCTTGGCTCTGCCGCTGCCCAGAGCTGGCAGGTCCTTTTCAGACAGGGTGTGGGGACCCCCCCAGAGAGAGTGGCTGGCCTCCCTCGGTGCGTTGCCTTGAGGACAGGGGGTGTTCCTTGAGAATTTGCTGCTGCTTTTTTTTCTGGGCTGAGTTCCTGAGCAAGGTTGGGTGACAGGTTTGAGCTGAAAACGTTCATATAGAAAAAGTGTAAGGCAGTGACCAATGCTTCTGGACCAGGCAGGTGTAACAGGGAAAGTATGTATGTATCCATAGCTCAAGTGTTGTCTGTTGTTTTCACTTGAAGTTGTGTGTTGTTTTTGGTTTTTTTTACACAGCCAGTATTTTTGGTATTATACTGAAGCCAATGCAGCAAAACCACACATAATAAATACAATACAAGTTGGGATTGATCATGAAGACCTTTTGTGGAAGAGCTAATCCAACCACTGGTGCAATGGAGTGGTTAGAAGAGGATGAGAACTATGACTATCATCAGGAAATTGCACGGTATACTTGAAAAAATAGCTTATTGTTCCACTAGAGCTACAAAAGGAGCAAACACAACTTGTTTTTATGACAGATTTTGGTTTTATGGAAGTTCCAAGGGCACAGATTGTAGGACAGTCTAAATGTTATAGTGCCCTGTGTTGTACAGGACTGACAAGAAATGTAGAATTTTGTAAAGTATTCTCCAGGTAGTATCCTTCTAAATTTTTAAAAAACGTTTCAGAGATGCTTATCTTAATGCTGACAGTGACTGAGTTGTGGCAAAATGCATTGACTAAATTTCTTTTAAATCCCCAGTGCAAGAAACAATTACTAAGTGTCTATTCCTGTAGTAACTTTTTAAGAGCTTCATGGAACAGCCAGAGAAATTGGGAGGATTAGATCTGGGAGTATTTTTAAGTAGTACGACCCATGAAGAAATGAATACCAAAGAAATTTAACAAATGATAGACCATTATTAAGCTCTCTTTCATTGCTGTGTATTGCTCTGTATGAACCTCTGTCCTGCTGTTATTTCACAGCTGTTTGTTCATAGGTTCATGTGTTGGGTCTATTGCTGAAGAGAGGAAATATGCCAGCAGTTAATTAGTTTATGTATATGCTGATGACCAGATCACTGAAATGACATTATTCCTTAGATTTGGGAACCAGTTCAGATCCTTAAATCGTATGGCCCCATTTATGGTTCATGGGCACCTGTTGCCTTAGTAAGAGAAAACAAAGGAGGCTATATAAGATCTAGTGGTTCTGTCATGCTTTGCAGTATGTAGTATTTTGACTGGATTTTTTAAATTTTAGGTCACGCTATGCAGATATGCTTCATGATAAAGACAGAGTAAGTATAGAAGCAAAAAATCTTCTGAATGGTAGAGAAAATACTAATCTCCTTTCTCTTGAATGGCTGTTTCTACATGATTATACAGGTTTCTCTGAAGGATGAAATGATCGAATTTGTACCCTTTAAGATACCAGACCTGCTCTTAGATCAACATCTGACTCTTAAGTGTTCTGTTGTTTACTACAGAACATGATATTAGCATTGTTTGCTGTTCTATGTTTGACATTTTTGACAGAGAGAGCTCATTAGATGAAATATCAAAGGCTAAAAATGTGAATCTAGTTTTTATAGGAATGTAAGTAAAGTCTGTCTTAATTCTCCTGTGGTATTTTTAGCTCTTATTTACTGCTTAGGATCGAGAAGAAAATTGAGATACCATATCTACAGGCATGATAAAGTCTGGAATGGATAGTTTAAATGTACTTTCTGCTCTAGCCATTTAGTCAACCATTTAGTCAATAACCTTTTTAAAGATTTTTATGGTGTCTATACTATGAGTCTTGAATTCATACTGAATTGGAACATGCCAGAAGGATCAGGCATTTAATAAGCCATATAGAGACAGCAAGTTGTGTCTAAGTAATTAAAACAACTCTACTGGAGTTATATATCAAAAGTGTTAACTAGAATGGTTTGGAAAGGAATCCAGCAGATTCCAAATATCCAAAGATAGTGTGTTATTTGGAAAGGCTTGTTAAAACATTCCTTTTCAAATGATTTACAGTAGGCTATTATGCAGTAAATATAAGCATATATTTCACTATGTATACTGTAGCTGACAGATGGCAGGATTGTTTTTTTCTCTGTTGTTATTGCTGGTATGCATATAGTGCCACTTAATGGCATATAACCAAAAGCCAGTATTTATACATGCTGCTTCTCATGTGGCAGTGTTTTCCAGTATACGGAGAGGAATCTAAATCCAGGATACTTCAGGTCTTATGCTGTCAGAGGCACTAGAAGACTATTTGAGTGGTGCTGCAGGGGAAAAATAAGAAGACGACCAGTAGTATTTCACACGGATCTTACCTATTCTTTTTATGTCTAGAAAATTTATTGCATTTGTAAATTATGCATGCATTGTAAATAGCTGATTGATCAATCATGAATGGTGTGGTAAAAATGGATGTGCTTTAAATGGACTGATCCCTCCAAAACCACTTCCTTTTGCTGAAAATGTCTTTAGTGTGACTATAGAATGAAGAATGTCTGCAGGTGTTTTTCTAGTTATAAACTTACAGTCTGAAAGTGCAAGATTTCTCTACAAATAGCTAAAAGCTTGCTGATGTCTTTCCTCTTTGTTTTTTCCATCTCCACAGAACACAAAGTATTACCAAGGTATTCGTGCTGCAGTGAGCAGAGTAAAAGAAAGGGGTGAGAAAGCAATTGTTCTAGACATAGGGACTGGCACAGGACTCCTGTCTATGATGGCAGCTTCAGCAGGTGCAGATTTCTGCTATGCTATTGAGGTAAGCATTTGTTATTGGTTGCACATAATTCTGTGTGCATGTTCATAACCTCTTTTTAGAGATTTAATGCAGTTGTTCTGTCTGAATGATCAGTGTTGTGGATGCATTTGCCATTTTGTATTGTGGTTTTTGAAGTGCAAGTCTGATGCTTTCATCTGTGTGAAAAAGACTTAGATCGTACAAGCATATGGTTGTAAAGACATAATTTTTCATTCTTGGGATAGTTTCTGTAAATGTACTGATTAACAGTACTAAGTTAAGTTTTATAGTGTTCTGTCTTTTCTGCTTATCAAAACTCAAGTGTAATATGGAAAACTTGATAAATGTTTTTGAAAAACCTGAGTATTCTCAAACTATATTGTTGATCTTGCTGTTTCAGCTCTTGGAGATGGGTTCTCAGACCCACTTAATAATAACATGAATCCCATCTTAATAAAGATACTGTCTCATAAACTTATTTTCCATTTCTTTGTGATTAGATGGAGCATATCCTTTTTTATTGGCAGATAAACATCCTGATGCTTATTATCAGTCATTTCTTATGTGAAGAATAACAGGAAGATTCTGGCCAATTTAAATTTTTGGTTTACACATTTGAAAAAACAAAAAGAAGATTCACTTGTCCAATGTTTGTAGCTGAAAGGGTTCACTGTGATTTTTATCCAAGTAAAAATCTACATTTTTTAATTAGGATTTTATCCTATGATCATTTTTCAGGGACAGTCATCTTTCGTGTAGGTACAGGAAGCAGTAGCCTCCAGAATAAATCTGTTCACAGCCAATCATAGGGAAGAGACAGTATCAGAAGTGATGTGGTGGGAGGGGTCTTTTCCCTTCTGCTTAGTAGTTTGTTGACCACTCTGGTGGAGGAGGATCACTAGCTGGTGGGAGAAAGGGAGGCCCATGATGGAAAATAAAAGCCTAATCTGAAGTCTGAGAGCTACTGCTGTAGCTGTTCTAATAGGAATACATTATTCCAGTTCTGGAACTTGGGCTAGGTTCCAAAATGGCCACAAATCTCTTAAGTAGTCAGGTTGTGTGGCTGAGTAGAATATTAAAAAAATTTTTGAGTTTAAAAATTTTTGAGTTGGATGTGGATGTTAAGCCCTTTCAACACATTCTTCATTGTTCTGCTATTTTCAAGCTATATATTTTCTCTATTCTTCTCTTTGTTCTAAATGAAATAAAAATTCTCTTCAAGGTTATGCTGTTAATAAAAGCAGATTTTTGGCATACTTAAGTCACCATTTCAGTGCTGGTTGTTTAAGATTCTTTTATGTATTTATTTGTTTTGAGCACATAGAAGCCTCTGGGGGGCCTCTCTTGATGCATGCTTAAATTTTTAAAAATAACAAGTTTAATGTAAATGTTAAATGTGTATTCTTGTCTTTCAAAAGTTAAATTTGAGTAGGTTTTGGAAACAGCTGATAGTTTGTAACAGTGACATTGGAGCCCTATGAACCTTTAAAGTGAGGCTTGCTGTCTTGTTTCATGGTAATGAACTTCAAACAGGAAAAGATACAGAAGATGTTAAAATTTTGGCAGGACTAAATATGCTGCATTTTGCCTTGGTGTCCTTTCATTTTTGAAAGATAGTGTTAGCTTACTAGTTTGTTAAGAGTCTTGCTATTTACAGGTTTTCAAGCCCATGGCCAATGCTGCTGTGAAGATAGTGGAGAAAAATGGTTTTCGTGACAAGATCAAGGTAATCAACAAGCACTCCACTGAAGTCACAGTTGGCCCAGGTGAGAAAAATAGCCTAGGGTTAAAAAAGTTGGAAAGTACCTCAAAACCATGAGGGAATATGTATTCTTCTCACTTTCTGAATGTTTTTAATTAAACCAAGCAAATCCTTTACTCTCTAGGAAGTAACATTGGAAATTTACTTCAAAAGGAAGCATTGAATAGTATTTCAGTAGTCATTTGTATTTCATAGTAAACTTCTAAAAGAAAATTTTCAGTCTTCATCAGGCTCTCTAACAGGAATAAGTTTTTGAATGACTTGTGTTTTCAGTATAGTATTTTCTTGAAAGACATATAAAATTTCTCAATTTTACTATGTTAAATTCTGTCTTTTAGACGGAGATATGCAATGTCGTGCAAACATCCTGGTAACAGAATTATTTGATACAGAGCTGATTGGAGAAGGAGCTTTACCAACGTATGAGCACGCACACAAATACCTTGTACAGGTAAGAAAACAGAAATTGATAGTGTGTCAGATTTATCCCTAGAGAAACTCTTCTGTCTTTTTTGGAGTAGGATAGAGATTATACTTGATTTAAGCTTCTGTATCCTTTGTAAATACACCATCAGCTGTGCAAATTTCTTATTCTGTGAATAATTTGCTAGATTCATTCCTAGAATAAAGCTATTGTGGCACATACTGTAAATCACAGACTCTGAAATTACACTTAGTTGCTTTGTATTAAAACCAATAACTTGCTGGTTAACACATGTCTTTCAGAAAGGCATCCAGTTCTGATTTGGAACTTTCTTTAGTAGTTTGTTCCAATGGCAAATAGGTCCCAAGATGTTATAAAAAATTATTTTCCTCCTAAATTTGATGGGCTTCACCTCCCAGGAATTGATTGGGTTATTTCTTAAGGAATTCTTTCTACTCTGCATGGTTTTTGCCTGTGAAAATACTTTAAACACCATAATCAAATTATATGTCAAAACCCCCCACTGGATATTAATCCATGGGTGTAATTTTAGGGCTTTCTCCTTCACCCCTTCTAATTTTTCCCTTAAATTAAAATGTGGATAGCAATACTTTATTTAGGCTTTGAAGTTTCGTTTCACCAGTTCTACATGTAAAGACAATAGCACTCCATAACTTTTTACTGCTCTCCATATATAACTCTAAACTGTAACTAGACTTTTTTTTGGTGAAAGCATTGTTCTTGGACTTCACAGTTAGCTCTTAGTTCACGGTATTTTTTTAGAACAATTTACATGTTTTCTACTCTTTAAACATGGATACAGAGTTACTATTGCATAAATATTTGAGCAATTATCTTTCTTATTTACTTATTGTAATCACAAACTCTAATGTAGATAGCTTAGTAGATACCTGCCTTGGGAAGCTCAAGATAGATCTCTCATCTCAGAATGAGTATGGAAATACATGTTTAACTGAGGCCAGTAAAATGGTACTGTTGCATGGTTTGTAAAGTAATCTGACATTGCTGAACTACACTGAACAGGATAGATAACTGAACAGGATAGATAAGTGTATTGTATTTCACAAATAGAGAAAACAAAAGTGCTCTGATGTTGCAGAAGTCTCTGAAATTGTGTTGAAGATTTCAAAGCTCCTAGTCCAACTTTTCTTCAAATTGTTTCACATTTCAATTGATTTCATTCTCATGCATGTTACTAAGTCAAATTTGATGAATACGTTTACCCTTTGTTTTAACACTCAGGAAGGATGTGAGGCAGTGCCTCACAGGGCAACAGTGTATGTCCAGTTAGTGGAATCCAAAAGAATGTGGTCCTGGAGCAAATTGTTTCCTATCCATGTCGAAGCAGAGGATGGTGAAAAAATTATTGTCTCCCCTTCAGAAATGGAGAACTGTCCAGGTGTTCCGTCTGTTTGTGATATCCAGCTGAACCAGATGCCTTCAAGTGACTTCACTGTCCTTAGTGATGTGGTGACAATGTTCAGGTAAAGTAGGCGTCGTTGTTTTGTTCAAACCAGAATTTTCCTGTTATGCCTTTTATATAAGTTGTGTATTCACTGTGGGAAGCTAGTGAAAATTTCTGAAGAATGCTGAACTGTTTCTTTTTACAATTTTGATGCTTCTCTGCAGTGTGGATTTCAGTAAGCCAGTAAGGAGTGCTTCTACCTCCTATAGAGTGCAGCTGAAACCTGTAAAATCTGGCAAGGCACAAATTGTACTTTCCTGGTGGGATATTGACATGGACCCTTCTGGGATGATAAACTGCACAATGGCTCCAAACTGGGTAAAACCCACTGCTGCTTTCCAGGTAAAATACTGAGCTTTCAGATACTATCATTGAATGACTGCCAGTAATTATTTTGGGTAAAGGCCATACTGGGTGTTTTAAGCAGACGTGCCTTAAACTGCATAGGAACTTGCTAATGTTTTATATTGGAAGATGCTACATAAGGAAAACATAGAATTGTTAACTTTATTATGCACCCCTTTTAGGTTTTCTTTCATGTAAGACTTGCCTTTAAACTTTAATGTAAAGCTTTAAAACTGAAGCTGTCTTTCAGACTTTTAAAAAAATATTTTCAAGAAATAAAATATTTCCACATATTTTTTCTTAACTTGTCTCTATCCCTTGTCAAAATATTAGTCTGTGATTTGCTTCCATGTAGTTCTATTAAATTTCCAAATAAGTGTTAAGTTTATGGTAATATACTCCCATAAATAAGGCTGGTGTTGGAAAACACTGGGTTGATACTGGATATTTAGAGGAACAGGAGATCACTGTGAAATCAGATTCATGGGGTTTTGTATGAATGTATTTACTAGTAGGATCAACTTAGTTAAAAGGAAACTACAAAATGATTGCTTGCACTTAACCATGTTTGAGAATAAAATTTGAAACTATTAAGCTTCAGGGCATTCAGTCAGCTTAGAATGACCAATCAGCTTGGAATATTTACAGTACAGTAAATAGATTTTTGAAACACAGAATAGTTGTGCTGTCATATCTGAGTGACACTAAATGACCTTATTTGATACATGAGGCTTCAACCACTGATCACTGTCAGCAAATCCATATAGGTTTCTAACATAAGTGAACTATAGAGACGAAACTGCATTAATAAATGCAAAGTGTGTTTTGGATTTGGTTTTCATTTGATTAAAATACAAGCTTAGCTAGTCAGCAAGCCAGTGGTCTCAGGCTTGTTCTGTTGTAAGAAATCTGTATGTAGTACATTTATTCAATATACGGTATTAGTCCTTACTAAGCCTTGCTGACATGAACAAGATTCTTTCAACTAGTTGTACATCAGCACTTCAAAGTTGTGCCCATTCTTACGAATTGATTTCCTGGTATAGTTTTACTTTCCATTTACTATTTATGAGTTAATTCCTAAGGTTTTGTTTATCAACCTTTTTCAGTGGAGAGATCACTGGATGCAGTGTGTGTATTTCCTTCCAAACGAGGAGCCAGTTCTCCAGGGTGAGAAGGTGTACCTGACTGCCTGTCGTGATGAGTACTCTGTGTGGTATAAGCTGCAGAAAGACAGGTAACAAGATGTGTGTGTGAAAAGGGAGGGTATTTTATTCCAAGCTTGAGTATTTGCTGTTCTTAGAAGCAGCTGTTTTGTAGAAGAACAAGATCAGAACCTGAAGACTAGAAAATTATTAAAAGCCACTTTATGGGCAATGCACAGGTGAAAAAAACATGTGATGGATAAAAACAGAGTTGAGGTTTGGGCTGCAGGCTCCTGCCTTATACCTGGTGGCATTCTGTGACAGAGAAACAAAACCCACTCATGGTAGGTTCCTGGAAATCCTAAATATTTCTGGGCTGAGTTGGCATATAGGTAAAGGAGTGTGTAATTGCCATGCTGTCTCTTTTCTATTTTCTTAGCACTGTCTTTTTGAGATTAATGCCTTGTACTCAAATTAAAAGGAGCTTAATCATGTTGGTTGTAATGACAATATCAGCCAACATTTTAAAAACTCAATGCCAGCTTTAAAAGTTAACTCCTGAATTGTGTGTGCCTTTTATTTTACTTAGGAATCCAAATATGTAACTTTTTTCTAAAAGGTCAAAGCCTAAAATACTTAACCATCACAGTCAGTGGGAAAGTTTGGTTTTGTTTTTTAAAAAAAGATGAAAATTGGCTTTTTTTTTCATTTGGAAAAGCAAAGCTAGAAAAGGGTCCCCTCAGAACTACTAGATTTGAACAAGTGTGGAGTCCAAATGCATTAATGTGCATACTACCTAAAATGTGTAAATGCACATGTTTGTGAAAACATATTACTGATGCTGTAGTTAATACTTCATTGAAATTTTTTTGCAGAGGAGAAGAGGAGAATAAATCAGATGTTCGTGTTGAGAGTCCTGTTTGTAGATGTCAGGCTCATCTTCTTTGGAACAGACCACGCTTTGGGCAATTAAATGATCATAACCGAACACACCAATACATCAAGTCTTTGATGAAAGTGAGTGCAGGTTGCCAGTAGGTTTTTTGGCTTCTGCCATAGATGTGTGCATTGGGTTTTTTGCAGTAATTATTAGTGGAATTTGTTTCTCCCTTGCTAAAGGACTGTGCTTATAAAGTGTATTTTATTTACATCAGCAGATCTAAGTTCTATTTTGTCATGAAAACTTTGGTATTACTTTTTTTAGATTCTAAACAGCCATTTTTGCATGGGAATTTGTAGCAACTCTGTGTATCTCTGTGTAGAAAGAGTATTGGGAGTTGAGTAAAGACACCCAATGCATTTTTGTGTAAACATTTTCTGACCTAAAACAAGGGGATTAGATGAACATTTCTTAATAGTATGCTGTTCTGCTTGAAGTGGTTATATTAATCACTGTATCTCCCAGTCCTTATTCGATATGAAAATGTGTAAAGTGGGGAAAAAACCACTACCAAGATGTCTAGAATTTGAAAACTCATTCATCTAGAATAGGAATAACAATGACTATTTAATTTCTGTAGGTTCTGAAAACAGATAGTGTTTGCCTCTGTATCAGTGATGGCAGTCTGCTGCCTGTGCTGGCTCACTATCTTGGAGCAAAGCAGGTACAGTACTTCTTCCTGTTTTTCTTTCCTTGTGTTTTAGCTTGGTATTTCCTGTCCTCTCAACTGGTTCAGAATTTCTAGCCTGTTATTTAGTTATTTTCAGTGCCGCTTCAGTGACAAGTGAGAAAGAGGCTCCCATTGTGTTGAATAGGAGGTTTAATTCATCTCTGACTTCAGTCTAGGGAGATAATAATTACCATTTTTGATGTTGACCAATATGTAACCTTGAATGAAAGCAGTGTTCCTCATTCCCCACTGATTGCTGTCAGTTTGTATCTTGTTGGTTTTGCAAATACTGTTTCTACTGACATAAATGTCTGGCAATTTTTTTTCTTCTTTTGTGTTTCCAATTCCATAATTACATTTATTATCTAGTCTGAAGTGAAAGGTCTGCAACAGCAAGATAGGAAGCAGTAAGAATACTGAATCTGTGTGTAAATGAGAGCTGCCTGCCTGTCTCAAGTGTATATACCATACTTGTGTTTTCTCCTGGGGTTTGTCAAACTAAAATCTATTACAGTTGGGCTGAATATCTGGGAATGTGTAATGTAATATAATCCTGAGGAAGTTGCTAGGCAATTCATAGAAATAAACAAACATGCGGAGTTAAACCAGTGATCCATGGCCCCTGTATTTTTGTCTTTAGTAATGGCTAAAGACAACCAGGAGAGAGGGAATGAATAGGGCAGACACAGAAATTCCTATAGTTATTTTCCTAGCCCTGTAGCAGCATATTACCTAACTATTCACCAAAATTGAATAAAACCTAATTTATTTCTTATTTCAAACAGCTGGTGTGCTGCATTGTACATCTGAGCTCTGTCCAGCTGATACAGTCAGATGACATTAAACAGTGCTTGGAAGGAGTAAGCACTAGTGGAGGTTGATTCAGCACACTGACAATATGCTTGCATTTGTTCTGGAGTGTATATATGCCTAGAGCAAATGTTAATATGCTATGTGCAAATAAATATTTGCATTTTGTTGGGGGTTTTTTCTTGTATGGCTGTGAATACAGCATTATTTAGCCTGTAGTTATTGGGGGGTGGAGTTTTTTTGTTGTTAAAAAGGTACATGAGAGTGGGCTGTGGAATAGATGCATGATTCTTATGAACTGTCTTCACTAGGGCATCAAAAAAGTTCTTTCATTGTTTGTTTATATATTTTAATTAAAAATTAAAAAGCTAGATGACTTAATGTTGTATATTTTCTTTAGGTGTTTACATTAGAAAACTCTGCTGTGTCCTGTTCCGTCATGGAAAAAGTGAGTATTCAGCTTTCTGTTAAAGCAGTAAATGAACTCATGGCATTTCATTTTCTTGCATCAATTGCTTGGAGGTTAAATCAAGTTTAATAAATGTATTGGCTCACAGAATCATCTAGGTTGGAAAGGACCCTGGAGATCATCTAAGTCCAACCGTTCTCCTAGCACAGTTCCCACTTACAGCATATCCTTAAGCTCTAAATCGACCCGACTCTTGAACGCCTCCAGGGACAGGGACTCCACCACCTCCCTGGGCAGCCCATCCCAACGCCTAACAACCCGTTCTGTAGAGAAATGCTTCCTAATATCTAGTCTGAACTTTCCCTGGCACAACTTGAGGCCATTCCCTCTTGTCTTGTGTCACTTTCTACTAGGCTAAAGAGGCTCAAACCCAGCTCTCTGCAGCTTCCTTTCAGGTAGTTGTAGAGGGCGATGAGGTCTCCCCTCAGCCTCCTCTTCTCCAGACTAAACAATCCCAGTTCCCTCAGCCGCTCCTCACAGGACGTGTTCCAGACCCTACACCAGCTTTGTAGCCCTTCTCTGGACATGCTCGAGTCATTCAATGTCCTTTTTGTAGTGAGGAGCCCAAAACTGAACACAGGAATCGAGATGTGGCCTCACCAGCGCCAAGTACAGGGGCAAGATCACTTCCCTGTCCCTGCTGGCCACACTAATCCTGATATTGGCCTTCTTGGCCACCTGGGCGCACTGCTGGCTCAGATTCAGCCAGCTGTCAGTCAGCACCCCCAGGTCCCTCTCTGACTGGCAGCTCTCCAGCCACTCCTCCCCAAGCCTGTAGCGCTGCTGGGGGTTGTTGTGGCCCAAGGGCAGCCCCCGGCATTTGGCCTTATTGAAGCTCATGCAGTTGGCCTCAGCCCATGGCTCCAGCCTGTCCAGGTCTCTCTGCAGAGTCTCCCTACCCTTGAGCAGATCAACACTCCCACCCAACTGGGTGTCCTCTGCAAACTGACTGAGGGTGCCCTCGATCCCCTCGACCAGATCATCAATAAAGATGTTAAACAGGAGTGGCCCCAAAACCGAGCCCTGCGGGACACCACTCATGACCGGTCGCCAACTGGATTTAACTCCTTTTCACCACAACTCTCTGGGCCCAGTCGTCCAGCCAATTTTTCACCCAGCGAAGTGTGCGATTGTCCAGACCTTGAGCAGTCATTTTTGCCAGGAGAATGCTGTAGGAAACGGTGTCAAAAGCCTTGCTAAAGTCAAGGTAAATTACATCCGCAGCCTTTCCCTCATCCAGTACAGGTTGCTCTGTCATAGAAGGAGATCAGGTTTGTCAAGCAGGACCTGCCTTTCATAAACCCATGCTGACTGGGCCTGAGCATCTGGTTGTCCCTCATGTGTTGCATGATGGTGTTTAGGATGAGCTGCTCCATCAGCTTCCCGGGCACTGAAGTCAAGCTGACATGCCTGTGATTTCCTGGATCATCCTTCCGACCCTTCTTATAGATGGGCGTCACATTGGCCAATTTCCAGTCAGTCGGGACCTCCCTGGTCAGCCAGGACTGATGGTAAATTATAGAAAGTGGCCTGGCAAGCACCCCAGCCAGCATCTTCAGCACTCTCAGGTGTATCCCATCTGGTCCCACAGAGTTGTGTCTATGTGATGCAGTAGGTCACTGACTGTCTCCTGGAATGCAGAGGGGTCGTTCTCCCAGTCTCTGTATTCTGGCTATGGAGGCTGGATTTCATCAGTACAACTAATCTTGTTATTAAAGACTGAGGCAAAGAAGGCATTAAGCACCTCAGCCTTCTCCTCATCACTTGTTACCATATTTCCCCCTGCATCTAGCAGGGGATGGAGACTACCCCTGGACTTTCTTTTGCTACTGACATACTTATAGAAACTTTTCTTGTTATCCTTGATTGCAGAGGCCAAATTCATTTCCAGCTGGACTTTAGCCCTTCTCACCCTGCATAGCCTCACAGCCTCTTTGTAATCACTGTGTGTGGCTAGCGCCTTCTTCCAAAGGCTGTAAACTCTCCTTTTCTCCCCGAGTTGCAGCCAGAGCTCCCTGTTCAGCCAGGGTGGTCTTCTCTGGTGTCAGCTTCTATTAGAGCACCTGGGGACCGCCTGCTCCTGAGCCATTAACACTTCTTAAGGAGCGCCCAGCCTTCCTGGACACCTGTGCCCTTCAGGACAGTCTCCCAGGGGATCCTTTCAAGCAGGTGCCTAAACAAGACAAAGTCAGCCCTTCAGAAGTCCAGGATGTCAGTCCTGCTTAGCTCTGTCCTGACCTCTCTAAGAATAGAGAACTCTATTATTTCATGATCGCTGTGCCCTAGTTGGCCTCCAACCTCCGCGTCGTCCACCAGCCCTTCTCTGTTCACAAAGAGGAGATCCAGCAGGGCACCTTCTCTGGTTGGTTTATTCACCAGCTGCATCAGGAAGTTGTCTCTCACACATTCTAGGAATCTCTGGGACTGGTCTTGTTCTGCCGTGTTGTATTTCCAGCAGGTGTCTGGGAAGTTAAAGTCACCCACAAGAACAAGGGCAAGCAATTGTGAGATTTCACCTAAGTGCCTATAAAATATCTTGTCCATCTCTCTGTCCTGCTTGGGGGGCCTGTAGTAGACTCCTATTACAACATCTGCCCTGTTGGCCTTCCCCCTGATTCTAATTCAAAGACACTCAACCCTGTCTTCACTACACCTGTGCTCAAAGCAATCATAACAGTCCTTAACATACAGAGCCACCCCACCACCTCTCCTTCCCTGTCTGTCCCTCCTAAAGAGCTTGTAACCATCAATTGGCACACTCCAGTCATGGGAGACATGATCGTACAGTTTGATAAGACTGTGGGAGGTGGGATATGTTGGAGGGAGGAGTTAATGATTTTTTCCAAGGAGTTGTACAGAGCTGTGTGCAACTACTTGAAGGAAAATGTCCTGTTGGAGAAACATCCAATCTCAGACCTTTAGCCACAAGCTGAGTAGACCACTGGGGAAGTTGAGCTGAGCAGAGAGAATATAGTTGCCAGTGCTTGATCTCTCCTTGCAGATGCCTGTTGGCTTGTCTTCTTGAGCTGCTGTTCTGCTGCCCTCATTGCTCTGGTGATAAAAGCCAAGCTGTTTGTTTCCGAGGATTAGTGGAATGGGAGAGCATCCTGTAGCTTGCACCAGTCTCACCTGGAAAGTGGCATCTAGTAGTTCTGTCTTCCAGCTGAGACAAGTTGGGATTGCCTGCCCTGCTCTTTGGCTCTTAGGAGGCAGTAGGCAATGGGCCTTAACTGCACGTGATGGTTCAGCGGCTTCCGCGGGGTAGGGTACAGAAGGCCCTGCCAGTGGAGCAGAAGCTGTTCAGGAGAGGCAGCTAAGATCTAAGAAGTGCCTGAAATCAGCTTCCTGAAGTCATTGTTCAGCTGTCTGTTTTAGTTGGCACTGTATATTTGAAAGATGTCTATCTCAGCCTGTGGCTTAGGAGTACAAAAACATGAATGGTAGCAAATTGGGACGCAAACCTGGTCTCAAGCAGCCAAATAAGTATTATTTCAGATATGAATACACTGCTTATCTTTCATGACTGTCCTTCCCATATGCTTCAAAGTACAAAAGAATGAAGGTGAGGCAACTTTTGTGTTGCCTGCCTTTTTATATACTTAATTGAAGGAATATGTAGGGCATGTGCTTTAGTTCACTAGGTGTGACATGTTGGCTCAGAGTGCATGCACCCTTCAAGAATAGACTTGTCCTGATGAGTTATAGTAGGCATTTTTTTAAAAATTTTTTTCACTATTGGTTTCCTTTTGTTTAATAAAATTATTATTTTGGTGTGGGTTTGAGTTTCAGCTGTAACTTTTGATAAAGACAGTATGCTACTTTTTTTTTTTAGTTTTTTAAAGCAAATCATCTTGAAGATAAAATTAAAATAATAGAAGCACGTCCTGAGTTGCTGACCTCTTCTCATTTGGAAGATAAAAAGGTATGTTACAGTTGTCCAATACTGAATTTTAGTGGTGTGGTGGGGAGCAGAAGGTGAAAATAAATCTTGCTTTCCTACTGTGCTTCTGTAATCGTAATGAATCCCACTATGTCCTAGTTCATATAAATTATAATGAGTAGATGGTTCAGACGTTGTCCCACTGAAACTAAGTGAGGCTTAGTCTAAAGCCTGGGAGGGTTTTTGCTTTGTTTTTGAAAGGGTATGACTTTCCCTTCCTGCACAATTACACCAGTTGTAAGGGCAGTTAAACTGGTTTAACTGCATATGTTCTGCTAGACTGTAGCTCTTCTTTCTTAAGCCACTCAGAATATTGCAGTCTATTTGGAAGTACTAACATCCTTAAATTAAAAATTTCAAAATTCTATGACTCTTACTACAAAGCCTTCCAACATAATACTACAATATTTTCTCTCAAACTTTACTGTAGGAAAATTAATTTTAAAATTTGCCAACTAAAAGCACGAGAAGATTGTTGTGCGGTATATGCAGTAATTAAATCTTTGTGGAACAGTAGAAGTTTTTATCTAGATGACTTCACTTGCTATATTGCATTGTCTAACTATTGAAGATATAAACAGCCTGTGTTACCGAGTTGTTGTTTTTTATTACAGTGCTTTTAATTTCTTTCTTTCTTTGCCAAGATTTCTGTTCTTGTGGGAGAGCCATTTTTTACAACAAGTTTGTTGCCGTGGCATAACCTGTATTTCTGGTATGCTAGGACAGCTGTGACCAGCCACCTTACCAGCAGTGTCACTGTCCTACCTCAGTCTGCTTCTTTGCACATGATGATTGTGGAGTTCCAGGTGAGATTGTTTAGAGCTATCGATTTGATATTTACACTGTTCCACAAAATTGAGTATTCATCCAGGATTTTTTAACAAGTTTATCTCATCTTAATGCTGTACACTTTGATATGTTTTGTACTTACCACCTGAGAAAAGAATGTTTGACACCTTGCAGATGAGTTTTGCTGTTTCGGCTGTTGCTGTCAGAAAATTAACTTGAGTAATTTTACCATTTTAAATGAAAGGGCTGAATGTTTTAAAATTTTTCTTTAGGTTAGAGAGATACTGCTGAAGCATGTGAGAATTGTGGTTATTTAGATATTCTGCAAAATAACGAGTTTTAAAATTATGCTTTATGAATATAATACTGTAGGCAGGATTCATAATTGCATGTTCTTTTTTTTAACCACTTGAGGCTATGCACAGTTCTAAATTTGAGAATAATAGGGGTCACATACTAATACTTTGAAAAGTCATCTTTCAGAAGTTGTACAAAGGTACAAACTTTTTTGCAGTTATTAAGGACTTTGTCAGTAAAAACTGTGAAGAGATTACCTACAATGACAATGGAAATTAAATAGGTACTTTTGTAATCAATATGCAAAGTTTTTGTCCAGTGGCTTTAGTCTGAAATTGTATAACAAAAATAAACATATCTGTAAATTTAAAAAAATGCCTATAGTCTAATGAATTTCCACATTAAACATAACCTTCAGTTTATCTGTTACAAATACCAGGTCTTTTCTCTCTCTTTTCTTACCTTTTGTCTGGTTCACCAGCTGTGTAGTTTTGTGTCTGAGCCTTCTCTCCCTTAACAGTTTCCTTATTTGAATGTGCTTTAACCTTGTTCACTTACTTCCACCTTTGATTTGTGCATGTGAAAATATGTATGTTCTTTGTCCCTCTGGACTAATCAACTACACTGCATGTGTTTACATGCCTTTGAGTTCTCTGCAAAAATGTAGAGAATTTAAATGTATGCTGAGTAGATAATGTAAATCTGAATCTTACAATAGGAAGCAGTTGTTTAAGACTAATCAAGAGTAATGGGATTGACATAAGCAGTTAATTTTAATACCATGCTCTCTTACCCAGAGGATTTACTTCACTATTGTAAGGAAGCAAGCATTATTCTCTTCATGTTCTGGTTGAGAAAACTGAAGCATGCAGTGATGATTTAAGATTATTCACCAATCTAGTAGCAGAATGTGGAGTGACATTCACATCACCTGAACCTCAGTTTTATACTTTTATGTACAGGGTTGTGTTCAGAGAAGATTCCACATAGCTATTTTGATAGAACATTTAACTTGTGTTTTGTTCTATTAAGCTACTCCAAAAGCTATTGCTTTAATTTCACATTTTCCTCTTTGTTCAGTGGTGAATCTAGATTCAAAGACCAGAATCTCTGGGCTTTTTTAAATAACCTCTGCATTTACCAGTTCTTGGTTAGACAGAAGGAAGAGACATAGCATTGTCAGGTATTCTGCAGAACTGGCTCCCTAGCTGTTCTACCTTGCTAGAGTAAGGATATTACAGTTAAGCACTTAGCAAAAGCTGGATCCAGGAGAAAGAATTTGATGAAATTACTTCGGTTATAAATTTGTTTAGTCCATAATTGCATTTAGGGAGCAGGATGCTACCTATCTGGTTTGATAGTTCTATCAGATATACCATTCAGAGATTCTTTATTATCACTCTAGTTCATGCTTTATTCAGCCATAAATTACAGCAGCATTTATTTAAATGTATAGCAGTCCTGCTGCCATCTTGTAGAGCAGGAATATTTGGGGTTGCTAAGTGTAACAATGAACAGGTAATAAAATATATTTACCACATCTACAATAGAACAAGATCATCCACAGCCAGTAAATGTTCTTGTTCTATTAAGAGACCATTAATGCAGTCTAAGAAAAGCAAAAGTTGAACTGAATCACTGTTTCTGCAGTGGATTGCTAAAGTTAATGAGAGGCATAGTATGAAGCATGTAAAATAATTTTACCAATCTTTGGAGTGCTAAAGGGAAAAATGGTAGTCAATAGGCTGTGAGACGTTTGATGCCACTGGGAGCACTTACCTGTGCTGGGTAGTGGAAATGGGAGGCCTGTAAGGGGGGTTTCATCTTGGCAAATCCATACCTACTCTAAAGTAAATTATGCAGAGATAGTAGGAAATGTGACAGATTGTTTAGAGGAGTTGAAAGCAGTGGCTGAAAATTAGCTGAATTGCAAAGTACTTTCCCAGAATTACATTATCTTCCAATTCCTGCAGTAGTTCTGAAGCTTTAGGAATGTATAAATAGTAAAGAGTTTTTATCTGGCTTGTTATCAAATATCTAATCTACAGCTAAAATTATTTTAAGATTTCCTGTTTCTTTTAATAAAGCCAACAAAATCCTGTTTTCTTTTTTAGGACTTGTGGAGAATCAGGAGTCCATGTGGCACCTGTGAAGGTTTTGATGTCCGTACTATGGATGATATGATTAAAGTAAGAAGACTGAGAATAGTTTCAGCACAAATCTCTGCGAAACAGAACAAAACTCACACTGGCTTAAAAAAGTATTTAGTGACTTTGAAAAACTTGTATGTTAGGCACAAAACCATTGGTTTAGTTCTTCATTAATGTAGTGAATATTTAGTTCTTGCAAAACAGTAACTTCAGTGGCATGGGTTTTGGGGTTATATGTTTCTTCTTATTTGTCAAGCTCTTCAGTACTTCACACTGTTTTGAAAATACTTCTGTTTATTCAAAAAGAAACATACTGTTCTCAAAATGTTATTCTGAGCTTGAAATCAAATCATTTGGGGGTTGTCCATAGATGAATCCTGATGCCCTTACTTGCCCTTGCAGGTACTTTTGAAAGAGAAAAAGGCTTTTTGATTTCCAAGAAATAGATATGAAGGGTGAGATTTATCTGTATCAGTTTCTAGAGCTGTACTGTCAATATCCATATCTGAGTTAGCCATTTAGATTGCCTTTGTAGTCATTGTGGAGGAGTACAGGCACTTCTGCAGTAGAATTCATCTCAAGGGAGGAGAAAAGATAAATGCGTTGTATTTTAAAAGCACCTGTTTGTGTTTCACTGCTGAGGACCATAGTCATAGCAATTAGTTCATGCATGTAGTTAGTATTTTTCTCTTGTGCCTAAGTAGTACAGTGCTGTCCTCCTGCAGCTTTATTGCTTAAATACTCTAGGTTCAGGACACATAAATAACTTGAAAACAAGGACTGCTTGCTTTTGGATTGTTTTCAGATAGTTTTATTACTTTATTTTTTCAGAATTCTCTGAATTTTAGGGAATCCAAGGAAGCAGAACCTCACCCTCTGTGGGAATATCCTTGCAAGTCACTCTCTGACCCCGAGGAAGTTTTGACATTTGACTTCAGAAAGACTGTACCACAACACTGTCTCAGCACAGAGGGTTCTATAAAGCTTTTACGGTGAGTTTTCTCATTGCAGTAAAAATTCTTGTCATCATCCATTTTTTTACCTCTTACTCAAGCTTTTTGTGTATTACAGGTAACTAGTGGGTACATACTTGCCCATTCTTAATAATATGACCTAAAGTTGTGGATGTCATTCTGACACAAATTTCCTGGGGCTATTCACAATAGTCTATAAGGATAATTTCCTAGATAATGTGCCTGTATTTTAAAAATAACATTTTTCTAGATGTTACCATGATTTAAATCTAAAATAGATTCATTTATAGTTTGGAGAAAATAAACCATTGTCTGGATGTTTTTAATCCTTCCGTTTGTTCCCTGTTACCGAGTTCTTGCAGAAAAAGCTCCTTTTTAGCTTTCCAAATTACTCTAATAGCTTTAAAGTGTACACTATTCTTCCTTTTAACTATAACTCTGACAGACTTCATATTTGTCACATGTATTCTGAGATATTTTCACTAATAATCTAACTAGAGATTGTACTTAATTCTGTTCAAACTTGAAATACTGTTAAGACTTAAAAAACAGAGGAAATTTATTTTTAACTATCTCGAGCTTATGTAACTCAAACACTGCTGTAATTGTATGTTTCTCTTTGTGAAACAAAATTCAAGGTTTCACAAAAATCTAGAACCATCTGCATGGGGTCTCTGCCTTTGCACCAGCTGTTGTATTTACAGGCAACACACTAGCATGACCTCTGCTCCTTGGGCAGCAGACACTTGAAGTGAGATGGTATGTGTGGTAAATATTTCCTCAAAATTCAGAAACAATAGAAGCTGGGGTCTCTGAAGGACGTACTCCAAATATGCCATATAATTTATGCCATGTTATCAAGTGCCTGTTAAACGGCTGTAGTTCTGAGCAGATTTAGTTATCACATATACTGCTTTTCCTTGTCTTTTTTAGGTTTCATATCTGCAAATACTTCAAGTTGCTACCCATTTACCAAATCATTCAGCTGTTCAATGTTTTTTCAAGGGAACAAGTTATTCATGTTTAGATACCTCTCACCTAAACTATCTGAGGAATGGGTGCAGCATTTAAACTGTCAGTATTGTATAAAGTAACAGTTTTTTATCCTCCACCTCTCCCCAGGAAAGGAAAGAGCCATGGAGCAGTTCTGTGGATGGAGTATCATCTTGCTGCTGATATCTCCATTAGTACAGGACTGATGCAAATTTCAAATGAAAAGGTATTTCTTCAGTCTAATTTATTATGTCAAGGTTTATAGGATTTTACAGTGCTGAAAAATGGGTCTCTGCTGGCCATGCTTGGTTTATGCAGTGCTTGTTGTTACACTAGTTGAATACTATGTACTCAGAACTAGTAGAGCTATCTGTCCATATTTTTGGGGTGAACAGGAGATGTACCTTAGAATGGGAGAGTCTGAATTGAATCCAAATTCTCCCATAGCTTGGACCACATTCAGAACTTAAATACGATGCTAGCTCAACGTAGAATTTATTCATGCAATGTCCTCTTCTCAGGTTTAAAAAAAAGCAAAAATTTTGAGGGGAAGGAGTAAGTATTTTTGGTATTCTATCTAAATTATTCTTTGACCAAATCCATTTTTGCCATTTTTGTAGCATATGGTATTTCAAGTTATGTATTCCTGTAATGGAATGAGTGGCAATGGAAGTGATAACCATCTGATCGTTGTGTACTGAACTGGCAACAAGAACTCTTACTGACTTATTACTGTCTAGGAATAATATTGTAGAGTTTTGACTGCTTTCACTTTTAACTCTCTCCTGTAGGGTAACTGTGAATGGAATCCCCACTGCAAGCAAGCTGTCTATTTTTTCAGTTCTGTTATTGAATCAGAAACTCTGTCTGACCTTCCTAGTGCTGTCACATATGCTATAAATTTTGACACAAAGACAGGAGACATTGCCATGGATTTTAAGCTACTGTAAAATACTTTCCTTTTACTCATGTTCCTAAATTATAATAAACTTATATAGTATTTTTTTTTTGTATGGCAGAGATATTTTTTTATTGTGCTCAGAGACCAAACTGACCGTTGTGAAATATACTTTAAACATTTTTGGGTTTGTTTTCAAAATATATAGTTGCAGAGCTGATGAGGAACTTTTCCTTAAGGACAGGTATTCCTGGCAGGGTTTATATACATAAACACACATACTTGCTATCACCTGTTTCAGTGTGAATCTCTGGTATTTTAGGGTTTTAAATAATGTTATGGAGCTACAAAACAGTTGATGTACTGTTTGGCATATCAGTGCATGAAGACACTAAACCTCACACTAACATTAGATAACACTGAGTTAAACTCATCTATTTCTAGGATTTGCTTTTGTCAGTGTAAAATGGGAAATTATCTTCAGAGCACACAAGAAGAAAACCTAAGTTAAGGTACATACCTATATTAGTGCACTTAATAGGAAGAACAAAACAGTTCAGCTGCCCAGAGACTTGTGTAAGCTGAGACTGTACTAAACTGGAATGGTCAGAGAATTAAAGTATGAGGCACTGACATCCTGCTGGAGTCTGAGATGGTGTGTTTCTGAAGAGATGTTCGCCAAACAGTCGCTGAAGTCTGAAAAGACATCACTGAAAATTAGAAAATGTACATACTTTGGTCCATTAGAAGTGACAAACTGATGGTAGTCTGACCAGAAACAAAAGGAAAAGAGCCATAGTCTAAAAAACCTTGAAAATCTTTAGGAGATATGTGATATGCATTATATGATCAAAAATGTGGCCTTGTACTTGTTCCATCAGAGGGCTAAATAATACCTGCCAGTTTAGCTAAATTGCATATTGTTCTGCAATAGCACAAATCCATAACTGAGGTTTTCTTAGTTGCATTCCAGATCACGCTGTCAGAAGTTGTAGTGTGTGACCATGTGTGTGCAATTAATTCTGCTTTAGATGAACAATCAATTGGTGTATCCGTTTTGTATGTGTGATCTATTAAGGGAAATAGAAAATCAATGTACTGTCTGTCCTAAATTATGTCAGCCACCTGCAGGGATAACTCTGTTTACCAAAGCTACTCCTGTTTCCTCTGAGCAGCAACTTCAGCAAAGTGAAAGGAATGCCTTAAAGAAGTCATGAGGGAGCATGGCTTCCTGGTCACCATGATCTGTAGTTCTGGTGAGTAGGAATTTTTCCTCTTCCTAAGAGTGTGATCATATTTATAGACCTGGAAGCCACATGAAATATTCCTACGTTTTTTCAGAACTATTTTCCCAGCAAAGGTCTTCACACTTAATGCATGTAAGGAAGCAATGAAATACATGACTAGTGTTTCCCACTAAGGCATAAACCCTGCAGCTGCTACTGAGATTGGTGGACTTCACTTTTCAAAACTGTACTTTTAAGATGCTTAACTTCAGACTCTCATTTCTTACAAACTTCACAGGAATATGTCAGTTACTCTTCCTTAAACAATTGTTTCTGATTTTGATACCCTGTGCCTAGCCCACAGAAAAAGCATGGTGGCACAAATCTGTTTGTCATATGTTGGGAACATAAGCTGTACAATTGTAAAGGAACAATAATATGTCCAGGCCTTTTAATGGTAAAGTCTTAGCCCTTTATAAAAAAAAAAAAAAAAAGTCAGTTGTGCAAGTCTGAATGGATAAGGCTTGCATGGTATGGCCCCTCTTCCTGGAGGAGATAACACGGTAGAAGAAACTTAGATGCTGCCTCCTGGGTTTGCTTGTGGCCTGACACAGAAAGCATGAGCTGCTGTTCTGCAGGAGGAATAGCTTCGGAAGGTGCTTTGCATTTAACTGCAGAAATTATTATAGATGTAACAGAAGCATACAGTGTTCCAAATGGAACACAGAACTAATAGCAATATATTAGAATATATATGTTTGAAAAATAAAAGAGAACAAAACCACAACTGAATTTACAGTATTTTAATGTCTTGTGCTAACTTTCTCAAAGATACCTATGTATGTATGTGCCTGAATCGTACTTCCTAAGAAAAAATAAGCAGATAAATTCACTAAAATGCCAAAGAGAAGAAATCCACATTGATGGGAATTTGTATTTAGTTATCAGTGTTATATATGTTGGAGATACGTGGGCACTGTGGTAGATACCAGGCATGGTGACTGAGAGGTGCCCTTTTTAAACCCTTCTGGTATTGTGAGACTTGGGACTATTGAGATTCTCAGAGGTGGTGTAGTGCAAGTGAAGGGCACAGGCTAGATGCAGTAGCTAGCATATCTGCCGAACTGTGCTTCCAGCACTGAACTGCGGCAGTTGACATCAATCATATTATCTGCACGGGACAAAAAACATCCTAGATTTCAATATACCTGGAGTGATAATTGTATTGCTACTGTCCAAAAACTAGAAAGGCTGGAAAGCTGGAATGCTGAGCGTATTTTAGCACCTGTGCATTCCTTAGAGGAACAAAATCTGATGGCTGTGCTCAAGCAACCCTGTGCATGTTTTAATTCACTGTGAGTGTGATCAGCATTACTAATGCTGGTTATGCTTATGCATTTAGACAGGCACTGAAACTGCTTTGAGGATCTGGTTAAAACATGCTGGAAGTCATTATGTTGAAGTAAACCCTTACCACATGTATGGTTTGAATGTTTTCACCAAAGTCACACCACTCATTAAATTCTGGTACATACAAAACATAGATAGCTGTGTTGATACGAATCTGGGTTACTTGGGGCATATGTAACTAGGAGTATTTAGTGTATGTGTCAGTCTTTGCCCTCTGAATTCTTCAGGATGGACCTAAAAACTTAGTGTGATCTGTAAATTGTGTGGCAAATGCTTTTTATAGGAGGATACTGGCCATTCATTACACTATATGCAAAACCAGAACAAAAAAGTACTATTATCACTATCCTCTTCTACAGGGCATTTTACTTGCAACTATACACATGGGAGAGGAAAGCCACTTTATCAGAAAAAACACATCCAGTCTCTCCTACTTGTTCCCAGACCTGACAGAAGCATTGCCATGATGTTCTGAGTTGGAAGAGCTTCTGTTACTGGCGTCTTAATAAGCAGAGCAAAAATCCTACTTTCTCTTGGAAGGAACTTATTCTGTGCAGCCACTACAGACAATTTTTTTTTCTAAATGACAACACCTTTGATCCTGACTAGGCCTGCAGGCATAGATGCATGTTTTAATAGAAACAGGATCCCCTGCCACCACTGAACTAGCAGTATTACAGTTCGTATGTTGCATGAAAGCCAGTGTATAACTGGCAATTTTTTTTAATGTGGCACAAGAGATGCTTGCAGTAAAGATGCAGGTTTTATTCAGGTATTGAAAATAATCATTAACTACAGAGTTTTGCCATTTACATTTAACTTCCCTACTGTAGTTTTGCTGCAAAAATAATAATTTATCTGTAGCTCTGAATTGTGGTGAAAATTTTACTAGTATTTGGTGGTTATCGCACCCCAAATCCACAAGAGGGTGCTGAGAATCCACTTTTAAATTTCTAGTGCATTTTTTTCAGATCTTGTTTACTTCTAATATGGAAAAGTGCACAGACTGTCACATCTGCACATAAAACGTTTGTGATGTTATGAGATACACTGTATATACATGCACGGCAATGGAAAATTAGTACAAAAAGTGACAGCTGCTAGTAAAACTAATACAGGCGTGCACCTATCATAAAAAGCAGGAAGATAAAGTGTCTCATGCTGCATACACAGAATGAATAATATTCTTAGGACAGTGAAATTGTTGTGGTCCTAATGAAGGACAAGTCTTGCGTTTTAAAGAGTGTTTTCTAAGTCGTGGCAGCTGCAAGATTTGTTCCTGTATTTGCAGAACTGGTACCTTTTGTCTGCAGACCAGGCAATTCAAGGACTGAGATCCTGGAGCTTGCACTTCTCCTTCATTAGTCCCTTTGAAACTGCTCTGTGTAGGCTTTCTGCATTTATCAAGATAGAGGATGCAGTGCAGGACTAATTCATTTAGTCACTCATCTTTTGTGTTCTATTTGTAGTTACAGCTGGTTGTTAGGAGGGAAGAGACTATTAGAGCTTCGTAGTGTTAGATTTTTCCAGTGATGATTGTGAGCTGAGTACAATGGGTTCTTGTGTTGTCATTCTACCTTATTGACTCATGGCATTGCAAAATGGTAATTTGGTTTGGTAGTCAGTCGTTGTAAAACTTCACATTTCCAAGCATTTAATGCAGATTAATGATTCAGATGCTTCTCAGAGAGAGGTATGTGTTATCCCTGTTTTTCAGATGAGAAAAAAATAAGTGTGCTTTGTGTTCAAGTGTTTCATGTGCCCCAGGCCCACTATAAGATTAGGGCCTCGGAGCTAAAAATTACTTGCTCAAGGCCATGCAGAATGAACTAATCCCCTGACTCCCTTGCTTTGCTTTAATCATTTGTTTTCTTAGTGTGATTTCAAATGTAGCCTTATGAGGTTTGACCAAGATACAGCAGATAAAGGCTGAGAGGCAGAAAATCTTTGGGTAACTCGGTAATTAAAACCATGAGGTTTTTAGCATATATGTAAAAAACTATTTTTAATATATATTATAAAGTATGTAGATAACATGTATATTTACAATGCTATAGGGCTTTGGTTTTGTTTTGAAAGGCTTTCATGAACAGAACCCAATTTATTTATTCCCCTCCCCCGCAGGATTCTGTCTAGGATTTGAGCGCCCTAAAGATGCCTCTTCTGTGGACAAGGGCACTAATGAAAGAATGAGAGCTGGTTGTCTTCCTGTATGCAAAGGGAAACCCCACAATTCCAGGTCTGATGGTGCTCTTTGCAGTAGTGTGGACACAGTCCCAGGGTATCTTAGCTCTTAAAATACGCAAGAGACTGGCCACATAACCTCTTGCTCTTGTTCCGGGTTTTGCTGAAGTGTAGCTGTGTAACATACTGCAGCAGCAGCCTCTTCGCTGTGGGTTTTGTTTCCCGCTATTTTTTTGCAGCCTCTACTCTTTCTTCCTTTACACATCGCTCTAGGTGAAGCCTTGAACTCTCGCTTTGGAAGAGAGTGGGTGCTGCAATTTACTGAGTGGACTCTTGCTGTTCGAGGCCGATAGATCCTTCTGCATCTGTACTCCCATCAAGTGACTGCTGCTTTCATCGCTAAGAAAGCAATTATTCACAGCCCTGAGAATCAGCAAGTGATGCAGTGATGAACGGGTGGGAGGGAGAGACAAACAGCCTTTGCTGCAGCACCTGAAAGTGCCATTATTTCTTCTCGACAGCAGCATTTCTAGGAATGGCTGGAGTGACTGAACAGAGATCTCCACGCGTAATCTCGTGCCCACCTCCCGGGCCCTGCGGTCGGTTATACCGCGGGGCTGATGATCACACGCCTGCCGTTAGGTGGAAAGGGCCGTGGGTGCATCCACCACTATAGCGTACTAAACCGCCCGCCGGAGCCTCCCGAGGCAGCAGGGGAGGGAGAGGCGGGGGGCGGCCTCGGGGGTTCGGGCAGCGCCCGCTCCCCGGGC
>NW_020799113.1:17199251-17201788 GCF_003259725.1 Athene cunicularia | reverse complement strand
GGCCTGGGCCGGGCCCTCCCTGCCGGGCTGTGGCTGACCGCCCCGGCGGGCCTGCACCTCCCGGGGAGCCCGGTTGTCTCCTACATCAAATAAGTTGTGTCTGCACCTGCTTCCAGTCCACAGGTTTGCATGAGGGAGCAAACTTTAGTCAGCTTATAGGCCAGCGTTGTTCTAGAAGTAATAGTGGATCTTCAGAAACAAAAGTTGATGTTTTGAGTGTTGTGTCTGTGTGACTTTCAGACTGAGGAAACCAAGAACACATGGGTAATGAACTGGTACGAAAAGAATACTCATACCGTATAATTTTGCTTGCTGTTTTGCCACGTGTGTGTCCAGGCATGCGGAGGACCTAGACAGTGGCTTTAGCATTGAATGTTCATGTCCCTGGTGTTTTAAAACAGCAGTAGAATTAGGATCTCATACCTCCTCAATTTAAGAGTTCACTCTAATATAGCATATTTCCTGTGAGTGGAACTTCTGTCCTATGGCCTTTTAGTGCAAAGCTTATGAAAAGATATTTTGAACACACTTAGCCTCTTTCTTCAGAGGTATAAAACAAAAAGCTTGGTTTCCCCCCTTTGTTTTAGTGTTACTGAAATTTAGTTGCTTTTATGTCTAATTTGCTGTAAACTTTATTTTTTCTTCTAGATGTGCCTTTCCAAGTAAAATTATTCTAGACAACTATTTTTCAAGCCGTGATGATTGACAAAAAGGCAAACAGCATGTAAGGGGGTTTTGTGGGTTCTGCCCCCCTTTAAGATACCTTTCTACGTTATGGCTAGCATTTGTATTGTAGTTCTTCTTGCCCTAGGGAAGAAGGGAGAGGGTGATGTGGGATAAAATCAGAATTATTAGTTGGAGAGCCCAGTTTTGGGTTAAATTCAGTGTTAATTCTGTTGTAATCTATACATGCAAGGCTGAAAACTCAGGGGAAGGGTTTTATATATTAAAATGAACCAGGGATAACTGGACTTTAAAACCTTTCTCTCTCCCTCATTTTGAAAACAAACTATTGTAACAGCTCTATCATACCTCCTTTGCTAAGTGACGCGGATTAGCCTCAACTGCCTACATATACAGCTGTCTACATTACTGTGTGTCTCCAGTACTGCATTCTCATGTGAGTGATTAAAATGGTCTTTAGAGTCCAAATCCAGTAGTTTCATTCTGTTAAGAGAGTTTAAGTATCCCTGTTGGCGTTGCTTGGCCTTCGGGATTTGGCCTTGTTTAAAATCAGTGGCCATCTCATTCCTCCAACCTCCCTTGTGCCCTGTTGACTCTCTATGCTGAGAGCAAAGCAGAGGTTTCAGAGGCTAACAGAAGAGCAGGCCAGGGAGTCTTGGAATTAGGCAGGGACTTGCACTTCTCTTCAGCAAGAGGTATTTCTGCCTACAAAAATGTTCATCTAAAGTTTATGCTTCTGGAACTGAAGCGTAAAACCAAAACTTTTTCTGAAGGCACTGATGAGGCATGGGGGAAGTGTGGTAAGATTACAACAAAGTTATATCTTGTGCAGCCTGTGTATCACTAGAGAGCACTAATGTGGAGTCTCTAGGCACAGTGTGCTGAAGGGTGAAGGTCTTGGTGGAGGCAGCATGTTGACACATTATGGTCTTGTGTTGAAAACTGCTGGTATGTTGCATTATGATGGCTTAATGTGTGTTGCTGTTTTGTATAGGGAAAGTGGCATCTTTCTTTTTCATTGCTAAGGAAGTGGCATCTCCTTCATGCATTAAATAACCATTTTTTTAGATTCCAGGGGTTTAGATTCCTCCCCCGCCACCCCTCTCTTTTTTCATAATACTGACTAGTGCACAGTAAAAACTAGCAGTTTCTTCTGTGTTCCACAGTGCAGAATAAATGAACCATAAGGTCAACTTCCATGTTAAATGTTATGTTTTCACCTTTTCTTGCATTATCTTGGCACATACCCTGCAATATACATCAAAAAATGTCTCCAAAAAGGGAAGAAGGCAGAGAAAAGCCTAGTAAAGACTATGTCTTCCTATTTCAGTATAAAATAGGCTTTATGTCTGTTGTAGCAGAGCTCTCCACTCCACAGATTTCATGGATATATACTGGCAAAACGTTTAATTTCTGTGTGTTTTGTGCTTGTTGTTGATGGATGCTCTTCAAGTCCAGTCTCTTACCGTATCCATGTGCAATGCCTGCACTGCCAGGCTTTGGTTTTTATTTTATGTTTATAGATAATATGAATGAAACAGCAGGACAGAGGTATAAGTAGCATTTCCCTTCCAAAAGGGGCACCAGCACCTCAGATCATCTTAGCAGTTCCTCCTAAACCAGGTTAGTGTCAGGGTTGTGTTATGGAAAGTTGAACTTCTCTAATTATCCATTGTAAATATGCTAATTTACAGATGTGGTTGGCAGCATGTTCCTCATTCCACAGTGGCAGTCATCAGGTATCAACAGTTTTGTCGTAAGGATGCGACAGAGCCCTTTTAGGTGCTGTTTAGCCCATTCTCTTTCTTTGAAGCCTCCCTTGATGGCAGAACATGTCCCTGTTTAGAATGCTG
>NW_020799113.1:17016518-17199201 GCF_003259725.1 Athene cunicularia | reverse complement strand
TTTTTTTCTGTTAGTGTATAATAATGCTACATTTAAAGCTTCTAATTTGCTTTACCATTGGAACACACAGCTGCAGAATAGTGAGGCCGAGGCTTTTGCAGTGAGGTGGAAGGGCACCCAAGGTCAGCTGTGGGCAAGAGGGATCTCACCAGGGTAAGCACTGGTAGTTCAAAAATGCCACAGATTTCCAAGAACACCAATCTAATAAATAATGAAGCAGCTACAGCATGAAGACCTTCTAATGTGCTTATTGTGGGACACAAGACACATTTTGTTAAAAGTCTGAGTTTGTTGTGGCTATAAATAGCTTTCTCGGCAAATGTGGAAAGAGAAATTATATGTAACCAAAGAGTAAGAGAAAATAGAGTTTAAATACCTGTTTCATAACATCTTATTTTGGGGCTGAAATAATGGACCAGGCTGTGTACTGAGAATTAGTTTGTCTTGTGCAATACACCTTTCATTAGGAATATATTTAGCATAGTGCTTGGTACCATGCTAGGCCTAGGATTTTTTTTCAGTTGGTGTCTTGCAGACCTTGCAACTGCCTTCTGTACCTTGATACCCTGAAGGTCCTTACTAAGCAATATATAACATTCAGTGTTGGCTTTGCTGAAGCTGGTGGCAGTGTGGCAGTTGACTTCAGGAGTTTGTAGAAAAAGACCCAACTGGATTTTGCTGGGTATTCAAAATTCTGGAGTGACATTTTAAAGGTATTTAAGAACCTGTTGCAGCCAAACACAAGGTAAGAATTATATCTAGTTAGATCCAAAATGATAGTGAGGATGTTACCCAGATTGTAGCAGGACCAGGGTGTTCAAGCTGATTTAGAAATCATGAACCTCTTTCATGAGAACAAGGGTACCTGGTCACATTTGATGTGGAAAGATGGCATCTTCCCCTCATCATGCTCCACTCTTCCTGTTCATTGCAGTGGGATCCATTCAGAATATACTGCCGTCAGGAGATTTCAGGTTCTGAACTCCCACAGAATGCTGGGAGGCTGCCCATGCAGGCGCTGTAGCATGTGGTGCTGTGGCAGCATTGGAAACCCCTTCAGCTGTTTTTACTGCATCATCCAGAATCTTAAAATTACAGAGGTTATTGTGGACTAGAGTAGTTCTTACCATAGTTGCATTCTGAACTCTTATGAGTTGCTCTGTTAGGCATTTGTGGAATCACAGCTCACAGGTTAAAAGTGTAGGGGGTGTGTCCCCCCATTTTACAAACATGTTACTCTCCTTTCTGCAGGCAGCCCTGTTTCTCTAGTCTTAACACTTCAGTGTCTTAGCTCTATCATCCTCCATTTTGTATCCTTAAGGCAGAAGGATTTATGTATCAGCTAGTAGCTAATAGAGTGTTCAATGTGTGTATCTGTGAGATAAATTCCATTTTAGCAGGGTGGAAAGCGGTCAGAGATATCAGTATTCGGTATACTAATGACAGTACAGCATTCAGGATCACATTAAGGTCTCTGATGAGCTCATCAGACTGACGCATCTTGTTGCTGGGATTTGGAAGTGTCAAAACATTTGCAAATAGGAATGGGACTTCTGAAGCTTCTGGTTGCTTTGGATACACACTGCTATGACTTGAGGAGCTTTAGCAAAGCTTTGCAAAAAACTGTTGTAACAGATGTAGTGTAACATTGAAAACTGCTGTGAAGCTTTAGGCTTTTGTTGCAGTGTTTATAGAGAGAAAGGATATTCTGACACCTGGCTTATGAACTGTACCGTGACACCTGGAGCAGTTTGGAGTTGTTCTGTCAGGTTTAGCTTTGAGACATCAAAGCTTTACTTGCAGAAGGGAAAGAGGGGACCTGGCAGTAGTGGGAACCCTGCATGTGTGTGTTGGTGAGTATGGGATGCTCTTGTGGGGAGTGAGGGAAGATGAAACATCAGCTTATGGACATTTCCAGAGGAACAGCATAACCAGGTGCTATTTTCTAGGAATTACACAATTTACAGACAGGAAAGGCTGTGTTAATCAGGGAAATGTCCCTTTATTTTGTGTGATTATATTCAATTACTTCATCCTTTAAAGCACACAGAAAGGCTATAGGATTTTTCTGCTACAGTTAATCTCCTCTTTTGATTAGTTTACTGTTTATATGGTTCTTGGCACCTAAGAACCATTTTCCTTGGCAATGAGTGCTGGGTGCTGCATAAAAGGCAGGACAGTGACACGGTCTTCTGCGCCAGAGTCTGTGAGACAGGCAGGAGGAGGTGAGAGGACATAACAAATGGTGCAGGAGGGTGGATTGGGTTGATGGGTTGGAAGAGCCTTTCAGTGGTATCAGCATGGGCACAGTGGCGCGTGTAGGGCTGAGCACAACCTCAGCACCTTGTATGATTTGCAGTAGTATGAAAATGTTTGTCAGACCTGTAAGGGGCTTGTGGGGGTTCAGGAGAGGAGGGAAAGGGAATGAATATATGGCTCAGATTAAATGTTGACAGAGATTCCATGATTATTTTGGGTTCAACAAACCTAATATGTAACTATTCTCCTCCCATTTTCTTCTAATCTTAACCTGTGATTAATGCATATTTCTTCCTGTCCACATTTAATGATTGTAAGTTTTTAAATCTGCCATTATGTAAAAGATGAGAAAGAGTTTGGTTTTGTTTTGTTTTGTTTTTTGTTTGGTTTTTTTTTTTTCTGCCAGTTGTCCTAGAAAGCCCCACTTGCTGATTTCACAAATGGCTGCTTGGAGCCTTGCCTAAATGTCAGGGAAAGTATGGAAGAAATGGGCTTACAGGTTTAGGAGTGGTAGATGGGAAATCTGGAGTAGTCAAAAACAACAGTAGAGGGTAAGAGCATGTCTGCTAAAAGGCCATGAAAATGTAGACAAGCAACTTGAATTTGCTGCAACAAGGAGAACTGGTACATCAAGGTATTAAATAGTCAAAGAAAAGGCCAAGAAGAATAATGGTTTCAGCAGCATTCTGAGCAGGAATTTCAGTGGAACAGGGAGGTTTGTGTTTTAATAGGTGCTTTGCCAAGACAGTCTGTACAACAGCCAAAGAGGCAGATGGCATTGCAGTTACAGTGCTGACCGACAGGCAGCTGTGGGCACAAGTTCATAATAAACTACAACTCCTGGGGTGGAGGGAGCAGGAAGGAGATAAAATTTTCTGTACTTGTTCTTCTTGGTTAGATGGAAGACACAAACTGTCTGAGAAATGATAGTGGTTTACCTTGTGGTTCTGTAGCACTTTAGAGAGAGAGGAAACCCCCTCAGCTGCTCATGTAATAATGCAGACAGCAGCGGTGGAGAAATAGATCAGGTACTGTGGGAGAGGCACGTACCGGGAATCCATTACTGGAAAATGGAGTCTGTCAAAGGACAGTGCTATGGTAGCATCAGAACGCAGAGAAAAATCACCTGAACAGTGGAGGAAGCTGCAGAGAGCCATCACTGACATCCTCTCACAAGACAGAGTGGTTCCTTCCTGAGCTAATGGCAAAAGACTTAGGTGCTGTGCTCTTCTTTCATCACTTGGCATTCCACCAATTTCTTCCATTCTGCTTGTGGAAAAAATAAATTCTTCAAGGTGGGGTTCCCACCAGCTTTTATAAAGGACTTTATCAGAAAAAAGACTGAGCCAATAAAATGGATTCTTTTACCTTGACATTGTTTTGCTAAACCACTGGATTTCTTAAGGACATATGTAGGAGGCAGGGGGGTGTTTTGGTTTTTAATTCTCTTTGACTGGATAATATAAAAGCCTGGTCTTCATTAGTTCCGTGACTAGATAACTGCTGAGATGTCAAGATGTACAGCTGCATAGCAGGAAACTGGTTTTGTGCAGTGGTCCTCCATTAAATGCTAGCAGAATGCAACGTGGACTGGATATCCTTTTACTTAAAGCGTGGACCTGGTGTGAGATGCGGGGTTTGGATTTGCAGCAGGCACTGTGAACGCTTGCCTGAGGGCTGCACACCTTGAAAACTGAGCTGGGGGGGGGGGGGGGGGGGATTTTTGAGCAGTAGAGGGCAAGGTGGAGGGCGAGTTAAAAGCACTCATTTCTTTCACTCTTATTTTCTGCAGATTTACTGCAGAACATGGCTAAGCACAGTGAGACCATACTTGACTCACACAGCAGTCTGCATCTTAGAGTCAGATTTCTGTTAGTGACGTCACACTCCACATCACAAAACCAGAAAAAGTGGACTGCACAGAATCATTTGAGCCTTGAAATTTTATTACCTTGTTTGCATCAACCAGTTATTCCTTTCAGCACCAATAAAAGACAAAACCCCCTCCCTATTTCTCAAAATACCTTGTTTTTATCAGGTCTGAGATTGTGGTTTTCTTGCAGGCAAAGAAACCAATTAAAATATTTAAATTTTTATTTTTTTAATACATTTATAACAAAATGTCAGAAGGTGTGTGCTTACCATATAAAAACATCAGGTTCCAGAAGGATACAATACCGAAAAATCATTGAAATAAAAAAGGTTATTCTTATTATAGGATTTCTAAATCTCAGCAATAATACAAGTCTTTAAAAGCATCAAGATTATATTTAAAACAAGATGGCATGGAAAAATGAGACCTTCAGTAACAATTTGACCCTCATTGTAATGGATGATAACATTGGGAGTTTTTCAAAGTGCTTGATTTGTATTTCTGTTCTCATCCTATAGTGCCAGGAGGAGGTAAAAATGCTTCATTTTGAGCTGATGATATGTGCTGACACAGATGTGCTGCTCTGTGATCCCAGGGTAGCTCAGAGACCAAACTGGGGACAGTCAGATGGGCTTAATTGGGACCACCAAACAAAGGTCATTTGAAAAAAAAAAAAAAAAAAATATTGGAATTGTACGTTCCTTCAATCTTACTGTCTTACCCAGCAAGTAGGACTGAGGGTCTCGCCAGACTAGCTGAGAGTGCTTCTGGGGCAAAACCTTGGCATACTACTACCACAAGGCAGGTCTACTCCCTATTCCAGACAGCTTTCTCAGGGGTTTCCTTCCAGCAGGCCACACTGCAGCAGGCTGCAGCTTCTCTTGGAGCCAGCCTGTGGTATGGTTTATGTCTGGTTATGTATGCAGCTTCCATTGATGATGGAATATAACCAGCTGGCCATCACTGGGGTTAGCTAAACAGTCCTTCACGCCGCACTAAGTGGTACCCTAGGCATTATTGCCCTGGGCTTCGCTGGCTGAGCTATGGTGCCAAGCAGGTGGCTCACACTCCCCTCACACCCTCAGATTAACCGGACCTGAACATGCCTGAGAGGCTGTGCTCTGTCTGTTGGGGTTCTCAAGTGATCTAACAGTACCAACTTTGTGAGGACCTGACATCCTTGAAACTTTTGGAAGTTCTTAGTTTTCAGCTGTCCTTGCTTGTGTCTTTTGTTCACTTGTTCTAGAAGCACTGTTGTAAAATGCAAATTGAACACGTGAAACAGATGATGTTATCTAGCTTTTATAAAAACAGATGACACTTCATCTACAGTATCCCTGCTGAGTGGCAGTTATTAGACTGAGAACAGTGTTATCACCCACTTCTTGAAGATACCTGAAATTCCTGTACAAAGTGGGGTAAGCATAGTAGAGTAGCCTTAACTCAAATTTCTTAGGAATAACATCCTACTAATAAATTGGGTCATGCTGTCCTTAAGCAAAGTGGGATTGACACCTGAAAAGCTGTCCAGGGTTGATTTCCTGGGCATTAGAAGAATGCCTCCCTTCTTTTTTAAATGCAAATGTTCAAGTCCATAATATCTGTCTAAGGCTTGTAATGATTGATAGCCTGCCACTACAGGCATTGTCTGAATGATTCCCTGTGAGACAGTGTATGGAACTGTGGTAGTAGTGGTGTAGATAAAACTCATTTTTCTCCAGGATGTTTACTGTTCTGGAAAGGAAAGCCGGTTCATTACAGTTTATGGGTACAGGCGCTCTCTGCCCCCCCGCAAGCGTACCGAGGCATCAGAAGGCATGGGATCAACCCGAAAAAACACAGAGCATCTGTACAGTGGTGCCACAACACCATACCTCCCAGCAGCACTCTCTTGCAAAGTTAGATCCTTAAGACAGTAAATTAGTAAGAACTACTTAAACTAATTAAAAGTGTGTGTATTCTTTAGAGAGAGCATAGTACAGCTATCCATTTCTTGATCACTGAGAAACTAAGAACATCAAAATCTAAAACAGTTTTACTTCAAATTTGAAAAAATATTTCTCAGCATATCTGAAAAAGTTGACAAAAGTGCCTGGATTTTAGTCAGCACAAAGCCACAGAACTAATTTAAAAGTAATTTAGACCATGTTGGCTTTACTGTAAATAATGTAACACTGGCAGTAGTTTTATGATTATATCCCAGACAGTGTCACTCCTGCAAGTGATACTTCGTGAAGTTGATATCAAATTGTAATGTACATTGTTAGGAAAGCTATTAAAAATACTGTACCTTATATTTAATCTTACTACTGAGAAATAGCTGCTGGACAGCACACAAATTGCTACTGATACTGTTTGTTTTTTTTTTAAAAAGGTTAATAAAATACAAGCAAGGTAGAAAATAGGATTAAAAGCATTGTTTCAGGTACAAGTTTTTCTGAATTGGGTGGAGAGATAAGAAACCAGAAAAACACATTGCACATATGTGCACCCTCTGTATAAAGAGAAACGTACAAAGTGGGAAACTGGTGGTGCACTGGGGTAGTACACTGAAGTCTCTGATGCTGTAAACTTGAATTCCTAATTTTATCAAAAAGGAGAATTGAGTCTGGTTCCATTTTTGAGTCCCCATGGGTTATACCTACAGACTACCCCATGGTTTGGCACAGTACACTTTTAAGAGGCAGTCTCTGCTGAAGGGATGCCAGGACTGGAAAGAGGCATAAAACATGTCAAGACCAGGTGGAGGGGGAGAGTGTGAGCAGTGGCCTAGGACCTACTTGAAATTAGCCAGTACTGTTAGTCCAGTACTTCCATGACTATTCAGAATTTCTCTACTTGCACAGTCAGGCTGATTTAAGTAAAACTTCCGTTGTTTACTGTAGCTAATTAAGCCAGTACCAGAGGCTGCACAGATGGGGATTTCTAATTTAAATCTATTCTGATTTAGCATAAGCTGATTCCTAGCAGGTGTAAACTAAACCAAGAGCATCTTCAGGAGTTTGTGGTCAGCATAACTAAAACAGTTTACTTAATGGAGCAAGTTATAAGTATTAGATTAACTCTTCTCTTTTTAACACAGGGAATTTGTAATGTAAGAGGAAATAACACTGAAATTGAACAGGAAGTAGGCAGAAGAAGGTAAGTATTGGTTAAAGAGCAAGGGGTCTCATTGTTCTCCCAGCAACAAATCCTTTTGAATTGAAATCCCTAAAAAACCCGCCAAGTCTCGTTATGGACCTGATTCTCAGCTTTTCATTAGTTTTGTTAAGGTTACAGAGGTTAGGTAGGTCAGGTCAGGGGGCTAAGATGGCAGAGGGGAGCCCCACATTTAAAGAACTGTAGTCGAAGGTACACGTGAATTAGATGGCAAGACCCCTGTTAAAGCCCATGAGTGTATCACAGGTGGAGAATTGTGTTGCTCAGATACAAACAACCCCTCTGCTCCTAGGAATAGTTACCCGTGGCCGAGAGTCACAGTTCTAGTCTCTAAACTAGCTAGCAATGCTACACTTTCCCTTTAAGTGTACTGATTCCTTTAGAAAACTGTTAGGTTATCCTGCCTTATCAATCATACACTGTTCTACACTCTTCCCCCCAAAACGTCACTTACGTTTAATTTAACTCTATATCTAGCATGCATTTTACAAGCTATTTCCCACTTACTCTTTCTAGCTAAGGCAGAATGTTGGCTCTGGTGTTACCAATGGTACTACAGGAATCTATTCACTCTACTGTAACATACATATCATCCCATTACCATAATTCAGAACTGCCCCACGTATGGGAAAGAAAGAAAAGACATTACAGGGGAACTATATTTCTTCTTAACGGAATAAGTTATGTTAGAAAGCTAAAGGCCCAATTCTGGAGTCATTATTCAGACAAAACACTTCATAATTTGTGGGAACACAGTTGGAATAAGGATAGAACTGTGTTCTTAAAGTCTTAATTCCAAATCTTATAAGTATCCTTAAATTGGACAGGAAGATATTGGTCTGCAAATCGAACACGGAATTTTTGTTTGTTTTAAGGCCTATCTGTCATGACAGAAGGGTTTGCCAGTCCCAGAATGCCTTGCTTTGGCTGGTATCTGATTTTTTAACTCACTTCCATTCTGATATTCCCCATGGTATCTTACTGACTATTTTATCTCAGAGTGGCATGCAGTGCGGGCGCATGCTACTGATGCAAGCACGCTACTACAACTTTAACAGGCTAAAAAAAGAAAAAAAGCTTTAGCTTCTTAGTTATACAAAGAAATGATGCAAAAAACCATTGAGCAGCACTAACTCACAGACTAATTACAAACTAAATTGTGCTATATATTAGTATAAAAACATGTTTTAGTAAGAATGGCACTGGTTCAGAAGGAATTAGGACTTCCATCTTGGTTCCGTTCGGTCCACAGTGAAAGCATTGTAGTACAGGCCTGCCCTGTTGTCTGAGCAACTTGTGACAGTGGCTCTTGGCCACAACCCCATACATTTCTTCCCTTTTTATATCCGCCATTGTTGGTACGTTCTGGGAGTAGCTCGGGTCAGGTCTGGTCATCTTTCCTAACGTGGCACCAGAAAAGTTCGTTCTTACGCTCTGCTATTTCCTTAGTATCGTTAACGATTCCCTCTTCTGATCTCTCAGAGCTGGTCAGTTTTAAGGGTCATCTTCTCCTGTAGACACCATGAGACGCATTGCTACTGGTAGGTGGTCTGTCAAGCCTGCTAACTGGGTAATAAAGCTGAACTCTTCCACCTCCTGCAGAAGGAAGACAAAAGTAAGAAAGAGGTAACCAGAAAACTGATCTGTTATACCACACACCAGGACTCAGCTTTTATGCCTCTTTGTAGTTTACTTTAAAGAACCTTACTGCATTAGTAGATGTGTGGGACCAGTCTGGCTTGGCTGGGCTAATGGTAAACTGGGCTACACAGGGCAGGGCAGTGTGGTGCAGTTGCTGAGGTGAACTGCTTACACGATACACAGTTGCACTAGTCTGGATGAAAGCTGCTGTACCTTTCCATTTACAGAAACATCTGTGTTGTTCCAGATACCACTCACCTGTGGTGCTGCAGCAGGTAATCTGCTAAGGAGGCACTCCCCTGGGAGGAGGGGCTGGTGGTACCCTGCTAGGGTACAGCACGCAGCTAAAAAGGAAGCCTGCCTTCATCACATTGAGGTGTTCACCGTCAGGGGAACCCTGCTCCTCGTGGCTCTGAATTCCAGCCTTTGTTCTGGCAATGTTTCATAGGAGTGAGTTCTGCAGGAAATCCAGTGTGCTTCCCAGCTTCTGCAAGCTGGCTGGAGCAACCCTAATACTCGCTTCATACAGTGTAGTTAGCCCTCCTAGAGGCCACGTGCTTACTTTACCAGTACTTTGGGAATTGTTTGCAGGAAGCACAAATATTTTAGTTCTATTTATATTGCCAGCATGAGCTTTATCAAAGATCTAATCTGGGCCAAAACTATTCAAATGTTGCTTTTGTTGCTTTTTGTGCAAAATGTAAGATGGGTTTCCTATACAGATGTGCCATGGGTATTTGTGTATCTGAAACAATAAGCCTGAAAAGAATTTAGCTGCTAAGCTGCTGTGTCCACAGACCGTGTGTGAAGAGAGCGCAGACAGACTGAGGTATTGTGCCCTAAGTTATGCTGAACTGCTCTGTTGCCTGCTCTTCTGCAGCAACTGCAGCAGGGTGTGGTAAGTAAGGGTGAACTAGTTTCTCATTTTCCTCATGAAATTCTGTATAAGGCCAGGTCCTACACCAGGAAGCGGACAGTGCACTACCAGTTCTCATTCTGGTTAGCCCGTGCCAACTTCTGCCCCCGTATCACTGACTTGTAACTTAGGTGGGTTTTCACAGGCAAAATAAAAGAACATCCAGATACTTGAAAAGATTAAAAAACATTCAGACTGCTGGCATGGAAAGCATCAGCCAAAACACTTTGCCTGGCAGAAGTTTAAGGACTGGAAACAAGCTTTTCTGATTGTTTTTGAAGAGCAGCATATCTACCAGTGTCGCTACCAGAATCCTAAACTCATCTTAAATGTGTTCATGTAATAGGTTTACAAACTCAGTACTTGCATGCAAAAGTAGAAAACAGAAAAGCAACAGGTTCTCCTTGGAGTATGAATTTGAACCCAAGCAGAACAGGCTGCAGTGCCATCCAGACAAGTGTCTTGTGTGAGTTATGGCTCTTTTTGTCAACTCTAAAACTCACCACTTTCCATTCCAGGTAGAGACCTTCTTCTGTATAGAGCATATAGTCAATCCTTCTCCCGTTTCCTTTCAATGACGCCTTCCTCCCCTTTTGGCTGGAACTGTGGTTCTTGCTGGTGGGATAAACTAAGTATCCTTTCCTTCCTTCTTCACTTTCCAGTACCCTATTTCATTAAAAAACAGAATAAGTGCTGTAAATGTTTGCTCATTCTGTCCCTTTGTGTATTACACTAGATTCTCTCCAAATCCCCGGTGAGGGTAGTGCCTGTCCAGAAGGACTGTTAAACTTGTAAAGCACATTTTCTTCCAAGTGTGATTTCCAAGATGAGGCTGTACAAACTGCAGACAGTGCTCTTAAAGCCTCCCATGGGGTTTGGTGTCACTGGTGTTGTTCTGCTTGGACCTGCTGTTGGAGGCAGGAGAGCAAAGCACCTCCGAGGAGGCGCAGGCGGTAGCACACTGCAGCCCACAGCCCCGCTGATGGCCAGTGCCGCTGATTCTGGCAGAGGAGGAAACTGTTTCACTGATTGCTTTAGAAGAAACTTACATACTTTGATACAAACCTCTCCCTTCTGACCACAGCAACTCCTGAAGTGAAGACAACCAGCTTTACAGACAGGGTATAGATGAGGAATGCTTTTCAGGAGCACACATTTGGGCAGGTGGTGATTGGTGCTGAGCAAGCCTCAGCATCAGATTACTGTGTCTTGGATCCCAGCTCTTACTTCGCTAGTGTCACATCTCTCTCAGCTAGTAATGACAGCCTAATTTATTTGATCCCTCTATGTGACACTCTTTGAACTCCTCTACAGAGAAGGACTTAATTCAGCAGGTGTGTTCATACTGCCCCATCGTGCATGGTGATTACCTAGCCCAAGACACATACAGAAGCAGTCACAATTAAGAATCAGTTTTCTAGGTACCAGTCTTGTGTTTGGGCAAATAAACTGCAGCTGTCCCATTAAAATTTTTAGTTTGGGTACTTAAACCTTAACAGTAGGTTTTATGCAGAAGACTCTTAAGGCCCCAAGCAACTTGATCTAACTTTTAAGTTAGCCCTGCTTTTAAAGGGACTTTGGACCAGGCACCCCACAAAGGTCCCTGACAGGTCTATTTTTACAGTAAATGTGTGTTGCTGTGCTGTTCTATATTGTTTGCTTTTCTATTGAATTTAAAAGGAAACTTGGTTTACTTTCTTGTATTCTATTTAAAAGATCTACCAAAGGAGTGCTAAAGGGAACAGACAGAACTGTGTATGCAAAAGTTGGAGTTGCACTCAGTAACGACACATGTAGGGTTTTATGCAGACAGTAACAAGTACCAGCGCAGCTGTTGTGCGTGGTCAGTGCACACAGAGAGGGATGGATTAGGTTGTGTTTTTGCTGACTGGCTCAGAACACAAACAAACTACCTTCAAAACCACCTCCTTGAAAATCATTTTGCTTTACTTACCTGCCAAAACCTGAGCTCAAGGTTCTGTGGTTTCCCTTGTAAGAGTTGATTACACCATTAAGCTACATCATCAACTGTCGCAGGAGAAACACTGAGCCATGAACTTGGGTCCTAGCAGGTACAAAGCCTTTAATTTCACCTTGGAAAAAAATAAGATATTTTTGATCACCCAGTTTTTAAGACTTGACTTTGGATGGGTTTTATGGGGTTGGGTTTAGGAATTTTTTAATGCATGCGCGTGAGAGTACAGAATGAAGGAAAAACAAAAGACAAACACCAGATTCTCGTGATGTGTTTTGATGTCTGAGGTTCAAATGGGGTTTTTTTGTCAAATTTTGTCTCTCTGGCAGGATCTGAATGGTGTCAGAGGGGACACAGGACTTGCTACAGTTGGTTACGTCTCAGTAGTGCTGTTATCTGTAAGTTTGGGTCAGTTGATGCATACAAGACATACTTTATGCGCCTTCAAAAGATAACAGTGATGAAATTTTGGTCATACAGTTATTTAATCACCCCCCCGTTTGGACTTGGTGAGGTACTAAAAGTTCTTAAGAGTTTCTTTCAACCAGTTTATGAAAGTAAGCTTCCTTTTATTTATTATAGGTTTTAGACTATCGTCTAGTAACTCATGTTAAATTAGCTGACTGCACCCCATTTGCAAGCTGATTCTACAAAGAGCTACTGCAAATGATTCACTTCCTGAAATTCTTTTTCTAGGTTCAAGAAAGCAAACTCTTTGATGGGACTGACCTCTTTCAAAAACTGTATTTATAATTGGCAAAGCTAATTAAGTAACAAAGTAGAAGAAACTGCTGATTAGCGCTGCAGTACTACTGCAAAAAAATCTCATTTGCATTAATTTAAAAGATCAATTTGTTTTAGCTGCAATTATGTCCTTCTAAAAGACTGTGAATGCTGGGTATTCACTTAACCTGCACAACTGCTTATGGAAGGGAAATGTTCATTTCAAGTACGTGAGGAAAGTGAATTGTAAATGTGCATGTGTCTGCTTCTGACTAAGACTTGTACCACTGTACGCCACGGTTTGCTGTTTGTCTCTAGGGGAAGTAGACACAAGTACTGGACATCTGGCTACGCTGTACTAACAGTTAAATGCTAACAATTTCACAGAACTACCTGTGACTGTGTTGCACAACTAAACCTAAACTTTGTCAGAGTAATTGTCTTAATTCATAAGACACAAAGAAATGGAGGATAAAAAGTAACTGGAACGCTTATTTTTTCCAAATAACTCCATGGTTTAAGTATGGAAGTTCTGTGACGCAGCTCTCTGGCCGATGGTTGGTTTGTAGTGCTGACCAGAGCTGCAGCGAGCAGAGGAGCACAAAAAGCAGTGTATGTAAGGGAGCCGCAAAACTTCCTCCCTCATCATAAAGCTTGAGGGACCAACTCTCATTCAGGTGAGAAGCACCCGAGTTCAAGACAACTTTTCTTACTGGTGTTGGAGCCTGTCACCAAGAACTGTGACCCAGTGTCCAGCAGTGGAGACTGGTAAAATTTGCATTTAAATCTTGTTTCTTAGCTGTGTTGTAATGTGTTCTCCTGTGTCAGGGTCTATTCAGGGTTTAAAGACAAAAATGGGCTTATTCCAGTGCTTTGCTTGAAGGTGACAATCACCTTTGTGAGATGAGATTATCTGTGTGTGTTTCATGAAGCCTTTCTGAGCAGAAGCTTGTGTGGCTTCCAGCACTGTGGCAGGGTCCAGACTGTTATATCCAGCTTATTAATTGTTCTATAATTATAAATGCCTTGCTCATTATTTGTACCAAGTATGTTCTTCTAGTCTGATGTTTTACATATACTATACTTAACATGTAAGAGATATTTAAGAACTAGTTGTTCTGCTGGTTTTATGGCCTAATTAATTTAGTAATGTGAACTACTTTTATTTAGAAACTAGAGGAGTGCTGATGAAGAAATAAATCTCTGGATAGCTTACATTGCCAATTTAATTGTCTGCAAAGCTTGATCAAGGTTTATTATTGAAAAATCTGAGAACGGATCAGTTATAGGCTGTACTCTGTTTTGCTGTGTATATCATTAACACTTGTTAGCTAGACAGTGCTCCACAGCTTCTGTGCTATTTAACATTTAACTGTCTTTAAGGCCCAGAGTCCATTAATGGCTTTACATTTTATTGAACTTACTGGCAATTTTTATGTTTACCAGTCCCTTGCAGAGATGGGAGGACAGGCCCTCTTGGCCTCTCATGGAAGTGACCATTTCTCTAATGTGTAAGCATGTCTACATGATTTACACATGCAGATCCATGTTTCCCTGCAGATCTGCAATAAAGCGAATGGAAATTCTGGTCTAACAGAGGTTTTTTTCATCTTACTACTTATATGTTATATATATACACATAGATATTTGTAATCCCTCATAACATATTGCAGAAAACTGAAAGCCACATTTAGTAGGCAAAAAGTCTTATGTATATTCTGTTACCACCACTTAAGAATATTTTCCATTTATCTCATATTGAGGTGCTGCACATACACATAGATAGCAGAAGTAATACTCAAATCTGTACTGATTATTTGATGGGTCTTTATCTATCAGTCATGTATTTGTCAGTGGAATTTAACTGTAACTCTTCAGAGAATAAAACAAAATACCCCAAAAGTAATTTGGTGACAGATTGTCTTGAAAGACCACTTGAAAACACAAGGGGTTTTTTTGGGGGGGGTAGGGGGTGTTTAATTTTTTTTTTTAAAAGAGCTCCAAGCCTGCTTTTGGAACCATAAAATAGAATGTTGCACCCACATATAGATTTGCATTTGCAAGCTTGATTGTAAGGCCAAATTACCTTACTCTTGCTTTCCAAAAATCCGTTTCACATGTACCAAATTCATATTTTCGATATGTGGATAGAAATGCCTGGAAATTTTGCAGGTTCTTGAATGCACAACGCATGACGATGTAACAAATTCTTATTTTTAATATAAATTAAACCCTGACTTTATAGCTAAAATTCAATTTCTTTGTTCAAAACTGATACAGAGAAGACTTCAAGGCAGCCTCAAGTAATATGTTCAACTAAGTGTCCAACTATACCATGCAGTGTACTGTACTTTGTAAAAATGCCAACATAACCTGTGCCTGTATAAAGTCCCATTGCCATTATGGGTGTTAACTGAAGCATCTTCACAGGTTCACTCATTCAAATAACTTTACCTCTTTAGTATATTTTGGTATTGAACAGCTAGAACATCTTTTATAGTTAGTCATGGTAATAACATATTTAGTCCATGAAACTAACCTTCAAGTTAGAGAAGGTGCAAAAAGGATTCTCACATTCATTAAGTGCTGCTCTACAACATACAAAGCTCATTAATTTCTCTCTACTGGCATTATTATTTAACGGTATAGGTAATCAAGAAATTTATCTTAAGACTTCTGCAAATTAAGGGGTTCTTGTATTTCTCCTAAGTCCACTAGCTCAAACCAGAGATACCTGTTTCTTGATATTAAACACTCCTTAAAAGTAATGCTGTGCTTGTATCACTGACAGATACGAAGCCATATTCCTAGTAATGCCTGATGTGCTATTTAATTCCTCTCTGTACTTCTGAGCTTGTTTTTTTAGCTGTATTGAATTCTGCCAGCTTTCTAGACTGGGTAATTAGTTCTTGGGTTGGGAGTGGTGTTTTAAACTTTATGGGCTTTTTATTTGAAGAAAACTACATTTCCTTTTGTTGCTGTCCCTGATAGGGCTGTGGCCAGGGACCTGGCTGCCTGCAGAAGGCCCGTCAGACAAGCTGTCTGTCTGGATACCCTTTCCTGCAGTGCTCGAAGTTTCTTGTCCTATGAGCCTGTCCCGGTAGGACCAACTCTAGAGACATAAAACCACTGACAGCAGTTGCTCACATCTTTTCACCCACTGAAGCCAATTCCATTAGACTTAGAGAAGCAGCCACTTTTCCTTTTTTTTTTTTCCTCTTCCCTGAGTACCCCATTAAAAGATTTTTTCTTTTTTTACAGTCCATAAAACACCACCCAATTTGTGAAATTTCAAATAGTAGGCAACAAACTGGCTTTTTAAAGAGTTGTCTAAAGCATGTAGAAGGATCAGGAATTGCATACTTTTGTAGGTTGTCTGGAGTGCACACTTCTTCATCATATAATCCTTCAGGATCCAGCAAGGTCCCTGTGAACAGAAGGGCAGATGTGACTGTCTCAGCATACCTCCTGCGACTTGTCTCCACGCGGGAGGCTCCCGGGGGCACCGCTGTGGGGAGAGGGATCGCTCTGCCTCAGAGCGCTCGGTGTTCCCTTCTCCACTACCCCAGCCTCCCCACTGCCTGACACCTTTCAAAATGCTGCCTCTACCTTCCAGTTTCTCAGTCCCAGTGGCTCTGATTCGTTTGTTTTTCTACTACAACAGAGTAAAGCCACATTATTGAAACAGTTCCACATTCTTACCTTTAGCATCTTCACAGTTATAATTGCTCTCTAGGGAAGGTCTTAAGTCCGATCTAAAACTTTAGCAGATATGAATATCTCGGGAGTTCCATAAAACCTTTTATAAGATGAACCCTACAAGTCTGTAGTGTTGTTGAATTGCTTTGTTACATCCTCACAGTATTTATAGAACACTGAATGGAACATTCTGATCAAAAGCTGCAGGCTTCCACTGCATGCAGAAAGTACAGAAACAATAATTTGGCTTCCACCCCACCCCCCAACCCCGAAGTAATCTAGAGATTATGTAAAAGTAGAATAGGTGTGGGAAGGCATTCAAGTAACTTGATGCATAAGTTCTAGAATGTAGACTGAAGTTTGAGATCTTTGTTTGGTTCTTAATTATAATTCAGCAAGACACTGTTAAGGTTTATAAAATACACCTTACAGAAATCTCCCTTGTAAACATTTGGTCTCCACCAAATTCTTACTGCCCGTTAGCTGAACTACCTGCTGCTGCTTATAGATGTCCTGCGAGTGACAGACAAGCAAACGTTCACACACCGAGAGCTAGAGAAGGTCTTACCGATTGCCCACGGTTTATCCTCCCCAGGACCAATTCGACATGGGTCTTTGTAGTGTGTAAACAGAGAGTGCTGTTGCTCCAGCTTGTCCTCTGCAGGGAAAGAACAAGCCCAGGAAAAGGCACATCAGCTACGTTTTGTGAACCTGTGCACAACTGGTTCTTCCACAACAGCAAAGGCAAATCCTGCTCCCTACTCAGTATACACATACAGGATTGATTTGAACCCATTCAGTAGTAGCTCTACTGCACAGCAGGATCTGGTCTTGATCAGAAATTCCAACAAATGCCTGCTAATAATAGTGCTTTCCTACAAATCCTTTCTATGATAGACATTTTCTGGTAGTTTCTAGCTGTTGACTGAAGGGAAAGTTTTCCAAGATATTTCCTTACCCTGCCATTGACATAGCATTGCTTACACTGGTACAAAACTTTTGTTGAGATAGATCATACAATGGAGAATTGGACTGACTTCACAATGGCAATGTAAATGGCTGTTTGTGGGTGTGTCTACACATCTCAGCAAGTTTGAAGATAAAAGCTTGTACTTTACTTGCTTCAGAAGAAGTCCCTGACAATGTTTTCCAAGCTATAATAGATAGAGAAAGGGCAGACAATTGATAATTTGCTTGGGGTATTATCTACAGCATTAAAGCCATTCTAAACATAATCAGCATGACCTATCTATCAACTGTAAATTAATTTCTTCCTAATTACTACAGTGCTCCTTGCATTTAAAGCATACAGCACACATCAAGCTCCTAGGATTTAGTAAGATATCCTACAGAAATGTATATATCAGAGTTTAAGACACTGAATAAATAAAGAAGTTCTAGTTCTGTGCATGCTGTTTAACACAGCAAGCAGTATACCTGGGAAACAAGTACAGCCAGGACTTGAAAATACTAGCTGCTACAATTCCATTTTTGTTAAATGGCAAAAAACCTGGCAACAGCTCCTGATAACTTTCTTTCTTGCAGCACTTACACCTTTTACAAGGTTAAAACTTCTTAGCCTCACTTGAAGACTCTCTTGGGATTGACAGAATATTCACCTGTGTTTGGAGCTGCTGTCACTTACATCTGTCACTGTCTACAGCTGAGACAACAGAATATGTAAGTACGCATGAAAATGGACTCCTCTGAAGTCAGAAATAAAAATTTGAACCATGAGCTGTGTATCTTAGAATGCAGCTCACATGCTCTAGGAATCACTCTAGGAATCTCCTTGGGTAAAATGTTCTTGGCAAGTGAAGAAGCTATTGACCTCTCTCTGTGAAGGAGGAAGCAGAAGACACATGTGGAGCACAGTGGTACTGCGTTCAGAGCTGTTGGCACCTCTGCCATTTTGTTATTAATTGTCATTAATACAACTGGCATCCTTCAGCTATGGCATCCGTACCAGCTGATCTGTCTCATGACATCTTCCTAGCTTCCCCCCCCTGCCCTGCCCCAACTAGCTCTTGATCTTGAGAACATTCTCGTAATTGTAGGGAGACTGAAAAATTAATTTGCCAGGGTAGCCTGGCATTGTGCAGAGGATCAGAGGACTGACCTCCCTAAGATTTGCCAGGAATGCAGTGCACAGAATTGCTCTTGCTATCTGATTGAACAGCCAATTGGTTTGTTTATGGAAAAGCAGAAGACAAAAGCTATGCAATTGTTCACTTCTCCAAGTCTTCCCTTGTTACGTGTCTACAAAATTTCCCTCAGAAACTAGCTAGATTAAAATTTTGTCATGATTAATTTGCAACTGTGGCACTGACAAATCACGGCTGATGAGACAAACTTAACCCATCTGACTGGAAGGCTCTTTATCTTATGCTAAAAGGTTTAAAAACATAATAGACTGTTACACAAGTCAGTCCAAAGCAACTTGACAGTAAGTAACTTTTAAATAATGCTCCCACTAAGTGTGAATTCACTGTGAATGTTGTCATAATGTTCTGTAAAGCTGGAGGGTAAAACTGAGTTGCAGAAAATCTGTCATAAGCATAAGGTCACTCATGGACCTGGAGACCTTTGAAAACTGTACCATCAATACATCTAAGAATAGAAGCTTGATATTCACTGAAACATTAATTACTTGCTGCATCAGTCTGTGGAGTGGGAAAGAATACAAAAAATCATAGACAGAATTACAGGAAGCTGATTATTGCTTTTAAAAAAAATAATCTTAAGATGCTGAATTCAAATGTCGCTAAAAAGATGAGTAATGTAAAAGTGGAGGAGAAAACTTTAAAACATTTCATCAATCTTGCTTAGTGCATAGGAAAAGAAAGCAAATCTAAAACCAAAAAATGAAATAGCCATCTTAATTTCAGTTTCCAGGCTGCATGAATTTTAAAGGGGGGTGGGTGAGATATGTAAATGAGCAGCAGAGAGCAAAAATAAAATGGATTTTTATAACCTACTTTTCAGTCTTCTTTAGTAGTAGTTGCAGTGTTTACAACTATTATTTAGAAAATCAAATAGTTGCTTTTACTTTTTCTTCAGCAAGAAAGGTCACAATAGCATTAATTATTATGTGCTTGGTTAGAGTGCCAGAACCTCCGAGGTAGAGAATCCAGGCCATACATTCTGCCTCATGGCTTCCTGCCGTCTCTCTCCTCGTGCTCTCCCCATCCCCTTCCCACTGGCCATCTGACCAGGCAGCCTCCCCTTTGCCAGGCAGCCGATTGGTTATTGCCCTGATGGCCATCTTTGTCTCCAGGCCACTCCCTCCCTCCAACAATATTGCAACTGAAACAGTCAAGTCACAGCAGATGTGTCCATTTGTCCCCCAGCTTCTGTCTCCCCTCCTGGGGCCTGCTGCACTGGGCTCCTCAGCCTGTCGGTGTAGCAGCTTGGCTAGCTGAAGATCTGTTTTGGATGGCATTTCTTCCTTCCCTAAAACACTCACTACCCACTGCTACCATTGTATTTTATCCTAATACATGCTTGTTTAACTAGCCATTACCACCTGCTGTTCACCTCCACTACACAGCAGATTTTTCTACTAGTCAAGCACCTGCCAGCACCTTTCTCAACCATTCTGAGTTTACTTTGGATCATATAGTTGTGACTGATTTATTTTTTGTACATATGATCTAGAAACATACACCAGAAGGGCTGTATTTTGGGTTAATGGTCTTTTCTACCCAATGAAAGTGTTTCTCCAACTTTGCTAAAATATTCCAAGTGTCTCATGCAAGTTATGAGATTAGACAATAATGGTTATTTTTGACATCAGACAATTCTTGCTTTTTGTTTCTTAAATTATTTTTGCTACAGTCGTTGCTGTCAGCCTCAGTGACCTGGGCTGCTTACGAAGGCTACAGAATTCACACTAGGTGCAGTTCAGAAATTCACCTGTTAATCCACAAACTCTGCTCTGAATTGCTGATTCTGACAGGGTGCTGCAGCTTGAGCTCACCTGTACACTGCGTGTCTCCTTGGTAACGCAGCACAGATGAGATCCCTCTGAGGAACCCCCCCCACTGTACCTGCCCCGCGCTCAAACGGCCTTTTCAACGCAGGCCTTGGGGGCGGCTGGGCTCCCCCGAGCCATTTGCTGGCTCCAAACCAGCAGAGCCGATTGCTGTGGGGTAAAGGAGCTCAGCTGGAGGCCTGGGCTGTACTGAGCTGGAAGGCAGGGAGGGTACACGCACAAGGGTGTCTGCACTCCATGTTGGCAGTTTAACTGTTAACAGAGAATAATATTTATGTTTGGAAAAGGCTACAATCTCTGTGAACCCACCATCCATTAATTATGGTTTTGTGGATCCCTTTTTCTAATACCCTCAGCATCCAAATATAGAAAAAAAAAAAAAATTAAAAATTTATTAAAATAAAAAACTCAGAAGTACATAGCATCGGTTAATTTTTTCTGATTCAGCATTTGTTTAGTTCTCTCTGCAGCATTAATCTCCTACGTCTGTGTATACGCACTATCAAATTATTTTTAACTGCATGAATTTACTACTTTTTCCTCTACAAAATCCCATTAACAACCACATCTTTCATTAGTAACTCAAATTCTAGGCCAACAGGTATTTACCTAATTCAGGTAAAGCTAAACCACCAGATCTGTCCTCATTATTGTTACCGCAAGTCACAAATTTTTCCCTTCGTGCCTTAAAAAACATCATGCTTAATAACAGAGCTCGTGTCAGCTACTCTCCTTGGCTCATCTGAAGACTAGTACTTATTTTAGAATTATCTGCAGCAATTAAGTCTTTCCTTGCAAAAGCCAGTCACTAGTATACAGCTATAACCCACAGGAATCAAGAACTTTCCCATTCCTTTTTGGAACAGGTAGACACCAGGAAAATGAAAACCTTGTCTTACCAGAGGAGCAGTTATCAAAGTTGAGATCTCCACAGATTACATCAAAAGCCACCAGCTCCTCTGGATTGGCTGTACTGGAGGAGGAGGTAGATTTTCTGAATTCAGACAGCCAATCTTGAAGCATATCCAGTTGCTCACACCGAACAGTAGTGTCTCCTGTAGCAAACAAACAAATAACCAAGAAGTCAGACCTCCTTTAAGCATGTTGCTCAGCCACGTATTAGTTGCTAAGCTATTGCTAGACATCTCGAGAGAAAGAGTGCAAGATAAAAAATGGTGTGCCTAGTAGTGTACTCATTATGTAGTGCTTAGCCCATTATGAAATTCATTTGGAACCACACTTTTTAATGATTTAAGTATCTCCTTTTGGAATTAATCATACCAGGTATGTCTGAAGAACTAAGAAGACAAGGTGTCGATGCTGCAGCCAGCCAGCCAAAATGATGTTTCTAGCCACAGAAGGATGATCTGATGCACTACATTTATAATCAGGAGTTCAGAGTTAAAATCCTACTTCAAGACAAAACCAGAGAGCATGTTCATTGGGTGAATCACTTCATCTTTCTTTGCTTTCTAATTTTTAAAAAAGTGACTTTCAAGTGTTACTAGTAAATATACAACCATAGTAAATTCAACTTAAGCATACTGTAGTAGTCCATCTGAGGAAGATTTCTATTTGTGTTCAAGTAAGAATGCCTAAACTGGAAGTATTTTTCATCGATTTAAAGGCATGCGTAGATACAGGTTTAAGTAGGCAGTACCTCAGAAATAAAAAGCCAGATCCTTTTCACCAGTTGCAGGGAGGTTACACTGGACTGCACCTGCTGAGGATATGCCCCCGGTTTATAGGAGTGATGTGGAAGGGTTGACATTGATTGGTCACCAAATATTTTTTGTTTGTGAAACCGTCTGACATGCAAACCAGCTCTTTAATTATAGCAACTAACCACACTTAAGCACATTAGGTGACATGAAGTCTCAGAAAAAAATAATTACTGGCTCTCTTAAAATGATAACCGCAAAAGCTTGATGTGGGGAAAGGTGCAGGAAGAGATACAGTCTAGAAATAATTGTTTACCATATTGTCTTTCTTTTCTTTTGTTTTCACTGTACCTATAGTTAACAGTTACAATTTTGCTTGTTTCAGACTTGAAATGTCGTCAGAAAATTACTTTTCTTCGAAATGTAAGATTTGTTTTCAAATGCCACAATCAAAAGGAAAAGCAGCAAACCCCAAATTACTTATCCTGACTACAATTTTATTTTAACCTAATTTACTACTTTGTGCTAGCTATTAAAAGGGTGTGAAACATAATTAGAAACATCAGTTATGTATGTTCCAAGCTGCTTTCAGTGGCCACTCTGGAGATGAATGTTTAAGTCGGCATCCTCACAGCTTGTTAAGCACTCCTCTCAGCTGCAGCTGCCCCCAGCACTGTTTAGACTTGTAAAACGTGAACTCTGCAGCACACTGTAACTGTGTTAGCAGACAGACAAACCTCAGGCTTTAGGACTTCTCCTTCCTACCACTATTAACCTGTGACGGGTTGGATTTTCAAGAATGTCTTGGGGGCAGAGGGGTGTAAAAACAACAGTTAAATACAAACTGAATCAGAAATGTTCAACCAGGCATGATTTGATACAATCCTAAATAATCAGATATCAAAAAGAACATGAGCAGGTGAAGTGAGAGCTTTAAGTAGGTTCTGAAACTGACTCATCTCTTCAAACTGGTAATTCCAACAACAAATAATCTGATTTTTTTGCTTCCAGTTGTGTTATTCCCCACAAATCTTTACCACTTGGGCTGTAATATCAAACCAGGTACAAGTGCTTCCTAGATCTATTCCCTAACCTACCATTTCTAGGTATTTGTACCTGAAGTTCAGGTGGTACCCTCATCACACAGCTTGACACAAATCCAGACCAGTGCGTTCTTGGGAAAACCCCTTGCTCCAGCAGCACAAGAAAGCCCTACGGTGAAGACACAGCTAGACAAAAGCACAAGAAATAGGTCATGTGGAACAAGTACAGCCTGGAGCAGGTGACACTAACCGGAACAGTTGTGCGTGACGAACATATACATGCTGCTTAACTAAATATGCAGATGAAGTTACAGATTCTCAGAGAGCATGAGCTTGAAAGGGACCTCTGGAGATCTCATAGTCCAACCCCTCTGCTCAAGCAGGTCACCTGCAGCAGGTTGCTCAGGACCATGTACTCAGGCTTTGAGTATCTCCATGCTTGGAGACTCCCACTACCTCTGGGGAACCTGTTCCAGTGCTTAGTCACCCTTGCAGTAAAAACCTTTTTCCCTTGTTTAAATGGCATTTGTTGCAGTTCAACTTGTGCCCATTGCCTCTTGTCCTGTCAAGCACCACTGAGGACAGTCTCCCTCTATCTTCCTTACACCTTCCATCAGGTATTTACACACTTTGATAAGATCCTTCCTGAGCCTTCTCCTGAAGCTGAACAGTCCCAGTTTTCTCATTCCTGGTGAAGCTTATTCCAATTCATGGACTGTCCTCCTGCAGCACCCAAATCTTTCTATTCAGTCTTACCTCCTTAGGCCAGTACTTTCCTCTGGCCTGCCTTTGTTTCCTCATAGAACTTTTAAGCATGGTGTTTGTTGACAAGAATGCAGTAACTTGTCTTGCTTCCCACAAATTATATAAATTGCTTAACTGTCTAAGGTGGGCTTTTACATCCCTGAACTGTCAAGGGTTTTTTGCATTTTCTGTGAATTATCCATGCCTGGCTTCACTAGGGTGAGTGATAAAATAATGCAGCCGTTACTATGTGGACATAAAACTCTGGCAGCAACCTGTCACAGACCAGTCTGAAGAATGTAGCAAACCCACTTAACTGAAACACACAAAGGTTAAATTCACCAAAACTGAAAACTCTTGAGAAGAACAAAAAACGGGCAAAAATATTTAGGAGGATATTGTGAAAAGCGTCTGGTAACATGCATTGCTATTATTAAAAACACATTAACTACACAGTGACATACATCTCCCTTGGTAAGAATGCTGAGCCTTTGTGGCAGCACTGTACACCAGGATAACCTCAGGGCTCTACAGAAAAACAGTAGGCTTTGGAACTCTAGAAACAGATGACTCATTTCTTTTTAGAAAAAGTGTAGAACTTGAGATTGTCTGGCATCTCTGATTATCCCCACTAGAGGTCACAGAAGTAATTGCACTTCAGTACACTCCGTGGAGCGTGTGCAATGAAGTGAGGTACATTTCCATGACAAAAGATGGGATCCTCTAATGCAACTTGAATATAACTGCTTTCTGAGATGAATATTAAACTAATGGTATCAAGCCTACTGCAGCTACATGGCAGGCACTGCATGTATCTATATGCAAACATCACCAGTGAGAGTCAGTCTTACCAGCACCCAGTGATCAGTAGTTTTGGAGATGAAGATAACTGAACGAATTAGACACCTAAGTGGAGGAGAAGCCAAACCTGAATTCAGAACAATCAGGGGAGCAGACATTTCAGAAACTGCTGCAGAAATGGAACAGCGTCAGTAAATATTAACAAAAGAGAACTAGGCAGTAACTCCCAGCACTAACATTCAACTTCTTCCAGCCTTCAGCTCTAATTAAACATTCAGATAGAATCACTGATCTGATTGACTGCCACCAGTGATTAACCGGAGGATACAGGTTTCTGCTAATTGCTCTACACTCTTTTCCTCAGTAACTGGCCTGGAAAAACACAAATAATTTTGTTATGACTGGTTCCTACAGTCAGCATTTCCAAATTCTTTGCAAATTCCCTTCAGCTTCAAATTTTGTGGACGGATGAAAGGGTTGTGTGGGAAACCTCCACCAGCAAAAATAAATACTTCACCTTTGTTCATTATAGGATAATCATACTTGCCCTTTCCATTCACACTGGAAATGCCTAAGTGAAATCCTGGCGTAAGTTAGAACTGGAGGTAGGTACTATCCACCGAGGAAGACTGTTTTGTCCCACTCTGAAAGACGTTCGAAGGAGCACTATGGTGGTTGAACAGAGCAGCCAACAGGCCTAGTCAGAGGAAATGAAAAGATCCAGTGGAGGTTTTTAAAACCAGAGTTCTCAGCACTGATAATTGCTATGGGATATATTGGCAGGGAACCTGAGGAAGATGAGCAAAAAAAGCTTGTAAAGTCTAGTCAAAATGGAAAATTGTTTCCAAGTCACAACCAAAGGTTTCAGTTCAGCTATGACACAGGCTGTGTCACACCTGGCTGTGTGACAGATTAAGCAGATCCCTATGCTTGTAACATAATGCAGGATAGGCTGGGAAAACCAAACCAAACCAAACCACTTCCAAGAACAAAACAAAAAAAACCCCTTTTATTCTGCTGGGTTACTTTTCTTCTAGGTTGGGTCCCCAGTCCAGTGCAACACAGCCTACAACAGCGGTGTTAGCACAACTGAGCGAGGGCAAGGGCAGGCTGCCACGGTGTGGGTACACCAGCTTTGCTATTTTACAGACACATCTGAAATCACTGCCTGAGGATGCTTAGTGCTGAAGTTGCTGCTAATTGCAGCCAGAATTTGAGATGCTGATGGATCTCCCTCAGCCCTGACATGAGTTCTGCTTAAGCTCTGTGTAGACTTGTGGAACCTGAAGCTGGTGCTAGAGAAGTGGGAGTTGCCAGTACCCCCACTGCTGCCGAGTAGATTTGTACTAAACCCGAACGGGGACATGAACGAGGTTATGAGACCGCATCCAACACGCTATCTCACCTGGACCTGGGCTGGACTAGCTTGAGGCTTACTCTGTTTTGATGGCTTGGTGGGGTTGTCTGAAAGGCACAACTCAAAGGGACTTGGGAGGTGGGAGGATTCTAGGCAGCAAAACCTGTCCAGAATATTAATCACTGACTAATTGAAGAACATAAAAGAACCATGTAAACTTAACAGCCCGATGGAAAATAATTACATTCAAGTCTCATTAAGGATCCCTTCATTTGTCACTGAAATGCAGCTATTTCCACAGAGGAAATGAAGAGCTGCTTCATAGCACCATTCAGTAATAGAGAATTGAGAGGATAAGCTACAGCTAATTCTAAACTTTGATTGGAAAAGGTGAATGTCAGGTCTGAAAAAATAGTAATTGTTCAGAATAGTGTTGAGCCAGCACATCTCTCAAAAAAAGCACCAGTAGTTTGTCCGTGACTATAAGCAGTTGGATCCCTTCATTTTACACTCACATAAGTATCAGACGTGTCAAGTGTAAGTTTATGTATCCTCAAAAGGAAGCCAAATTGCACTCAGCCATGTATGACAAGATGATTTAAATGGCTAACCTTTTAAACAGTGCTTGTTTTTATAGATACCACATCTTTATATCGTTGAACTGTTTTTTGTATAATTTTTTTAATGTGTGAAATGTTATGAATCAGATGATACAAATCAGAAAGCACAGCTCTGCCAAACTTATGAACTTTAGTTTTCCATTTCGTTACATAAACTAATATGATATATCAAAGGACAGTTAGAGTCTTAAATCATTGTTTGCTTTACGTGAATGTAGTTTGAACCAGATAAGCCTAAAAATACGAAGCAAGAACATAAGTAGGAAAATGAAAGGTTGCATTTTACCCTTGAAGAAGGTTTAGACTGACTTTGAAAACAGAACATTACTTCCCTGGTTTTCTTCCCTCCCCACTCTTGCTCCTCAGTGTTTTAGGGACTTCACAATGCGGTTATCAAAGACTAACTGAGAATACATCACTAAGTAGTAAAGAGGAACAGGACTAAAAATGGAGGTTTATAACCTTAACTAGAACAGCAACAAATCTTAGCTCCACAACAGGAGTCTCACAGTACATTACCATAATTCCAGAGTTAAAAATAGAAAATCAGAGAAGGACGTTAAAATGTAGCTGAAAAATTAATGAATCTTCTTTAGAACTATCCAGCATCTCTAATGTACTTCAGGGACGGCAGTTTTGTCCCCAGTCAGTCTCTGCAACTGAAGCACTGACAAAGTTAGAATGAATGCCAGCTGCCTGACTGGGCTAACCCAGACACGCTGCAGCACACGGGTTCAAAGTTCTACATTTATAATACCTTACTGTCTTGCCTCCGTCTGCAGCACACATGCTGTCTTCAAGCAGCTTAGGAGGGCTATGTTGTGCTCCACAGCTGGCAGGAGCTTAAATCAAGTAAAACTAAGGATATCCACCCCTCTGGCTAAATCATTTCTGCTTTTACACAAAGTAAAGGTTTGTAGATGTGGCTTTTATTAAATTACTAACCTAGTCCAAGTATAGAATTGATAGTTTGGATGCAAAAGATAGGAGAGATACATGTAAAATTTTCCATAGATACCTTCAAGAATTTAAAGTATCTGTCAGTTTTAATTGATGAGTGTACAGGCAAACCGCTAAAAGGGAGAAGCGTCTTGATTTCCAAATGTATGTATCAGAACACTAAAAATGGAATAAACCAACCCAAAGTTACTAACTTTTCTTCCCCTTGCTTTCTGGATTTGGGTTGTAAAATGGAGGTAAGGCCACCCATCTACCTTAGTCTTGTTCTGAATATTAAAAGGAGAGCTGAGTGTTGAGCTACTGGCATAATGAAAGGTCATAAGATGGTCGAGGAGGAACAGGCTCTACCACAGGCTGACAGAACTACGTGAAATTCAGTCTGGTTGTGGAAAGCAGTGGAGTCCATATATCTCACAGACACAGAAATCTGCTATTAAATAACACCTCATTCTTTTTTAAGATAATTCAGTGCAATTTCAAAAAAAATCCTTCTACACCCTGCTGAGAGTTTTTGCATTTTATTTAACAACCTTAGAAAAAACTGTTTTATAAAAGGAGGACATAGAGCGTGCTGTGTAAATGTAATAGTGGAACTGCTTTTAACCGTGACCAAGAGAGTTTTTCGATGAGTGTATTAACTTGCTAGCCATTGATTGTATGAAATTTGCAGGTCAACACCCAGAGAATATGGGCTTATTCCAGCTGCTGATTTCTGATGGAAAAACTGTCCCAACTTGTATCTTCTGATAAAAACCCCTCGTTATGTACAAAGAAATTTGAGTTTATATGCTGATACTCACCGTGTGGGTTGCTAAATGCTGTTGAGTAATGATGACAGTAATGTAATTGTTAAAATAACAGCATTTGGTTAAGAGGGAGCAAAGACAAGAAAAGTTCTCAAGGGATATTCTTGTTTGTGCCCTATAATACTTAGTTACTCAAGACTGAAAATGTGAAGTTTGGGGGATAGACGTGTTTACCCTCCTTCCTTCACTATTTCACTGCTATTTGCAATGCACACTGTACTTTGACAGAAATACTGGAGGAGCAACACTCACTACTTTTGCACAAGAATACCACCACAGGCCTGGAAATAGTGAAAAACTAAGATAAGCACATTAGGACAGTACCTGCAATAGCTTGCAAGTGAGTGCAGGAAATGTATCCCACAATTCTTTGGTCCTGAGGTGTACTTCCCACTTGCACCTGGAAGGGAAGGAAGAAATAAAAAGGTGATTAATGGAAGAGCTCATACAACTCTGCTTCCAACGCTGGCTGTGCAGCCTTTGTACTGGGCATGGGCCTTTTTCACCACTCCTTCCATCTAGCTGCCTTTTGAATACTCACACACACAAAACCAGCAGACACACACACTGGGGCTTACTGGGGTCCCACTTGCTGCTCACACACTGACTTCCACTGGATCACCACTACTCCAATGTTGGCGATTTTTGTTGGCAACGCACAAAAATTTGACTTTCTCCTGCTCTTTGCAATCCTGTTGATTCTATGTGCCAGCTGCATTGCCACTCCTTTGCATCTCAGCTCCTGTTCATTTGCAGGGTTCAGGCCCACCACTGAAGAGCCACAGAATACTGGTAGCAGCAGCAGTCTAATTCTTGGTGTCTGTGTAAGACTAGAATGCAGAAGGAAAAAGTGCCAAGGTAGTCTGGGAAACTGGGTGAAACGTAAAATAAATACTGGTTTTGATCATGTTTTCTCCATTCCACAGCAAGTGTTGGATTTTGATGATTTCTGACATTCTTCTACATAGGTGTTTGGGATTTTTGCTGTGTCTCGGCAAAGTGTTTGCATTCTTCAGCTTACAGCAGCAGCCCCCGTCAACCAGATGAAAACACAACGTGCACCCCCTGCTCTTACAGACAATCTTTAAATGTATTTGCTGGTAGACACATGGGCAAATTAGAATCAAGTTCTGGTTTAGGTTTTCAAGTCTATTGAAGGTTTTGCAGTTCAGTTACACAGCTGCAAATCGAAATTCCCAATGAGAATCAAGATTTGGATTGAGGCAAGAAACTAGTTTGAGCATATGTTTTTTCCTGTTGACAATGTGGCAACACTGCATAGACTACTAAAGAAAATGCCCACATAGTTAAGTTGTACCCACAGCTCAGGAAGCAAAACCACAGCTGACTGTCCTTCACAAGGCTAGGCTCAGATTGCATCTGACACCTCTAAATAACAAGCAGAGCTCCATTTCATACAGGCACAATTCTGTCAGCTTGGCTGGTTTTCTTGTTTTTCAGCTATCCAAGAACCATCTGATTCATTTTGTAACTGGAGAGTCAGCTTTGCAGTAAGTCATTTCAGAAGTCATTTGTACTCAACAGTGGCTTGTTAACTTTGAAGTTTTTGTTCCAGCTAGAAGGGTATGTAACAAACCACTTGCATTATTCTGTCCTCAGTCTGCTCAGTCCTCTTTTGGACAGTTTTTCAGGTGGATATTGATGGTGTTCTTACTGCTGTTCCCATACAGTTATCCTGTTTCAGGGAGGGTGAAGGCAGAGGAAGACAAGGAAAGTGCAGGCAGTCACTGGTGGATCTGTCCCTAAGCCAGAGGATTCTCCTGAGCTCCCCAGACTGGAGCAGAGTCTGCTGGTGACTGTTAGTGACTGACTACTGCAGAAGTTTTACTATGCAGCCTTCTTTCTTCCTCTCTCAGGCTGCCTTGGTCTCAATATATCACAATGTCACAGGTGAACTAAAAAGAGTGTTCTCTCCAATTTTTTATGCAACATATGCCATTCCAATGGAAAAGTGGGAAACCATTAGTTTATATCCTCCACTATCTAGGGCAGGCAGGTGAATTGTATTTTCCAAACTTCTTAACTCAAAATCAGATTTTCTCTTCAACGCTGAAAAGTATATCTTGTAAAGTCTTTTATGAGTTTGTGAATTTGCAGTCTCCTGCTACAGAGAGAACGTGTGCATTTTGTACATCTTTCAATGACATCTACTGTAACCACTCTGTAGAAAAAATACTGCATGTAAAGGTTTTTGCCTTATAGCAGAATGTGCTGCTTATAATCCCCTTATTGACTAAACCTGATGGAATAATTTTCAGTGTCTCTATCCAGAAAGTAGAAAAGATTTAAGTCTAAAAGCTGAACATCCAAACATAAATTATAGTCAGTTGAGAAAAAGAAGTCAACTCAAACTGGCTTTAGAATTTCCTGTGCAGCCTTAATGGAGTGCCTGACAGTGCCTCGACCCATCAACCAATTTATGCACAGGATCACAGTCATTTGCATTAGTCATAAATAAATACGTATCGTACGGTGTGTCCCCGTGCGCCCAGATCTATACTAAACCAGAACTGGGATCTGTGGCTCTCAAAGAACGACAGGAAAGAGCCTCGAAGAAAGACTGCCTGCCGCTGTGCAGGGGTGGGGGAGCGCACCAAACGCCCCGCGGGGTGGGGACGGTGCCCCAGGGCTCTGCGCCTGCTCGGAACAGCGCAGCTTTACACCCCCCCGCCCCCCGAGGGGAAGAGGAAGGGGCTTTCATAAGCACTCTGCTAATTAAAAAACAAAGGCTCAAAAGCACGAGCTGAAGACATTAACATAATTAGAATTTCCGTGGAAAGTGCCAAGCATGGAAATACATCCAAAGCAGCTTTTCTCCCAGATTTCACATTTCCTCCAACTTTTTTGACTTTAGGGGCCGTTTTTTTTTTGAGTGGCAGCATTGATGTAAACCGCCAAGCAGAGTCATTTTGAGTTAATCATAATAGAGGCAAATATTTGTGACAACCACTAGGAGATAAAATAAATACCCTTGCAGCTTCCTAGTCAATTCCCAGCTACAGTAGAAACACTAGTATATTAAATATGGTCCGAAATAAAATAGTAAGGAAAATATGATTATTCGGTCTAATTTGGTGTTTCACAGATGGACAAGGACTATGCTGACAGGAAAACTACTTGACTTCTGAAATATTACAAGCCCTATAATTCTACATAAAAACATTCCTTTGTGTGGCCAAATACTGTAGCTACTTTTAGACTGTTTCAGTTTCAAGGGTATAATATTGTGGTGAGTCGTGGTGAGCAGCCACGTGGCAGTCCTGCAGGAAGACAACACTGAGTGTTCATTTTAGCCTGCAACATGGATCTTGGCAGAAAGGTTCTGCTTCCATCAAACCAAATTAACACTTCGCAAATAAAACATAATTTTTGCTGCTTAATACAGAAGAAACTTCTAAATTCACATTTACAAAGAAAATATATGTAAGCAAATAAGCCAGAGTGGCTCCTTCACCATAAGCCTGGCTTACGTTCACCTCAACTGTTACACATTAATAGCCCTGTATTACTAACACATTCACCGAATCACCCTTCTACAGAGAGCTACTTCAGAATCTGCTTTCTAAAAATCATTGTACAGTCTTAGTTGTATCATGGACGATTCCTCTATGTCTGTGGAAATTTACAGGAAGGTAATATCTAAATAAATTTGTAAGTTCCCAGTGTTTTAAAATAGGATAATTATTTCAAGAAGAAAAAGTTGTATGTGATACCCTGTTAAACTCTGATGTTACCAGAGGTAAAATTAAAACAGAACATATTTGTTGTTTAATAAAGTGTCCCAATTATATAATTTTGACAGAAATTAAATTTTTCAATATTATGCTGAAATATGCAAAATATATTCCAATGCTCAGTACATTTGCAAAGGTTAAGTAATCAAACTAATCAAACATTTGGAAGCTAGGGGCAGATTCTGATCCCTGTTACACCACTGAACATTGCATTTTATTAGCCAGCGGGGGGGGGAGGGCATAAAAAGCTCATTACAGATGAGAAAGAGGCTTTTTTCCGTAAAGGGGAAAGCCTGCTAAGGGTGTGTTTGGAATTCAAAATGCCAGTTTCTACTGCTATGTATTTGCATTTGTTCCCTACGTGTAAATTAAATAAATAAGTGCTAAACTGACAGCTATGAATTTTTATCTTCAGTCAAGAGTACTGACTGTGTCAAGTACACAGAAGTACTTGACATCAAGTACTTTTTATTAAAAGATTTCATCTCAGTGCCATAGCACGTTAGTACAAGCTGTTGGAGAGACCATGCTGATACTGTGCTGTACTACACAAAATTGTGTATATTCCTCTAATTGTGTATCAAAAACTTGTCCTATATGGACTAAGGGAGTAGTATGTCCTCCAGTTAGACTGTTACCAGGTAATAAACAGTGCTCATGAAAGAAATCAAGCCAACAAGGCTATGGCAGAAAGATTGAAAAAATTGAAAAGAAAAAAAAAATTAATGAGTAGCAACAGCTGAAATTTTAGAGCTAAAGTGAAGGAAGTAACTTTAAACTTAATCACATTACTTGCTATCTTGGGAATTTTCTGAGCTAACTGGAAAATCTTGCACATCTCATGTTTGCCATACTCTAGTATAGTAAGTGTACAAAGCTGCAAACATGACAAATATGGTGTCTTCAACAGTTTATATTTACACACATCTGTCCCAGCAGTGCAGAACAGTTCTGTTACATCTGGATGTCAAAAAAAGCATCAACAGACCCTTAGGTAAAAAACGGGGAAATGCTACCTCAATACCAGGGGTATTTCAATACCAGTTTAAAAAAACAGCTTCAAATATGTCATTGCTGTGTTAATAAATCAGCAGCTACCTGGAAGGAGATATTCTTTAATGCTTAAAACCATGGGCCATGCCATACAGGAGAAATCTCACACGATTAAAGAACTAAACTAGATTCTCAAACACTGACCAACAATGCTTAGACAAATCCTAAAGGTTTGTTATGAGGGGAACTTAACCTTTAGTGACATTTTCTAAGGTATCACATTGCCAGGAGGTAGCCATTCAAAAAAAAAAATCCTAAATAGACAGTTTCTTAAATACGTACCCTCCAGTATGAAGGGTTTATACAGATACATGTCCAAGCATATGCCATTGCCTCTTCCTTCATGGGAAGCAAATCCAGGTCTGCAAACCAGAAGAGAGCTAAAATTTTGGTGTAGTCCTGGAAGAAGAGCTTCACAGGGTTTATCACCCACAGTCCCCATGCGGCCAATAAACCCAAAGCTGGGAAAGGTAAACAATCTAAACGTAACATTAAGAATCCTTCAGGGAGATGGGATGTGACACAGAATAGCTCTAGCTTCAGCTATTATAGTTTAATCACATCTTGGACTGTAAATGAGCAAAACTATTAATTTGATCAGCTTAGCTGACCATGAAGGTGTCAGTTCTGCCATTGGAATAAACATGACCTGTAGTAGTGATTCCCGCATTATTCTTTTGAGGACAGTATGTCTCCAAAGTGTATAGCTCTACTGCAAACAATTTTACAGTCAGAACAAGAACCAAGGTAATGATGTTTATATTATGAAGAAAAACTAGCCGGGTTGAAAAGCACACCTGCATGCTCTGTGGAAAAAAAAATCTCCTTAAAAACAAAGCTTGAACACTGCATGTACAAAGAACATCTTCTAAGCAGAGGCCTACAGTTACTGTTTGTCTTAGAAATAAACCACCCCAGACAGAAAATAAGAGAAGGGCACAGAAACAGACTTTACAGTAGATGTGACAGTGACTTACTCCCACAGAAATATTCATCTAACCATATGTAGCCAATATTGTTTAAGTTCAAGAGAGGTTCCATTAGAAACACAGGAGCATGAGATTCAACTGAAGTACTGCAAGTAAAGCAACTGCAGATGGACAAGTTGCAGTGTCTCCACACACACTCATGGTTCAGACCTCCCTGGGTTGTGCTCTGAGAGCGCTGGTGACAGTACCCTGTTTGTACCGCCCACTTCAACTGCTGTGGGAACATCAGTAAAGACACCCTGTGCAATTACAATGAGCAAACAACAGCGTGAGGAAAATAAATGGAAAATACAGTTTCTCTTTCTTTCCAGATCAACTTTTCTGTAATCTCCCAAACTGTATCAACGCCTCCTGAACATTTTCTTCCATTTCATCAATTTTCCATGACAAGCAAGAGTCCACACCAAGAAAATAACTGGAATAGCCAGTCAAACTGTGCTCGTCTCCATTCCTGTTACTGTCAAGAGGAGATGCCAAGGAAAACTTACAACTACTCACATTCACAGTTCAAATATTCTTGTCCCACAGAGATGACGCAGACTAGCAGTAACTTCCAAGAAAGATGTATTTATTCCTGCCCTTTGTGTTCTTTGTAGTAGTTTCTTGGTTAGCTTAGCCATAGTGTAAAAAGATCTACCTTATTTTTAGTACTTTAACAGCTCTGCCCTTTGCCTTCAAGGATGTAACAGCTTCTAAAGAAGACACATTAGTTAAATTACTAATTTATTATTATAAATATATTATTTAAGCTTTTTAAATAAAGTTTTAAAATATTATAAAGATCAGCTCAAAATTCTGTTTGGTGCTCTGCAATTCTTTCTAGCCACATTTGTACTTGATTATTCAGAATCCTATTTTTCCCCACCTACCACCTGACAACAATTACTGTTTCATGAACTCAGAGAATTAGTTATTTGGCAAAGCTTCATTAAGCTTATATGTGAGGGAAAGTGGCTGTAAATTGGTGCCATGAATGAAAGGCTCTTCCTCTTCTGAAGAGGATAAAGCCCACAATTCACATTCTCTCTAACCTGTATTTCATTCTGTGCAACAGTTTTAATTTCTCCCCATTAATGAAGGGGAAAAAGACCATGATTAATTACATTAATTATAACAAAGTGAAGGAACATGGTGCAGTGCCATAGTAGGATCTTTTTCTTTAAAAAAGTCTCAGGCAGTTTATTGGACTTGATCCAATTCCTGCATTAACATTTTATAGCAGAAACTGAACATGTGGAAAATGTTGTTACCCTCCTGACTTAAATGGCACAGCTTTAGAGTTATCTAAACAAATTTCATGAACAGCACTAGACATCTCTTTTATAAATCTTGGGATAACTGTAGATACTGGACAACTGATTAAGGACAAAAAAATATCAAACCACTGAAATCTCTATATGATCTTTTACTGGGGTCAGAAAACAGCCATTCCCCTTTTCTTTGTGTAATCCTGAAGTAAAAAAGCTTCCCCTCAATATGCTGTGCAACTGTATAACAGAAGTTGCCCCCTCGCTCTCAGCCACAACACATGCTGGCACGGGACAGTAAAAACAGCTGAAATTGCCCGAGCAAAATGTATCTGCATCAGTAATAACAAAGGGGAGAATCACAGAGGTTAATTTAGGGAACCTTCATTTTACCGTACAACGCAGGCACCTCGAGAGTAGCAAATAGTAAAAACTGCTTCAAAGCAGTTTTGCAATCAGAGCTATTGCTCCTTCTACCATCTGTTACTACCATATCAGCTATTCTGAAAACAAGTTCAGCTTTGCACATAAAGCAAAGGTTGCTAGGTTTCCTTTAAGCAATGAATAATAACATGTTCTCTGCACAATTACTGTACTTCCTGAGAAGAGCATTAATTTTCAGAGAATTTGAAAAGTAAATCTGTTAATAAGCTTAGGAATTAATATTAATTAAGCACAAGTTCTTTCAGAAATGTAGCAAAATCCACAACACATATTTTTTCCTTTTGATTTTGTTAGTATACTATTAGCTTTCAAACTACCGACATCAGACTGTGGTTTTACTTTTGCTCTATGTTCACACACTGTGTTCCACGCAAGAATTATTATTTTTGCTAAAATATTCTCTCTTGGCAGATGCCAAAAACCAGAATAACAGTAAGAACGGTAAGAAGAGCAGCCTTCTATGCAACATACTTCCGTATCTCCCAGTCTCTGGGAGGAAAACCACTCCAAAACCTCTCCTCAGTTAACGGCCATGCTGAGAATGATACCTCTCTCTGTATGTATTTACATGTCTTGTATGGCTTAGATTTACATTACAGCTATTACAGTTTAAGGATAAGAGAGGCAAAATTTGTCAGCAGAAGTGACAGTTTTTATTAGATTGATACATCTGGAAAAAATATGGACAAGCTCTCCAATTCAGTAACTCATCAGGTCATGTTAAGGATGTTTTCTGGTTTTATTACACTGCTGTCCAAAACTTACCCAACATCCCCGAAAGACAGTGTAACTAAGGCTATGTATTAATCCCTCTATCTGAAGATGAATGTTGACATTTTGAAACCTTCCAGTGAATTACAAACAAGTGATGCATTACACAATTTCTGCCCAGCACTCATTGATACCTTTAAAGCTTGATTTGACTGCAAAATCATCATCGAGTTTCTGAAAGGGAGATGTATTTAAAACTCCCTCTAAATTCATCAAATCACTGTGAATGAAAATGATGGTAGGTGTCAAACCAACAACTACAGAGTAACCGAGAACACCGCGATCTGCATGATGTTATATACACATACATACGAGTGAGCTTTTGAGTTAGAATCACCAGCTCAGGACAGCAACTGTGTCAGTCCCACCTCCCTCCTCTATCTGTAGCAGAGCAGTGTAAGAGACAATTGAGGTTACAAAACCTACAAAGCAGACTCAAGAGTTCTTTTCTTAGGCATTTTAAATTAATGTGAAATGCAATGCTAGAACAGAGTCACAGCAGAGTCTCCCAAGAGCCCAGGTTGTCAAAGTATGAAGATGGATTGGCTGATTTACATATTTGCTAACTTCTCCTCTGAGTCTTTAGCAGCAACTAGGAACAGTGGTTTAGCACTTCAGACATGAAACTGTCATTTAGATGCAAGTGACATTTCCTCCCTTCTTATTTGCTATTTTTTCTGTGACTGTGTCCTTCTTACATCCCAGTGAGACCCTCAGATTGGAGACAGAAACACTGCTAGAGTTCAAAGTGCTGGACATAAATTAGTCCTCCAGTTATGCAGAAAATAGGCTTTACACAATAGCTACTCACAACTGTGTCATCCTCATGCCTTCATCCTGACCTGGAAAGCATCAGCCTACACAGATGGAAAACCAGTCTGTGATCTCTGTCAGGACGATGCCAGCAGCAGCACCTTTTGTGGCAGACATCTTTAGGAAGAGAACAGGCCAAGGCTAACAAAGTTCCTTTGTACCGGTCTCCAGATAGCTGTTAGGTAGCATGAAGTCAGTAGTGTGAAACAGTGTTAAAAGCCTCTGTGATTTACTTCCAACTTCTTCCCGTGGTGGTGACACCCCAGGTGTTAAGCCACAATCAAACCACTTTACCTTCCTGTGCTTTAGTTTCTCCTTCTATTAAGCAGACATTGACCTTTCTTTATTATGCACTCAGAGACATATGAATGAAAAGCAGTATGTGAGAGCTGATTGTTATTACAACTACCAATAATAACCCTTGAGCTGTGTAAGTCTCTCAGGTAAAATAATTCTGTACGACTAAGCAAATCTCTCAGATCTGTCTGAATCTCCACCTAAATGTTACAATCTAAATAGTGAAGGCCGGGCAGGGAAGAGGGGGACAATGGAAAACCATTTCCTCTTGACTGGAAACAGAACCTATTCCAAAAGGAAAAAATGTGTCAAATGCTCATACCTTGGCAATAGGGATCTATTGTAACACAACTCCCACAAAACAATTTTGCCTTTTTGTTCAAGATCATTTCACTATCATTAAATGTTTAGTTCTGAGACATTTAATTTATCTCCTGAACAGTTATATTTGTAGTAAGGAGACAAACCGTACTTATTAAATGAGAGCCAGTTTCTTTCTCTGAACATTCTTCTCAATTTGGATGTTGGGTCTTTCCTGAGGTTCAGAAAGACTTCAATAAAGGCTTCATTCTCTCAATGAGTGGACATATTAAGTGATTTATCCGTATTTTCAAAACACGCAAGTCTTCTCCGCTCATTATCTTTTTTAAACTTTTATTTTTTGAAAACAACAGAGGAAACAATTGCTTCTTTACCCACAGATGGAAGCTATGCAAGGGGAACTGTCTTTCTACGTATACTTCCAAAACGAAACTCAAGTGATGTCTTTTCTACTTCAGAAATGGGAACATCATGCTTTCCACAGGAGTCAGAGTAGGGACTAGAATGACACCTTCCAAGCACAGTTCCTATACACTTTCCTAGCTTGCTGCTATCCCAGTGTAGGACCTCAAGACTTCTGAAGTTAATGGATTGATTCTCACTGACTTCAAAAACAAACCAAGCTTTTACTTACTGTAGCTTTTCTCTCCAGAGTTCACACACACCCAGTTGATGATTAAGTACTACGTCAAGACAAACAACCTTCAAACCTATTTTGTTTCAAAGCTAAAATTAAATAGATCATCCCTACTTCTTTTTTGTTGAAGAAAGAAATGACCAATTATCACTTAGTGTACAATTAAGATGGAAAGTAATTTCATATCAGGATAGACAACTCAGAATGAAAAATATTTTAGGTATAAAGTACCGTTTGTCAGAATGACACAGACATGAGGAAAAACGTTTTTTTAGCTGGGCCAGAATTCTGTCATATTTAGAAGAATGTAGTCATCTTCAAATCTTCATAATAATTGGTCCCTATTCCCCATTCAAGTGTAACATTATTTAACAACTTGAATCCATAATTAAGTTCATCATCCCAGTGGAATTTTGAAAAGAGGCTTAATTTTCTGCAAGAGAAATGGAGATGTTGTGGCCTGCCTAGAAGGGTAGCAAAATCACTGACTCAGCAATGGGCAGTTGAAAGCAGATTGGTTTTAATCTTAATCCCTAATACATGTATATGTTGAAGGATAGTCTTTGTGACCCTAGTAATATTTATACTGCACAACATGTATGTTCATTTTCTACATGCAGCACTTCAAGGATGCAAAAAATAAACTTCACCTGCTTATGAACACAAGAGTGCAGTATAGAAAGTTTAGACTCAATTTTTGGAAACCTGTATTCACATATGGAGGGAGAGGCTTCTGTTTATGTCAAATGTATGTGAAATACCAAACTATTATCAGACTGCAAATTCAAGTATTTGCTTTTTTTATACAAGCCACAATACCAAATGTTTTTGCTTTGTTTACAAATTACAAACAGTGGGTACAGAACCCCCACACTGCTCATTATCAACAATCCATATTCCTAGCAGCTATTAATGGCCTTTGTTGAGGACTCCTGAGCGTATGCACTAGAACGCAGGTATAATCTGAGCACCTGACATACTTCACTAGCATTAGGAAAGAAGTTCAAGGTTTTAGTGAAACCCATTCCAAACTCTGACAAAATCTCAAACTCGGAAATCCAGTGTTCTAGGAGATTTTCAGATCTGTCTAGGTTTTGAGTCTACAAATTTGGATCTCTGCACAGTTCTGGTTCTTGATTAATTACAAATTAGAAGAACACACTTTCTAGTCTAGTTTCTAGAGCACAGCCAGATTCTCACAACAATTAAGCATGAACAGCCACTATTCTTGGAAAAGGAAATCACTGCTTGCAGACTTTTATTTCTGATTTTCATGACTTAGAATCACAGAATCAGAATGGTTTGAACTGGAAGGGACCTCAAAGCTCATCTAGTTCCAACACCCCTGCCATGGGCAGGGACACCTTTTACAGACATATAACTCCAGGCTTCCTATTCTCACTACCATTAGTTAATTTAAGTAAACTCTGTTAATAAAGCAAAAAAGTTCTGTGCTCCCTAGTGTCCCAGACATGTTTTTTGTTTACTCTTCCTCCTATCTCTCCTTAACAATTCTTTTGCAACCAAGAGAGAGGGATGGCTGTACATTTCATTGCAGTTCTCCGTTTTATTCTACTGGCATTTAGACTTTTGATTGTCTCTTGATTCCCACATAAACACACAGTGTGCATAAACTGGCTACCAACAGTAATGCCCATTGTACTATACTTGTATTATGAAGCTTAGAATTTGTACATTTTATGAAACAGATTTCTGTAAGAAAGAAACTAAAATTACATGAAAACTACTTCAAATTTTAACACTTCAAATTACATTCAAATTCTACCTCCAGAAGTCCCTCATTATTTCATGCATGCCCATCACTTTAACAATGTCTAGGCCACAAAACCTATATATAGATCATGTCAGGTAATCTGAATATTGCCTCTTTGAGCTCTAGCAGAAATGACTGCTAGAAAATAACGTAATTCTATAACTTTTCACATCTATAGAGTCAATACTTATGGCTTCAGAAAGACTCTTACCTTGAGAAACAAGGCTCCCTTGGAAGCCAAGGAGTCTGTTCCTCTTCCATTGGGGTAACAGTGATAGGCAGCATCCATAACAGGATAGCGGCTGGCAAAAAGTAGACCACTGTTCACAAACTTAAAGCTACAGCAGCCGTGGCAGCTGTAGACCCCAACATCATAGACAATGTATTCAAAATAGTGATGAAGCTGCTCTTTCAATTTCTCTGCAGCTCTTTTGTCAAACACTTCCTGCAAACACAGAAAGTCCAAGTTGGCAGGGAAGAAAGCACAGATCTCATGATCAAAGGTCTCATCTGTATGTTTCTTTTTCCGCACTGAAGTCTTCTTCATGATTGAAGCTTTGTAGAGGAGCTTGTTGTTGACAGTGCTTTGGTCCACCGTACCATCTCCAACACGAACTTTAACTAAGGACTCCCGTGAGGCAGAATAGCTGTCTAAACTCCCAGAATCTCCTTCCTTCTGCTTGTGATTAGGTGTTTTTGAGAGATCTGCGTCACCCTCCACTGAGGGCTCTGCTGGGCCACTGGCATGAGCCTGGCCATTGACGGTATCTGTTTCGGTGTCTGACATGTGGCCATTATCCTCTCCGTTTATGCGGACAATGCAAGTGTTTTCTTCTCCCTCATTTGGCTCTGCAGCTCCCCCTTTATCTTCTCTACTATCCTCACTGTTGTTCGAGCCAGAATTGTCTCCTTTATACTCCATTGATGTTGTCCTTTTGATGCCAGTATTAACAGTACGATTAGTGCTGTCTCCACCCTGGGGGGAAACTAAACTGCTAAAACTTGCTGCACTGATGGATGTGTTGGTAGGAGAATCTATATATATTTTGATCTGTGGTCTGCTTGCCCCGTTTCGGATCCTCCGGCCAATCTCTTTAGCCCTAGCCTGTGTATTGAAAACATTATTAAATCTTGCCAGGGAATCTGGCAGCAGGCAAACATTGGCACTGCCAAAGCAGAAGCTTTTCCCATTGCCTGCAGCCTTCCATTCAGTGAGCAGTGTGGCTCCACTGGCATGGTTCTTGTCTTCTAGTCTAGAGTAGATATATGGCCTTCGGGCTGACTGGAGTGGGGACCATAACAAGAAGCCAATCAGAGCAAAAGGAAGAGAGGCTACCAACAGTGCCAGGTAGATGGGAGTGGTAATAATGATGCAGAGTGCGTGAAAATAGCATGGATCATCTGCTCTTTGACGTTTTTCATAGGTGGTTGGAACAAAAGAGGCCACAAGCCTATCTGCTAACCAGTAACATGGGAAAATCAGGCCCCAGGAAAAAGAATGCAGAACTGACAGAAAGCTGTTGGGAAATGGGGAAGTGTATAAAACCATTGCAACTTAATTATGACAACACTTCAGGGCCTACTACATGATGTCACTGTGTCAAGCATCCATAAGAACACTGGGAGAGGGCTGGGGAAAAAAGGTTCAGTCAGGAGTTTGTTTTTTTCCAGTGAGAGTCAATAACAAAACTTTAAGAGCACCATTTCACTGTGTTGGAGTAAAAATTAAACAAGGCCACTGTTTTCGTCTGGCTTTTTGGCATCTATATTTGTCAAAGGATGTCATTGTTCATTGGAGGCTGCCATAACGAAACACTCTGGAGGCAAAAGGGAAATCTGTAAAAACAAAAGACAGAAAACATACATAACAGTTATTAAAAGTTTAAAGCAGATTTTCTCACACCAATTTTGCCTTACAGTCTAAATTATTTTTAATTTAGCATTTCTGATAGTCTGTTAAAGACTATGGATCTAGGGTACCTCCCAATAACAAGGGACTGGTATTTCTGCAAATGAAATCAGTGCATTGACCACTTAATGCACATGACTGATGTTGTCATGAAACACATTTGTATAATGAATTTTAGGCCTTAAATTTAGAAAGATAGTTTGGAGTTTCTTTTATAAGCCTTTCACTGTAATATTTATATTTATTTATATTAGCTGTTTTCAGAACCTTGCAAATGGTGTTTAGCAGTTATCTCTAGGCTGCTCCAAAAGACTATTACATCTAGTATTTTATCACTGAAGTTTAATTTGCTTGAATTGCTGAAGTCCTTAAAAAAAAAAAAGGTGATGGGTACAATGACAAAGGCACCTTGTATTTAAGAGCAGAAAACATTTGTTCGCTATAAAGTATTAATTGCATTGCTGCACTTTAAAACAAAATGGGTTGATTTAAATCAATTAAATACTCTTTATACAGTTGAATATGGTTACAAACTTTTAATTTTCAGTTTATTAAAAACAATAAGTCAAACCACTTTGCTTAAATATTTAGGTATGTAATACTCTCTATTTATTTCAAGTTGCAGTTCCATTTCATTCAGCTACAGCCCACAAAAACTCCTAATATGATTTCCTATTAAAGGTTTCTTACATTTGGTGAATTCTTAAGCAAAATAGAAATTAATCATAATTAACATTATAGTTTTTAAATTCCAGTTTTCAGCTTTGAAGGAAACACTGCTAATTGGATATCTCAAATAAGAAAAACAGTTTCACATCTGAAGACAGATGATGTCTTTCAAAAGTTGTCTTACCAGTTGAGAAATTCCAACCTGTGATTTAGCAAACATCACAACTAACCAGAGAGCAAATCATTAGGGCCCTGATCTTAGAAAAGAAGCCATACAGCTTACATACTTTTTAAAACTAATTTAAGTCATCTTAACAACTTGTATTAAATTGAGGATTTAAACACAGGTTTTGATAATATGGAATGTAAATTATTTTACAAAACTAAATACTCATATTAATGAAACTTTATCTACCCTGAGAATGGTATCACCAATGAATGCAATGGCACTCTCCATAAACTGAGACTGTGACGTTACCCAGTAAGAGGAGCAAAGCTAGATGACTGATGAAGGCAGAATTCCCATTTACAATGGTTCAAGTTTCAAACCTAGACTGTAAATAATATTAAGCAGCACTGGATAAAAACCATTCACCAAATAAGCAAAAGAGACGATGTACACTGGACCATGCTTCAAAACCCATTTTTGGCATCTTGGGAAGAGATTAAAATAACATACAAATACTTATCAGCATAAATTCAATTAAAATTTGGGGCTCTCAGGGAGCCAAAATTAAGGAAATTGTAGTTTGATGTGTATTTTAAACATTCTGCAGGGCACCGAGAGACAGAACAGCATTTCTGTTTCTATTTAATAGCAAATAAAAGAATTATATGAGACATAGAAGAGGAAAAAAACAGTTTCACAAAGCAATGCCACCTCAGAATCAGAATAAAACCGCAATTCTTTAATCTTCTCTCACTTCTTAGAGTTCTGCTTCTTCAGTCTCCTTGCAACTGATCCATGTTCCTACTGTCAGCATACTTTTAAATTTTGTACACATGCAATACCAGACTGCCACCACAGTATACTGTACAGGTCAGAAGCCATAAGTAAGGCATTAATAAACACATGGCTTAACTAACTCTCTTTTTACTACACATATTTTTTGTTTATTAACAATAAGAAAATTCTTCCCTCAGTCTAGATTCCTGATCAACAGGACTAAGTAGTCACAGCAAATCGGATTTGCAGCCATATATTTTTGGTAGGCAGTATGGCAAAGAAGAATTTTAATAAAGGAACAGATGAAGATGAGCTAGTTTTGCAGATACTTTTTCCTAGAACTGAAAGGCAACCATGGGGCAAGCAAGCAAGCTAGCCTGAAAAATCTAGTAAAATGGTGACAGGGCTCATAAAAACTGACTGGAGAGAGAAATCAAATTCTAAAATAGAATAAAAAAATCAGGTTAGGTGGGGACAAGATTATAAAGACCTTCAAAAGCAAACCCAAGTAGTTGGTACCCAAATACCAACTGAAGGAAGGAAAAAGTAAGTGCATGCATTAAAAAGGATGGCAATACCACAATAGAAAACTGCTTTTAACTACTGTGTCCTGGGTGTGCAAGGAAAGCTGTATCTTAGAGATCTGATATAGAATCTTCAAGGCAGCAAACGATGCTTAATAAACATGCATGTACTGGTATCTGGAGAAGATCACAAAACTACTCTAAAAATAAAGGGGGGAGGGAGGATAAAAGAAAAAGAAGCTGTTTTATAGCAGTAACACACACCTAGCCTTCCGAGTGCAAGAATAACACCCCTGCAATTGTTTACAGCCAACTACACGTTTCGCCAACAGCAGGCAGTCGAATGCGTTTAATGGGATATATGGTCTTGTGGATTTTTGCCCTGATGGTACTATTTAGATGGAAATTGGAAAGGCTGGATCAAGGGAGGTTATTTTTTTTATTGTTTTTAATTATTAGCTTAGCATAACTTTCACAGTCTTATGCAACATGTTTCAGTTTAAATAAATGAGTGACTAGTCAAGTGCCAAATAACAAATGCTTGGCATTTACTCATTGCCAAAGGCATTTTGGGATGTTGATAATAGGGGGAAGCCTAGCAGATTTGTTTCTCTGAATGATTTTTAGGACTCTTAAGTAAGAATGCTGAAAAGAGACTCTGGCATCTACATATCAGATAGAAAAAAAAAAACAAAACCAACCCAAACCTTTAAACCTGTCCAATTATGTAATTAACGTTAGAAAAGCAAAAACTGTAAAGAAGGTATTCTGTTCTATTGGATGCTTAAAACGCTTTATAAAAGCCCCGTGTATTTACATAATCACTCAGCCAACCAGAAAGGCTCTTGTTTACAGCAGTGCCAAGGGTGAACAGAACACTGTTGTCTGGGGTATGTGAACTGAGGAAGGACTGCAGACCTTATAGTCCAACGTTCAGGCTAATGACCTTTCTAGTGAGAGCTGCAGATGTGTTGCAGACTATAAGGTCAATTTGACTTTTACTATTTTAAAATAACATACCAGAAAAGATGCAGAACCACAATGAATCCATATTAATTTGTCTTAATTACATCTTCTACTGGTAACTATTTTCTTAAGTATATGAAGACAGAATGTTACAACTCCTAGGGAAACATGACATCAAGTGACAATTTTGTAAATAGGGTAGTCAAGACCTCCTTGATGATGTGATGAATTAAAAAAAATTCAGTCCACCATAACTCGTGCTGATTCTGTTATGGACTGCAGCATCAATAATCTACAAGATAAACAGCTGTCCAGCAAACCATTAAATGCTTAACTAAAATGGCTTCACAAAGCAATTATCCAGATTATGGGGACTTATTAAATCAAAGGAATTCATGCTTACTGTAGATCCAACATATTATCATGTGTATTAGTAAAAAAGGAAGAAAAATGAATGCAATCAGGAATCCTTTCACAGGATAAGATTACACAGCAAGTGTCATAAAGCAACTTGGTTCAGACTGAGATCTGTTTCAACAACATGTAGCAAGAATGCAATTCTTTGTAAACACTAAGGACTGAATGATGGTTCAAGGTCACATTGGTGACTCTTATATTTCCTCTGCCTTAAAGAGGTATAGTACCTTTGAAAATCAGGAATTTGCTGGACAGTTTTTGACCAGGTGCCAGCTGCATTCCTCACTGCTGGCCAGCTGAAGTGGGGAGGCAATAGGGATTTGAGTACAGAGACACATTCCATTCATTTTATTCTATGAATTCTAATATTATTCTGACGATACAAAAGTACAGCACAGCAAGTTTTAAAATATGATACCTGGAGAAAAGAGAGGAGGGAACCATGAGCTGGATATCCTTTAAATTTTTGCATATTGCAGGCAGAAGACATCAGCACATCAAGGCTTCAATTAAAAACACTCTTCTTGCAAGTAAAATATTATCCTAATGTATTAATCTTACAGAGAAAGGAAATCACACAATTTGCCAAAGTTCTGTTACAGACTCACTGGCATGCACATGAACAGGAACTAAGTTTCCTACTCTTGTCTCTTAGCTACAAAACCACATGCATGCTAGTGCCTCAAAGCCACCCAAAAAGAGAGAATTAAGAGTCATGAGAGACACATTTTATCTCAGCAAGATCTTAAAGGATGAGGGAAAGCACCACGTGAGTCAGCTGCAACTTGGAAAACATGACGTCAGTAACATCTCTCCTAATGCAATGGTTTAGATGGAGCCTAAAGCTAAAGTGCCTAATTCCTTGTGATGAAGGGTATTACTTGATAATCCAATGCTTTATTCATAGGGGTTTGAGAGATTAAGGGAGAATTTAAGATATTGCAATGAAACAGATATTTTGGTATGCTACAAAGACGTAAACTGCAGTCTTGATTAGTTGTTTTTATTATTTTCTAAGTGTTTGAAGGCTAAAAAAAGACTTTAATTTTTTTTTATGGTTCCAGTATAGAACATCTCAACTTTAGTGATAACCAGACATCAGGTGGAAAGGTTTCAAAGATTTTTATGATTATAATTATGCCCAGAAGTATGCTAGAGACATCATAGATCAAAAGAGATGTTCCTACTTCAACATAGCTTGCAAACTAAATAAAGGACAATACAAAGTCAACAAATGATAGAGAAATGGAAGAAAAAATAACAAATGTTGCAATGATAAGGTTACGTGGACAATCGAGAAATAGACAGAAAGGTTTTAACTTATTTTTCTTTAGAAAACTAAAATACACTTTCAAATTTAGGCAACTCAAAATTTTTCAAATTTGCTACTAACATCTCAACTGTATTTTTAAAATACATGTAAATCACTGCAAGAACAGATATTTTTTAAAAACAGAATAAAACTGCTGAAGTGACTAACTGTTTTGGAAAGATACTCCATGGATAATTTCACATAATAATTCACATTCATTAAAACTAGTTTTTCTTGAATCCTGACAATTTCTCAACTGGATTCCAGAAAAACAGTTTATTTAGATTTTAGTTGACATTGTTAGCTTTATTTCATTACTGTCATTATAATTTGAAGTAGAGAAATACAGCTTACAACAATGCTACCACTGTACCATGCGAAACAGCAAAAATTAGTGTTTGAAACTGAGAATAGGTGAAATGTAGATCTGAGAGATTTGAGAATTCCATGGTTTCATCTGGTTTTGCTCCCACAAACACTTCATAAATTCTTCCTTTCTTCATTCAGTCCCTTTCCCCTGATTATTCTTATACATGATTTTAATTAGAGTCTAGTTCAACAACTAACCACCCTTCTGGAAGAAAAACTACTCCAAAAGGCAAAATACATGTGAACTGTTTTCCATGCTCAATTACATGACTGTAATTACAGAGATGCAACCACCTCAAGGTGTCAGTGGCTCTAATGGAGATACCTTCTTGTTCCCTTGTGATCACTTCACAGCCCGATGGTTTAACCAAAATCCTATCATCCTGTATAGGACTCGTTCCATGAAGCAGTTCAAGTTGCAGGGTAGGGGAATTTAAGCAATACTTACTGGCTCACCTTTACTGTCACTTAAGTCAGTAACAATTTACAGCTAGTGAAAAATCTTAGTACAAACTTAGTAAAAATGTTGATCCACTATGATACAAGAAGTTTAATTAGGTGTATTACTCATACTGATGAATAAAGCAGTAGCCATTCAAACTAAGGATTCCTCAGAAGGAGAAGGAACAAAGGAAAGTGTTTTTGCAGATGCTATTGCAATGTTCATTTACCAGTTTCTCCCTAAACTTTCTTCCTTCTTTCTAAAAAAGGTAAGCAAACATTGCCTAGCTTCTCTCATCTTGTCTCTTCTGTCCATAGGCTACCATCAGGCAAGAAGCCATTATAAACAAGATGTCTAGTTTAACTGAACTAACCTGTTAAAAATAAAAAAAAATAATAAATTAAGCAGTATGAATTTACAAATTACACTGAATACCAGTGATGTCTGCAGTTTGTTCTGCAGATGTGTCTGCAGAAACAAAACAAACCAAAACACCCCCACAAGTTCACAGAGGCTGCTCAAGCCTCTGGCATATTTAGTAAGTCATGATGATGCAGTCTCTGTTCAAAATAAAGAGGTATCGAGCACTTGAGCTAAATTTTCAAAGGAGTCTTTGGAATCTCAGTGATGCCCCTCACTGATTTCTGTAAAGGCTGTCCGTTTAAGCAGATACACTGCTCTTATTAACCACAGCCTTGACCACAGGGACCTCAAACAGGGCCATGAAGTCCATTGATGACTTGGACAAATCAGCCCTTCCATAACAGAGCTCACCCTACTGGAATGGGATCAGTAGTGACGAAGGCAGCTCTTGTCCCCCCTATGGCAGCCTGCCCACAATGAATGGGAGGTAGTAATCCTGTTCATTTGACAAAAGACTGGCTGTAGCTGGTCTCCTGCTTAGTCACCTTAGCAGAGAAACTAAACTTCATGCTACCATGGTATCCTATATACCTCCTCACCCCAAATGGGAGTTTTTCTAAAACAGAGCTGAAAATTTGCTTAAGATCAGACTGTAAAACTTGCTCTATGCTTTACAGTTAAGTGTGGCATGGCAACAGATTCTCATTTCCAAAAGAAAATAATCTCAATTTCATAGTCCCAGACCATATTCCTAGGCCAAAAATCATACCCACACACCTTCTGCTACCTAAATTAAATTGGATTAAGTTTTAAACTAAATATTAAAACATAAATTCAATTATGTTAATGTATGGAAACACACATTAAAAAATATATCTAAACAATTATAACCAACTGAAAAATATGACAGTTTTGGCCCTTTTTTTCTTCAAAATGGATGGAAAATTGAAGCTGATTTCATTACTGGAGAAAAATAATCAGCTTTTATATTCCTGCAACCAACCTTGATTCCACCCTGACCCAACAGATGTTACTTGCTTAAAACTTAGGTCTGGATTCATAAATGCAGAAGGGATACATGGTATCTTTCAAGCTTAGAAGAGATTTATTCTTTACACATATAACCTGCAATCCCAACAATGAACAGACAATTGGTGTGTCTACACCAAGGTACACACTAGCTGTACTAATATGTCCCAGTAGGCCTGACCCAGACCCAGAAAACTTCACCAATCCAACTCCAAATTATAAAATACACCTCCAAAATGTTGTGCATTCTGTTACTTGAATGTGAGTGCACCAACACCAGCCTGTAAATGTAAGTTGACTAGTCAGATAGGTGTCACGTGGGAACTCTTTAATAGGGCATTTAGTCCTACTTCACTGGAGGGCACAAAGGCTCATCTAGAAAATCTGGTCTCCAGAAACTGTCATCAATTATTTTTATTTCAAGTGGAAGTAGAAGCAGACTGACAGTTTCTGTTGTATTTTAGAGGGGCTAATGCCACAAGTGCATCTAAAAAGATCGTGGTTATGGAAACTAAGTAGCACAGCAACCAACGCCAGTTATGATCAGCAGGGCCATCACTTTAAAACATAAATTTAACTGCATCATTTGAGTAACTTCTTAAGGAATTCATACAAAAAACCTCTTAATCAGCAAAACTGTATCTTTTTCTACATGAGTCACAATCACATATTTCCAAATTATTAATTCATATTTACGGCCTTCATATTTATGGCCTTAGGAACTGGTAAGAGTACAATTAAGAACATATCCTCTAACAGCTAAAAACAACAGCAAATACTTCATTCAGCTTTAAGTTTTCAGAAAAGCTTTGTTATCAGGCAAGATTTAGACAAAAAAAATTCATCTGACCACTTGGTGATCTCACTCAGTACCTGGAAAGCTAAACACTCTCTATTTCGAGACCTTATTTGGAGTACTTCAGTAGTGAGACAACTGCAGCACACAAATGTATGAATCTGTGACACTAAGCTCTGTTTATACAATAGAAATGGAATGGGCTCTATTTACAAAATCACCTTTTAGTGTGCTTTAGCCTCGTATTTTACAGGAGCTGGAGTAATTCAATAATGGCTAAATAAATCTGATCTTTGTAGATAGTTTGTTTAACAAATCTTAGTGAGATGGAACAATATTAGCTTTGGGTGCCCTAGACAGAATTAGAGATAAAATTTTTCCTACTCATCTTTCACTATCTAAAACCTACAGAGGCCTCCCTACAGACATGCCTAGCCCATAAATTGTCAGGGGACACAGACTCCCTGTAAAATGAAAAGTTGTACTTTCTCAAGCAGCACTTTAAGCCTTCAGGCTTCTGGTTAGTCCAATATGGCTCATCGGATAGAATTATAAAGTAACCAATTTTCCCCAGAGTGGGTACTTTTATAGTCTTGAAGTTGTTCATAACAGCTGACAAAGAAAAGTTATCTTAGCCTACAGTAAATCCAACACAAATCCCTGCCAATGAATATCTGGTCTATAAAAAAAACCTCACCTACAGTTCTCAAAATACTTTATAAAGGAAATTAAAATGCAACTCAACTGAATTAAAACACAGCTACCCCTATAAAGAAACTTAAAGTACATTTATTCATGTTCTACATATGGAAAATTGGAAAAACAGAGCATTTATAATTTAAGTTTTCATGGAAAACCTGAGATTAGAATCCTTAACTCACCATTTCCTGCTCTATTGACAAAGGCATATTTCCTCGGGATTCAGAGAGATTTAATTGTATGGTGGATAATCATAAAAGAATCAGCCTTACTAAAAACTCAGCACATAAATACTGAATCTTTCCCCCAAAATTTGTTAGCATATCAGCCTCTCTGACAAACATGCAATAATGTAAACCCAAGATTTTTTTTAAGATTAATTATTCTGAGAAGTATGTGACAAATACTCACATCTTTCTTGAACAGTTAAATATGTCTGTTAAATTTCTGGTTTAAAAAAAAAAAAAAATCATTACCAAAACCCAGAGCACTCTTTACCTTTGACTCTTCAAATGTGGTAACAAATTCAAGCAAGAATATGTTGCTTAATCATTTGAAAATTATTTCACTGTAATACACTGGTCGACTAAAGTATATCAATCCTCTCATATTTTAATTTCTTGTTATAGAGTAAGACATTAAAAAAAAAGACAGCAATATATGATTTAAATATCCCATCCAATCAGTTTGTACTTTGTCTTAGAGAACATTTGTTGCCATCTTTACATAAAGCATGGCTGAATTTTGCTCAGATATTACAAAGCCATTCATCTCTCAAATACTTGTGAATGAAATATTTAAAACCACAAAATCTGTTTGATTGATTTGTCTTAAAACCACTTCTAAGAAAGCAGAGAGAAGATTTTGCTCAGGTTTATTCTAGGAAGCCTCATGGCATGTTACAAAACACATCATGCAACAGTGGTGCAGACCTATTTCCACTCCTCATTGTCTACAGAGGAATAATATGCCATTCTGTTACACTGGGTATCTCTGGGAGAACAGTAAGTTATACCTAGTAAGACCCATGCCAGGAATCCACGTACTCTCTAACTACACAACTCTGCTGCTCTATGTTTGTAGAGGCACCCTGCAGCATTTCTTTTAAGTGTGTTTGCCACCAAAATAGCATCCTCCAAAAAAATATTCCAGACTCTCACAAGACTGGAAAACAGAAGGACTGCAATATGTTTCCCACTTATCCTAAAACTTATTTCACGTTTTATTAAGTATTGGGATATACAGAAAATACTGATCCTTCCTCTTTCCCTTCTGACACATCCTGACAAACTGGGAAACATGCTCACTCTGTTCTGGACGCCTTACTGTTACAGCACAGGAAGCGATGTTCAGTCACAAAGCATCCTTTGAAGTCTACTAACACTGCCTGATAAGAACCAGGTTTCTGGCACTCTCCACAAAATTGCCTAAGACTCTCCCATATTTTCTGCTGGCAGAAGAACAGATCCTGGCTCACGTCTGGATGCTTCCAACCTTTCAAGTTCCATGTTTCAGAGATTCCCACTTCACATACATCACTGTGGTTTTGTGCATGAGTTGGGGGGGATTTAGTAGAACAAAGTGAACACAAAATTCAAGGGGTGGGTAGGGAGAGGGCAATCTTATTTCTTAGCCAAAATATTCTACATCTCTGTGGAAAAACAAGAATAAAGGGAAATACCATTTTGTCCATGCTACAAAAATGAGATTTAATCTGTAACACACCCTAAAATACAAAAATTGTGGTGTTGTTACTCAAAATTGTCCATGTTTAGAAAAGAAACAAGAGAAGCATGCTAAAACCAGATCATTCTAACACTTCTACCACCAAATTGGAGAGTAGCATATGCCAGTAAAATAACCTGAAAAGAATTTAAAAGGAAAAAAAAACAATGAAGGAGTGCAAACGAGCAGCTACTTTATTTGTGTATGCATATCTGCATACAAAGTTCACCTTACTAATCTGTGGACTTTTATTTTCCTTAAAAATACCATAATTGTTTATGTTTTTTTTTTCTATTACTAATGCACTTGTAAAGATCAGGACAATCTACAGGTATTTCGCTTTACACCCTCAAACACCATTTTTTAATTACTCTTGCAACTACAATGGAATCAGCAAGTTTTCTACACCCAGAACAAGCAGGAGGGACAGAGTAGTTTATTTACATATTTAAAAGGAATCCCTGCAGTGTTCCTGTATGATCACCAACAGATGATGCACACTAGATGCCTCTCTCAGCCATCAGCAGAAAAAGATTTGTTTAAATATTTAACATGCTTTTAAAAATCTCTACCAAGTCGAACTATTATCAGTTTTTTGTCATTGTGACCAAAAGTAAACTGTTTAATTGAAACAGCTGTTACTTAATAAATCACCAGAAGCTGTGCACACAAATGCATGGTATTTCCAGATTAGATTTTCATGTATAATATTTCATGCATGATATTTCCCATATACCAGAATATAAGACAAATCTAAATAAGATCTCAATCCAAATAGCAAAACGTTAGAGAACCAGAAGCGCTGACTGCAAAATAGACCTAGGCCTATCTCCAATATAAACAACTTGATCTCATTATTACATTTAGGATGCAAAGTAAGCAGCCTAGATCCTCACTGCTGCTTTTTCTCAGTCAGGTAAGCTTTACTGTTGCAACTGTTTAGCAAGAAGACGATTATTCCCTGTTATTCCAAGGGAATTCCTGTATACATTAGAATTTGGTCAAAACATAGTCAGAAAAAAACAAGAAGTGGCATTTGGGTTTTTTACCAGATATCTGATGCAAATTCATAGTGCAAGCAACTAATTTATCTTCAAAAAGGTTTGTTTCAGTAGCCTCTACAGAGCCAGTTCTACCATGCAAGTTAAATGGGACCTTGGTTTTACAAGACCTGCATCAATATATTTGTTGTTTGTTCTACTCCCTGAACTAACTGTGCAGCCCATTATTTTCAAAGAGCATCCTCAGACATGTACAATACCTGCATCATTTACTAGGGTTATAAAAGTGCTAAGTACAACATTCACACTGCAGAAATGCATTCCTAAAAAATTCAGTTGTCTTTACCGTTAAAGCAGGCCTTCATATGTTGAATGCTGTGATCTTGGAAGTGAAGCTCTTCAGCACTGAAATGAAATTCATATTCCAGTGTAAGCTTGCATTATCTCCTGCATGCAGCAGGACAATTCTTACAGATAAAGGTCTCAGTCACAGAATGCAATGTTTCTGATTGTTTTAATCTTGTTGGCTTTAGGTTATCTGATTCCCACTACATACCTGAAGTTGGCACATACAAATATCTGAAAGTTTTGTGTTATGAATGGTACAGTTTCAGTGATTAAACAGCAAATGTCTTTTTTAAAGTGATTTCTATGAGCTATTAGTTGCACTCCTACCTTTGCTAACTGCCCCTTGTCTGTGCTACACTTTGCAGGACATACATTTACTTGAGCATTGCAGGCAGAGATGCCATTTGTTGGCCATGGCTTGTACTCCTGTATTGCCTTTAATAAGACTACTCCCAGAGGTCAATTTGCATTAGTGGAGCAAATAATGTTGAGAAAGTACCAGAGAACTGACAGAATAACACTATTTATATAATTCTGATTATTATGCACCCCAAATTTTGTAAGATTTGAAGTGATATAGAGGGAACATACTGTTAGTTTCTTACATAATTCATCCTGATCACTTAAATAGTTTCTTAAAACAGCATCCCCTGGATGCCTACTTTTGAAGTGGTATACATAAGGAGGGTAATAATTATAATGGGGGTGTAATGAGCTTCACTATCAACGGGAGTCAAGTACAGTAGATTTTTATCTCAGATAATTATTGCTATGTGCAGTGAACGCACCAGCAAAACTGAAGAAATCAAGCCTTTGGAATACCTCTAGTGAAGGGAATTCACAGAAGAGAACTTTCATTTTTATTCTTAATTTGTGATATGAATCTGACAGGTATTAAGCTGATAAATCAAGAGACCAGAAGCCTCATGTACTGACACAGAGCTACACAGTAGAGCACACAAATTCTAGTGTGTCTAGGCTACAGGTAACAAGAAACCATTTGTGTCTATGCAATTAAATGTCAAACTTTCCACACCAAAAGGACAACTCGTTATAATATGATCAAGAGAAAGAACAGTCTGCTACTCATAGCTGAGGTAGTTATCACAGAGATACCCAGGGACCAGGATAATCCACAAGCTACACAATTACCCTAAAATGAATAACCTTTTCCCCGGGAAGAGAATGCAAGTCACACTCATTCACCCCTGAGCCATACACCCAAACCAACCATGAAGTTCCTAAATACTGATGATACATTTTGTACTGAGTGTTGTCATGCTGGACAGGGCCTGGACTGAGATCACCGAACTCACACAGGACACTGAAAGCAGTTACTACCAGCTGGTTATGCTATTCATTCTGGTTAACAGGATTTTTGATCTGTTTTGATGGGAAATACTACTGGGCAAAAGCTGTACGGCCGATACATGCAAGACCAAGCCATTTCATCCTTCCAAAGACAAAAACTCTTGTACTAAAATAAAAAAGTTTGTGTTCTGTTTTTTTTGTTCAATGTTCCATTTTTCTTAATGAATAAGTCTTCATTTGTATCTCAGACTGTCTTATGCATTTAAAGAAGTAATTGTGTAGTTGAGATCAAAATTACTCTCTGAAGTTATTATTCTGAAACTAATTGAGAATTATGACTGGCTCCACTAAGGCAAGAAGCCCAGCTGGTAAGCAGTAAGACTTTGCTGCTCACTCAGCTGATAACACAACTTGATTTTCAGCATTTTGAGAAATTAAGTAAACAACTGACATGGGTCAGTTTGAGAGGTCCAGTCTAATCTCATAAAGCTATTGTTGGTAAGCCACAAGGTTCCTTCACATGTTGCCTGTCACATTAATTATGCCATCATTATACAGTATTTTTGAACCAAAGTTGATACATGTATCAATGAAATTACAAGGAACTGACAGAAGAAAGGTATGAACACAAGCTAATTAAATTCAAAGCAAATTATTAAGTTCCAAAAACCGCTCCTCCAGTATGAAAGACGTTCTTTGAAGTCATTTAAATACAGGTTTACTCATCATTCTTTTTCTGCATCCTCAGATTTTCTGTACTGCAACATTATCTGAAAACAAACAAAGCAGAACAGCAAGAAATAAAAGCCCTAATTCTATGTTTGTGAATATTTCTCAGAAGCCAAATAGCTGCCTTGTTTTACCACATTCATCCCTCTTTCAACTGCAAAAACTCTTAACAAGTTTTGAGGAAACAACTGCTTTTGTAACCATGGATCTCTACAGGCAAACGTGTATTGGCTGTTTCCCGTGTTAGGCCTCCAGTAAGCTATTTACATTCTCCAGCTACATTACAGCTACTTGCTATAGTTACATAACACACAGTTATGTCACATTTATGTAACAAGTATACACTGGAAACTGGAAGTTTTAAGTTAGGACCCACTTTTGAAAGTTCTTTGCCCAGCCCCCCTACAATGGCTCATTCCCACAGATCTACACAAATGATTTGCAACAAATAATTCAGTGAGGTCTAAACCTTTTCCAGACTGCAGCTGTGGCTTTTCAGGTATGCCATTCTTAACACCAACTCTCCAGTCAGCTGCAATCAGTGTCAGTCTCTGAAGAAACTCACATAATCTACTTGTGGCAACAGCCATGTGAAAAAACGTTCTTTGAAGCAAAACTTGGCTCGGTAGGGGAAGAAAGTCAGGAACCTCAAACTTTGCATTACTCTAACAGCACAGACACCAAATATAGTACAAGGTTCAACCCAAAAATATTTGTCTGCTGTGTTGTGCTCATTAGAATATTTGGAAAGTTCAAATAACAGAAAGGTTTATGGGCTTTCTGGGGAGAAGTAAGTAATAAAACCAATTTTTTATATAATTCTTTTTCTGACCTCCTACCCACACATGTATCTCCTAAGCAACCTCCCACTGGGACTCAGAACAAGACCTTCTTTTGTAGTCTTGGGATATGCTTGAAACAGTATGTTTGAAAACGCAGATTAATACTCATCAGTACTGTGCTATATTTTAAAATAAAGGTCAAAGTAAAGGACATGAATAATACTGAATGCAAAATGATCACTTTTCCTTTTATTACTACACACAAAAGATGATGCCACTTGCAAATTAAGTTAATACCACAGCAGCTGAATGCCAGATTCTGTCACCAGGACACAAGGGTCATGGACGCAGGTGGCACAAACTCCTCCAAGGGAGATCTCCTATTACTGACCTTTTCTTCCTTAATTTGATTGCATTACAAAAAAAGGTATGTTAAAAACAGTAGAAAGGCCTACAGAGTAACAGAGAAGTCAAACAGAATTGAATTAAGACAGCTTGTACATATCACCTGCAAGTCCAAACAATGGAAGCACTGAGGTGAATGACTCGAGCCTTACTCCACTGGGTTTCTGAAGTCTAAATGGACAGGGATGACTCATATGAATTAAGAATTCGCCTATAAAAACCTAGGCTTTAGTATGCAGTACCACAAATTGAAATAAAAAGTTTCCCTCAACAAAGTATATGGAAGACTTTATAAATTAATCTAGTGATTATACTCCATTGTGTAGAATGACCCTTTCTTAAGTCCCATCACTGCAACAATCATCCACATGGACCCTTGATGACACTAACAGATCTCAGTGTTAAAAGTATACTGATCCAAAGACTGAACATCATGTTTACCATTCTGGAGGTACTCCTGACCATGAATGGGACATCTAAAATCAAATGACTTCTGCAAAAATACATTTGGCTCAAAGAGCCACTTGCAATTACTAAAAACATACAAACCTCTGCCTTTAATTGGAGGGCAGAGTGATGGCACATTTTAAATTCTGAAAGCTTAGAATGCCACTGATCACATTGTGTCAGCTTGCTGTGCAAGCATTAAGATTTCAGTGTCCAAAGCTTTAAGCAATTACCAGAAAATTAGCATTTTTTCAAAAGAGAATAATCTCTGGGATTATATGTTTTGAGTAATCAGAATAATCAATAAACCACACATACTTTTGTGTAGTATACAACTGTACTGATATCTCAGTTGTTTGGTACTTCAACGGACTTTTTTTTTAATTCACTCATCTCTCCAAGTTGCAATGTAAAGAGAAGAGAGCTTCAATTAGTTCTCCTCTAATTACATCTTGCTTGCTCTTATAAAGTACACAATGATGCATGTTAAAATATCAGAAGAAGAATCAAAACAGAATTCTATCACCATTAAGTAATTTTTATGATACATAAAAATGTATTCCCTTACAAACTAATTCACAAACTAGAGACTGCAGTATATTTCCCAGACAGGCCATGATTAGTCAAACCCTCACATATCAAACTATCACTGTCATCAGCATACACACCGATTCTTAAAACCAAAATACATTTGTATTCTGAATAGCCTCAGTCTGAACTCTCCAGTTACCTATAAAAGAGCTGGTCTCTGTCTGAAGAAACACACTTGAGACTTGCCAGGAAGCACAACACACAGTAGCAGTCATCAGCTGTAACTCTAGCAACCACAGGGAGGTTGAGGAATAGTTGAAGAGGATTATTTGATATTGTGTCTCATATGAGGAGGCTGCAAAGCTGATGAGGTTTAACTACTGTAATTTCAGTTTCACATGGTGAGGCTAGGACAGACTTTATGCTTTAATTCAATGAAAAAAATCTCTTCTTTATAAATGGATAATCTAGGCAATGTTCCCATCAAGTTCTGAAAGTAATCGTAAGGCATGATGTGTGACTTAACTTTCTGTTTTGCTTTATGATACAAACCCGTTAGCCCTAGTTTTTAGTGATTTACTAGCTATTGGACATATTTGTCCACATTTCTTTTTCCCTATAGTATGTGACCACATCTTTCTTTCCCTTAGAAAAATGCTTTGAATCTCTTCTATTTCTTCTAATCTGAGGGAGTATAACTGTATTACTATTACTACTTTCTGGAAATTCCCAAACGAGGAACTGGTTAGGTATAACTACACAAAAAAGATCATCACCAACAAAAGACTTTGCCATTCACACTGTAAGAAACCCAAATCTTACAATGTGCCTTCTTTTTTCCTCTGCCTAACATTTTCTATTTCACAGCTTTCTTCTAATGCAAGCAGACGTATAAGTACTACTAATACATCTTGCTTCGACTCATTTGTAGTTATACAGCATATGATTGCTTTCAAAGCAGCACTTTTACCTCCTTTTAGATTTAAAACCCTACCTTTGAGACATGCTAAATTAGAGAGAAATATCAGAGGAATGAACCAGAAATGTGTCTCCTGTCACTAGTTTTCATCTCAGAGAGACAGTGGTAATGATGGAATTAAAAACTAACTGAACTGTCAGGCCAGGATTAAAGGGTGACTCCACAACAGCCCAACACGGTAGTTCTAAATAACTTGTGTTACCTTTTTCTAATTGCATCAGGAGGATAAACTTGATGACTAGAGTAATGACCAGATTATGGCAGCCAATACAGAAGAAAGCATCCATTCAGAAACTTCAAGACACGTTTCATCATTTCTGACATCTCTGTATCATCCATGGTCTCAATTCAAATGCTGTCCTGCCTTTGCCTCCTTGTCACTGCACAACACAAACAGCTGAGACAGGGTGATCCAGACACTGCTGAGCAGCAGTAGCTGGGACAGAGACACAAAGAAAAGCCCGTTCCTGCTCCTGCACCCATCACCTGCCCTTAGGCAAGCTCTTAGTTCTCTGTGTGTACCTCCTCATTCACTGCCCAATTTCCAAGTCCGAGCTGACTTACCTGCTTGAGTTTTGGGCTGTGTTAGACCTTGAATTTAGGTACAGCTTGTTAGGGAGGCACCTCACTGATCAGGAGCTAGTGAACCTGCAGCCAGTCAGTGTATCAGAAGACAAGCTCCCCTATGAAAACATTTTTATTCTTTGAGGCAACAATCAGTTGTGTAATGCTAGACAAGCAACTTTCCCCACTGAGATCACTTAATTTCTAACACTGTGTCTCACCTCTTCACACAAGAAGCTTTCAGGAGTGTGGTATCTGTCTATCTTGGTGTCTCTGATGGACAAATTATTATTCATTGTATAAGATTACTCATGATATATATAAAAATATATATTTCATACTCATCACATTGAAACATGCATTTTCATCAACATAATGTTTGTTGTATTATCACTCAAATAAGTATATACAGTTGTGGTTTGATAACACTACGCAGCTCTAAAATAGCACTCTTCATCTGCAGATCAATGCAAATGCAGCTGGTAATTCAGCTTTTGTGAACAGGTCATCAGCATGACTAGCATATTAACATCTCAGCCAAGGAGCAACACTTAGAGGCATTCTTTTAAAGGTTAATGAAATGGCTCAATATGTACTTCAGCAGTGATTATTTCCAAGAAACTGGTTAAAGGCAAATGGGCCTCACTTGAATTTTAATTCAAATTATAATTTTAATCTGAACATTTAATATAGGTGTTGCCTGATTGTTATGAATATATGCTTGCTCCTGATCCTGTTGTAACCTGCTTAGATTTGTTCAAATTAATTGCGTATGGTGTTACTGATTAAATTCCCTGGGAAAGAACACAATACTCATATATAATGACTAATTCTCTCATCTTATTGATTCTAAGTTCAGAATCATTACGTCAATACAAATGCAGAATACATGAAAGGCAGATGCTATACTTGTTACACAGAGAAAGCTCGTACCAAGAATAGCTCATAATAGCCATAACTATTTAAAGTTTGTACACTGTTGTCTATTAAATTTTACATCGATTTGGCCACCCATCAAAAAAATTTTCTGACAAAACAAGTAAATAAATACATAACCCCAAACATCCATTTGGAAGCATTCAACATAATATATTATTCACTGTAAAGATCCACCTTGAGTCCTCCAACGAATTGTCATTACAAACAGATCAAAGAGCATCAGTTCAAAGACCTAAAGACTAAGAGAAAGCACAGGTTCATCAGGTAGCCTACCCACTGCTGCACAAAAGCTTCAATTATCTTTCATATTTCTTCAGTTAGACTTTATGTCTCTTGTAGGGTAATCTTCACCTTTTCAGTCTGAAATCTTTGAGGGCTTCTTAGAAATGCATGTCCGGAAAGATCAGACCCTTGAGATAGAACTGCATCATTCCTTGAGTCGTAATGTCCCAGGTAACTAAACCTTCATTCACCAGTTTCTTAGCAAAGGCAACCAGCTAGCATTTCAACTACAAGAAGAGCTGAGACCACTGTGTACATACAGAGACCCAGAACAACTCTTTCAAAATAAATACTGTCTAATTGTACATTGGTATGTAGAAAACAGAATAAACATTTAAAAGAAAGGAATTATTACAAATTCTTCCTGTATCTTACTGAGGGGAAACATAAATGTTAGGGCCAATTTATCCTAGCCTCATTATCTTCCGAGAAGGCTTCTGTCTGCTGGAGGGTCTCTCTCACTAATTTCTGGGGATTTTATTTTTAACCAGAAAAGGCTTGCTCAATCTAAGTCTACTGAAACTCCTCGACTTATATCTGGTATCACACCTTGAGATACTGGAGATAAAATTTAAAGCACTGTTAGCAGTCAGCACAGTCTACTAAATGTTGGCAAAGGGATTATTTAAAGCTATTCCTTGTCTCCTGCAGACATAAGACGTGAATTTAGCACGAGATAACCCTCTGAATGCAAATAGCAAGGCAACATGAAACAATAAGAAACAACAATAAAGAGTCAAGCAACATTATATTCCAAAAATAATGCAAGAAGGTCCCCACAAAGAAATAATACCACTTGCTTAACTAGCATGATTGCTGCCTATCTTTCACAAGAATAATGCTGTTTCAATATTACTCAGAAATTCTGTACTAAATGTTATTTAGCATTTTTTTAAGTGTTCAGTATTGTGCATTGTTTGACAGATTCATTGTTTTATGTATTTGCATTGGAAATGCTAAGCAGAATTTCTCTCCAACAGTACAGTTTTTAAAACAGATGTAGCTAGTAACAAGCAAAACACCCCTACTAGTACTGAGGTTACACAGTGTATGAGAGATGAAACAGTATCTGCTTCTATTTTTGTGGTGGTATATTTCTTCCTAAGGCTTAGGAAAGAACTGGCCTTGACAGAAATGTTCTGCATAAAGAAGACAAAAGTTCCACAATCACTGAAGAAATACATTGGGGATTTTTTTTTTTTTTTGGCACTTTTAATATTTATTCTGCTTTATTTTTCAATTGCCACATGTTTTACAATACTAGAATTTATTACCTGGTGTTCTGAAATTCCTGTATTGTGTGCTGACTTTACGGAAGCATGAGGTAACCTAAACGATTTTAATTAAAATTTCTGTTTGTATCTACAAAGTTATTTAATAACTTTCTATCCTATCGCTCTAACTGTATATTACTATAGTTTTAAAAGGCTTTTTAGAAGTCTTTAGGTAATTTCTGTTATTATTGTAAATTAAGTAAGTATAACATAACACTTGGAAGCAAATCTTACAATTTCTGCTAGGAAAAATCTCTAATCAAATGAATACTGCTTTATCTGAGCTACAGCTAAATAAGAGCTAGAGGAGATGGTAATAGTTACCAGCTACCACTCTTAATAGTAGTTTTTTTAAAAAAGAATAATTCTAATACATATTTTTTCCAAGATCGCTTAACTACTTCTCCAGGTATCACTGAAAATCACCTGACGGTAACACAATCCTTTCAAGATACACCAAAGTGAGTTGAATAATCTGTACAGACAGCAAAAAATATAATTACTTAAAATCCATATGCATGTGCAGTTTAACAATATAGTTATGATAAACAACCTAACCTGACTTTTAGATTTTCTATTACTACAGTACAATCTGCTCCTAACAACTCAGCAGATCAGGTACCCTCAGTGGGAACACACAGATGCAGCCAACATAAGACCAACAGCCACACTTTTAGTCTTTCCTTGCGTATTTTACTCCTGTAGGCCAGTATTTATCCTTGCATTTCTATGAGCAGCTCAAATATGAGAAAGTGGAAGCTGTACAGATCCAATGACAGAATCTGTCCACCAGTCCTAACTGTGTTACACGTTCCACAGGAGCAGGTCATGACACTTATGCGACTTCAACATTAATGAAGCCAAAAGGCAGGAGCCGGGAGACGTGTCAAAAACCAATGAGGGGCACTGGAAGATTTGCATTCAACAGGGAACTCACTTTGTACCATGCTAACCATGCTCATGACTTTCCTCACCTAAGACTTCATCTATACAAACCAATGAGTGTATAAGTGTGCATGAACTTAAGATGTATGTATTTGCATATATAACATTGACTGGCAGAACTGCTAAGCTGTTTTAGAATAAGAGGATGGGTTGGGTTGGGAGGGACATCAAAGATCATCCAGTCCCAACCCCCCTGCCATGGGCAGGGACACCTTCCACCAGCCCAGGTTGCTCACAGCCACGTCCAGCCTGGCCTTGAACCCTGCCAGGGAGGGGGCAGCCACAGCTGCTCTGGGAAACCTGTGCCAGTGTCTCACCACCATCACAGGGAAGAATTTCTTCCTTTAATCTAAATCTCCCCTCTTTCAGTTTAAAACCACTGCCCCATATCCTATCCCTATACTTCTTGATAAAAAGAGTCCCTCCCCACCTTCCCTGTAGCCCCTTTCTGTACTGGGAGGCCACTCTAAGGTCTCCCCGGAGCCTTCTCTTCTCCAGGCTGAACACTCCCAACTCTCCCAGCCTGTCCTCACAGGGGAGGTGCTCCAGCACCCTGAGCATCCTCGTGACCTCCTCTGGACCCACTTGAAGAGGTCCATGTCCTTCTGATACTGCAGACCCCAGAGCTGGACACAGCACTGCAGGGGGGGTCTCACCACAGCAGAGCAGAGGGGAAGAATCCCCTCCCTCAACCTGCTGGCCACACTGCGCTTGGTGCAGCCCAGGATACCGCTGGCTTTCTGAGCTGCGAGCACACATTGCTGGCTCATAGTTTTCCATCCACTAGTACCCTCTAGTCCTTCTCCCTGGGGCTGCTCTCAATCCACTCCTCACCCAGCCTGTATTTGTGCTTGGATTGCCCAGACCCATGGGCCGGACCTTGCCCTTGGCCCTGTTGAACTCCATGAGGTTTGCACAGTCCCACCTCTCCCGCCTGTCCAGGTCCCTCTGGATGGCACATCCCTTCCCTCCAGCGTGTCGACCACACCACACAGCTCGGTGTCATCGCAAACTTGCTGAGAGTGCCTCAATCCCACTGTCCATGGCACCAACAAAGGTGTTGAACAGCTCTGGTCCCAACCCTGATCTCTGAGGACACCACTCGCCCCTGCTCTCCATTTGGACATTGAGCTGTTGATCACAACATTTTGAGTGTGACCATCCAGTCAGTTCTTTATCCCCTGAGTGGTCTGTCCATCAAATCCAATTTAGAGACAAGGATGTTGTGTGGGATAGTGTCAAAAGCTCTGCAACAAATCCAAGTAGAGGACGTCAGCTGCTCTACCCTTATCCACAAACACTGTAACCTCGTTGTAGAAGGCCCCAAAATTCTTCAGGCATGATTTGCCCTTAGTGAAGCCATGTTGGCTGTCACCAATCATGTCCTTATTTTGCATGTGCCCTAGAAGAGTTTCCAGGAGAATCTCTTCCATGATCTTGCTGGGAACAGAGGTGACACTGACTGGCTTGTAGTTCCCTAGTACCCCAGGTCTTTTTTTTTTTTTTTTCCCCTTTTTAAAAATGTGGGTTATATTTCCCTTTTTCCAGTCAGTGGGATATTCACCTGACTGCCAGAACTTCTCAGTATTGCTCACATTAAGAGCTGTAGGAAAGAACTGGTGAATTTACTGTGGTGTGTGTTTAATACTGCCAGTCCATCCTTCTCCAAATATTATTTATTTTATTCAGACAAGGGTAAAGCATTTTTATTTTATGATATAAAATCTTACTAAACCCAACAAAAATTAATTAAAAGTAATCACAGATAATATGAAAAGAATAAAAAATACCTAAAACTCAGCATGAATATATCTCTGTACTGTGTATAGAGATCCCAAGGGAGAAAGGGCTAGGGAAGAGGAAATTCCCTCATGCATAAAGCTCTTCTGGAGATTAATTCAATATAGTATGCATCTCCATGAATTAAGAAACTCCAAATATGTAAAGTATACATTCACCTGTTCATTTTCTCCCAAATATAGAAAAAAGATACGTCGTTCATGAGACACTAAGTCAGACACAACAATCCCACTCTCTTGAACTCACTAAGGAACTGAACAGCTGACTGCACCCTTTATGGCTCTGAAAACCTCCTCCTATTAAAATTAACTTAAAAGCTACTGTAATGGATGCTGATCTGCATAATGTATAGTAACACATGTAGTTTCTTTTTCTGAACAAAAGATGTTGCTTTTCTAAATGAACTTGAAAACAACCCACTAAAAATTGCTTACAATGAATAGCTGCATTACTAGACTGTCTTTTCATAATTGTCAGTTTATACTCATCTTGAAGATAAAAATATTTCATACTATGAAATGAAATGTCCCAGAATGATGGTTGTGCTTTGGACAGCCATTCTTCAAAAGCCTTGATGGCCCTTCCAAGCTGGTAAAAGGTTTATACACAGTCTGTGTGCCAACTAGTGGCTCATTTTTCCTTGCAATTGTGAGGGCTTTGTATTTGATAACCCAGATGGTCCCTTCTAGTCTTACATTCCTTAAAAAGGACACCAAGTACTGTAAACTGATGCCACATGGCATACAAAAATCACAAAATTCTTTAAAATGTCATGCAGTTATTGAGCAAGTTTTAGCCCCGTTAATACAATTTCACTAAATGAAAAATACCACTTTCAAATGCTGCTTGTGTTAACAAGCTCTGAAATCAGAAAAGTAAACTAGCTCTACTATTAAACAGCAAAGGCATATGCAGCATATGTCTCCCCCAGATCTGCAGCAGAAGTAATATGATTGCAATGAAAATGTATGAAAATATATGCAATCCTGGCAATACAAAAAAGCAACATTTTTTTTGCCATAATGATTCTAAAAATAGTCACCAAGATGCATTTTTGTGTGGAGATGAGTATTTGACAAATAAAGAAAGAACAACCCTCCATCACTACTATTATGAACTACATCTTGTTCTCAAAGATTTTATTCCTTTTTGCAGCAACAAATGTCTTTTAATGGTATGTCAGTATGCCAGCAATCATAGCATGGTCCTGACCTCACAGGAACCCCTTCCATGGCATCCAACATAAGCAAACAACACAACTGATTTTGTATCAGGAAACTGAGTTTGTAGCCCAAGAGTAGCATTTGTTCCCGTGCATATTCTAATAGTTCATGGAAGTTTTGCTGGCAATGGGTAGCTCAACACTGATAAGAACTTTCAGATAGATAACCCCAAATACACAAAAACACTATTAAAACATGATGCCAACAAAACATAGTAACTTCAATAGGGATCCAAGCCAACATGGATTAGAAGCTAGGAATAAGCTAGCAAGGAAACAAATGAAGAAAAGCACCAAATCCAGTTTGCAATAAATATGGAGATGCACACTGAAAAATTTATGTAACAGTCAATAAGGAACTAAAGCACTGCCCTCTGTTAGGCATCTCTTTCAGGGTACTCCGCTTACAACTCATCCTTTTCAGGGATCCAGATCAGGAATCCACACATTCATTATGGCCTCTTTATTACTAAGAATGAATTTGAGAAAGCAATGGTTTGTATGTAAGCAAGTAGCTATTAGATTAAGAATGTTTGTCCTAAAATTGTGAAACCAGTATGAAGCTTTATCAAAGGCTTTCCAACTGAAAAGCTCTTCTAAGTTACCTTTGTTTTCACACCAGGGATTTTTAAAAGGCACAAAGAACAGTTTGGTGCTCAAATGCCTTTAAAAATGTCTTTGATAGAAAGCCACCAGGGAAGTCATTCAGTATTACAGCTCCAACTTTTTCCAACACTACAAATTGGTGCTTTGTTCCTCCTCTACAAAAACAGCAACATAGATTTATGCAGTTTTTTGGAATTAAGAATGAAACATACCTCTCCTCACACACAAAAGCACTGAAGGTGGGATTTTCTGGTCTCCTTAAAAGTCAGTAGCTCAAATAAGATTCCATCTTTACCTTGCAGGGCTCTGAGAACTTAACTCTTACAACAGTTTGTAACAGTGGTAACAACCCTATCCCTCCTTTCCAGGTGCAAGCTGACCTACTTCAGCAAGATCAAGAAAAATTAAAAATAAATAATCATTTAAAGGAGAGAATGTGACAAGTTCTTGAAAAGTATCTGCAATAAACAGTAGTGGAAAGAAACCACAGCAATAAGCAAGAAAAACTTTGCATCAGTTAAAGAATTCTTCACATGCTTATATGGGAAAGAAAGTACCAGGCTCTCATATCCACTGTGAGCAGCTGCTTAAGAATAAATACACAGTTTGCATCACTTTCTCCCCCAAGTTTGCTCACTAGAATACTGACTGATGTTCCGTAACTGGTCCAGAATGGGCTTTACAAGAGAATAATTAGGTTGCCTTCCTATAACCCAGTAATGTATGGTAAAACAATCAAATAACACTTTAAAATTTAAAATGCTTCTGCTATGGAAACTGCTGAAAACATTGACAAAGAAAAAGCATTTGTACAACTTTTACTACCTAAAGGAAGGTCTGGATGAAGCACACATCATATGCATGTCACAAATGTGTAAACCAATGACTGAATAATTCTACAGGAGGCAGTAAGATCTACAGGATCTACAGGATGCAGTAAGATTGTCATCACCAGAACAAAAGCACAAGTGCTGAAGAATTATGATTAAAAGATAATCCAAGATGTGACAAAATATGTGTGCCTGAAACAAGTATTAAGAAACATAAGTCCTTTTTGAGGGTCTTCAATCCACTGGTTATGTCTGAATGAGTAAACAGCATGACAATGAAGAATCAAACTAGCACAGTTTTGTAGAAAGATACTGACTTTTGCAAATTAGCATTATTGTCCAGTTAGCTCACAGTTTTGAAATTAAAGCTGTCATGAAAAAACAAATATTTCGGAAAAAAAACTCTTGTGAAAAATAAGTCTAAGACGCTCCCAAGCATTTCAAGACATTTTCAGTAGAATCATTAATTTGCAAGAGAAAATTCAATTTTAAGGGAAGTGCTTCTAACTAGTGGGACAAGCAATGATATGCTTAAGGATCTTAATTCAACTATGAATCTTTGTACTAGGGAAATGTGTATATGTAGACATCAAAGTTTATGTTAGTTCTGTCTTTGGAGAAACAAATCTTTATATAAAAGGCAAATGCAAATTTTACATCAACTGGGTTGTAGAAAGGAATTTTTTTTAAAGTTTAGTAACACCTTTGGACTGAGACCAAGTATCATTTGCAATAGATAATGGACTTTATCCCAAAATCCATTTTTAATTATAGCCTTTGAAAGCTGATCTACTTCACTCTTCAAGGTCACTAAAAAAAAAAAAAAAAAAAGAAAAAAGAATCTGTTCCATTCTTACAAGTCATCTAATTGCCAATAGAGCTATGTTAAGTGAGACCATTTTCAAAATTATCTCCTGAAATCAGTTTCTGGAAGCAGAAGTGGATCCTCACAGGGTGCTAGGAATATAATTGCTGCTAACAGGCCTAACTACCATGTAATACAAACGCAAGCATAGCCAACAGGTTATTTTGAATCTCAGGAGGCTTTAAGAAAGGAGAAGCACTTGCAACATTTTTCCTTTAAAAAAAAAATGTCCATCATTCTCTTCACATGTATAAATAAAAGTTTTACATGTAAGCTTCTACTTTTTACATGGCATATATATATATATATAAAAATACATATATATTTATATTTATGGATTACATTTATATAATACATATATGTACACACACACATATATATATTTATCCATACACAGATATCTTCCCTATCTTTTCATTTGCAGATCCTTCAAAACAGTTTAAAAGATCAATTCAAGAAGATGCTTTTCCTTTTTTATTTTCTTTTGATCTTAACCTGTTAACACAACCCTTTTGTTAAGTTTATTCTTAAATTTAAACCAGCTTAAGTTTATTCTGTAGACTGAATCTACAGCCAGATAAAGCAGATGAATTTCAAGTAGGACCCTAAAAAAACCCCCCTTGATCAACTGTTAAAGTACAGCCTAATGAGGACTCTGTAGAGAACTGTATCTTTCAAAGGAGTATTTAATTCACAATAATCAGAGTACATATTCCAAATATAAGCACTGTTTTTTAAATGGGTATTCCAGCTGTCTTAAAAGATCAGCTTGTATTTAAATGACAGTGTGAACTATTCCTCAAATTCTTGCTTCATTAAGTTTGCATAGAATAATAGTAAGTATACAAAAAATACACAAGCTTGGGTGAAATCTTGTTGTTAAAACTGTATGAAAAGAAAGAAGTAATGTGTTTGACACTACCTTTTTGTGACATTCATCTGCTTTACAATGGCAGTTCTTGCAGCATAACTGAGTGATGAAGAATTTGAGTACAAGATAATTATCATACTGCTGGCACAAAAAAAAAAAAAAAAAGCAACAAAAAAAACCCCACAAAAAACCCCCCTGTATTTCACCCTGCAAATAATTTTTTAAAATTGTATTTCACCCTGCTTTCTGTGTTCTGAGACATGCTGTGCTCTCTTTTACCTAATTATAGGAATGCAATGAGTTGTAATTCATTTTCATATCTTTGTCTCTTACATGTGCTCTCAGAAGGATATCTAATCTCAGGTGCTTTAAAGCTTAATTATTCTATCACCTAAAGCACTGCATGAGGATATAAGTATGGAGGAAGAAAGATACATGAAAGATTATTTTCTAAAGATGTCCTGGACAGGTAAAGAAACTGGCTGTGATCTAACAGAAAGCTTTTATTCTTATAGACACCTGAAAGCTGTTTCATTATTTAGCTTTTAAGCACATGGACTTGAGAGGAGCCCTCTGAACCAGACCCCTAGGTTTGCCACAGTTCATACTAAAAGCTACCTTTAGAGTTTAGAATTCAAAACAACTGATAACACGAGCAAGAAACTAGCTAGAATCAGCAGTTTAAAGATACTCTGTTACTTGGTTAAAACTCTTGACAGTCACCTTACAAGGTTGCAGAAAACTGTGCCACCCTGCAGGACTCCACAGGCTTGTTCACCCACTGCAGACAGGCACTGGTACACTTTCACACAAGCTGAGCAGAGCTCAGTTAAAGGCTTGTTGAGAGCACTCACATAGCACAGGTATTCCAACCGTACAGTTTCTGGATGAAACAACTACATGAAACAGTCCTGGAAGTAGAACACAGACTGGAGTCCTGCCCTCTGTACTCCAAGACACTATGTTGTTCATTCTATACACCTTAAACACTCAGAATAATCACAGGGAGAAAATGATGGAGTGGAAACACCACCCAAAAAGTTCTCATAGCAGTGTTAAGGGCTACAATACCAGTAATCTGTTGATGTACAATATTTAATTTCTTCAGACAACCTCTGCTAGTTTCCACCATTATCTTTTCAAACAGTCTCTTCTAAGCATCTCTTAAGTTCTCTAGTATCAGCCCACTACAGTCAATTAACTAATGATTTGTTCACTTTCCCCATTTCCCCACTGATTTACCAACACTGTCAGTTAGCTTTTTGTCCTTGACAGCATCAAAGAAAACTCTCCAGTATACAGCACTGCTCATGGGAAATACTCATCTAAACACTTCCAAAACACAGCAGAAGACAGTAAAATCACTCAGAGAAATATGCAAGGAGAAAGCAAAATTCCCGATTTTGGAAAGAGTAAAGATTTTACCAAAGCAGCAGCACTCAAATACACAGGGAGATGGAAGTCCCCCATTGCCTAAGACTAAACAGGGCAACAGGAACAAAGGTATAAAACCAGAGTTCTCCAAAACACACACACATCATAACTTTCATCTGTTTATATTTGGAGAGATTCTTATTTAAGGCTGCTAGCAATTTTTTGCTGTCATTTACCCAACTGTAGTTACCATAATAGGCTAGGATAAAGGTCAGAGGACAAGCAAACACACAGTTCGCCTTAAAAGGATTACAAAATAATGACTTCAATTGCAAAGGGTCTTTCCTAATGCATATATAAACTAAGTAACCTTTGTATTATTAGGGTATGTGTTACTGAAGTCAAAACTTTGCTCTCAAGTAGATAAGCACTAGCTGCTAAATTTGGTACTGTCACATTGCAACTCAAGATCTGAACTTGGGTCTAACACTCTTTACTACTAGTCTTCCACATTCTTAGTGGCAACTTTCAAAAATTCACTGTCTTTTCCTATTATATTTGTTCTGCTTTTTAATATTTTATATTAAGTTGGAGCTATAAATAGAATTAGGCAAGTGGTTACATAGAATGAAAAGTGTGCTTTTACAAATGTATTTAAAATACGAACTATTGAAATATAAACAAAAAAATAAAAAGGTGATTCATGTAGTATAAGACTACTATCTGTACACATACTTAGAAAAAAATGGATATAGTTGTGAAGGGGTGAGAAAGGAGTGTCAGGAAAAAGACCAGCTTTAAGAATTTTTCTCCTAACACACTCTGCACATGGTTACCTGCTTACCTCATCATCCTTTCTTTTTTATTGTAACTCTTTGTGCTTTTTCCCTTTACCATTTCCAAGGAATTAATATAGTCCCACATGAAAATCTGCTCCGCTGGGGACATTATGATCACAGACCTTTATATGCAAGTCTTTCAGAGAATACACTTGTAAATCTACTCCAGTTACATTCCATAATCTGTGAATCTACAGAAATGTGCTGTGAGCACCTCTCTGCCTTCTGCTGCACATTCTATCCACCAGTCTGCTATTTTGTGCAATTAGATTCAGAGTGCCTTGATATATAGTCATGCCAAGTATAAAACCAAATGACCTCTCCGAGACTCATGTCTTCTTGTGTCAATAAAAGATCCCAAACCCCCAATCCTATAATGCTGATACTGTAATCAGTTTTCTTCCACTGGTGCACATATTTCTAGACACACACATACCTAATACAAACAGCAAAAGTCCTGTTATTTTTCTAAGCTACTCTCATCTTAACCCAATATACTGTGTTCATTTTTAAATCTTTACTTAGAAATTTTCAAGATTTACATCTTTTAGCTTTGAAGTAGCATTTATTTTCTTGATGAGAGGGAAGAGAGAAAATAAAGAGGGAAAAAGATTATTCTGCTTCTTCCAGTGATCACAATCTTTCCTGTCTTGCAAGAAGTTGACTTAACAGAGGCCAACAAATCTAGAGCTTCTTAGTTACTTATAAATTTCTGTTCGTCTTTCATTTCTCACCTTATCAATGCCCTCAGACATCAGTCTCAAGCACATCTCAAGTTTACAAACCTTTGACTGCTTTCCTTAAGAAAAGAACTCTCCCCAGAAGTGTGCACTATTCACACCCATCTGAAACTGCAATAAACTGCATCAATGTGAATCATGGCTTGCAGGAGTTTTTCCTCTTTAAACATCAGGAGAGTGGGTTGCCACAACTACACCAAAGGCTGTAATTGGGGCAAAGCCTCTGAATTCCCTCCTTGCAAAGGAAGTGGGTGAAAGCAGAAATCATAACAATTCTATGTATGTTGCTAGTTTTCTCCCAGTGCTGCACAATGGCTCTAGAACAAAGAGCAGTTTAGCTCCATGAGGCACAGTAGGACTGGGGACACAACTAAAACAGGGCTCGAAGTTTTGACCACTTTGTCACCCAAGTTCCCTGTACAATGGGATGGACTGAATGTATTAAGTTTTATACCCTGAACAATTAAAAATCTACATTTGGTATTCAAAAAACCCACTTATCTGCAGCAAGTATTTTCCCATTAAGTTTGGTAATTTTGACATTTTGAAAGAAAAATTTCATCTTCTTTCCAGTATATTCATTCCAGTATTAGCTCCTTCCTCACCAAAATGTAAACTAAAAAATCCTATTAGTAGTCAGCATGTTTACCAACCCTTGCCAGTTTGTCTTAACTGAACAGCCCAGCCACAGCAAAACATGCACGTACCTGCATGAGCAGTGGGTATAAAAAACCCAGATTCCATTCTAAATTAAGAAGGTAACACACAGTTGTGCTATATTTCATATATTTCAAAATGATACAGTACATCATGAAGAATGAGTTTCAATTTAAAATTTTAAGAAGTTCACAAAGGGTAAGAAAAGATGATCCTTTGGCACTGAGAAAGGAAAACAATGAGCAGAAAATTCTTTACATAATTTTGTTTTCTACAACTTATTTCATACATGATCTGAACTACAAAATTATAAAATTTAATAAATGGAATTAAGTAGTCTTTTTTGTTGGCTGAAAGACACTTCTTAACCCATCTCAAAATTAATTAATTTATTCAATGTTTTCGAGTAGCTTCAAGATACATTGATAAGTGTAACAGCTTAATACTCAAAATCTGGTTTGGGGTTAACAAGCTTCTCTCACTACATAACTTCTTATTTATTCTTTCATTGTTTCATTTAACTTCAGATCATGTAATTATTAAAACACATTGACAAATTATTTCATTTCATTTCAGTGAACTGATGAATTCAAAGTTTTCTTCCACTAACTACACAATTGTTACATCAACTTCATTCCACAGATTAACAGTCTGTGAAGAAGGTCTAAATAAAATTTAGATCTCATACATTATACAAATCTTAAATTTATTCAGTTATATTTATGAAGAGTGGGAAACATGGGGAAATCAGGAAAAAAAAAAAGATAATGTTCAAGTAAAATATGGAAGGCACTAGAGAACATAAGAGGTTACTACAAATAGCAGTATTGGAAGTTTTTCTCAGCATCCTGCCTGAGCCCTTCAGGGAACAAAGGAGAGCTCCGGGAAGAAAAAAAAAAAAAGAAAAAAAAAAGGCTAAGGAAGACAACAAAGTCTAATATCTAGGGGACATTCTACAGCTCCAGAAATTAAAACCTGGATTTGGATTCTTGAACTTGGAGTTGACAAAATATGTCTTTGTATGACACACTGTCCTATTACACACATGATTCATGACAAGCCACATCAGATATATGATATATAACAATGCCCATCAGAATCAATTTATATGACTACAGTCACCACAGAAAGGAGAAGCAATGTTGGTAAAATATACCACCTAAAATGAAGAGTTACAAAATTAAGTAGGTGCAGGGCATATGTTACAGGTTGTTTTCTAGAAAGTAGAAAAAGATACTTTTATTTACTGACTGCAAGGAAAAGCACACAGTGACCTATTGAGATCCTTGTATTATTCACCTAGTTTTAATTTAAAAACAAATACTGCAGAAAGAGGAAATTTCTGTTTACATATAGATTCCTGATTCTCTGGTTCAATAAAAAGCATTAAACATCTATTAATTCATCCACCTGTTTCAGTAATTTATAGATAGGATCAAACTGTTAAAAATTTCACCTGCTGAGAGTGGGTATGAAAGGATTTGGGAAAAAGCTCAGCACGTTTCCAAGATCAATTGATCAAGTGTTTTCACAATCCAGCAGCAAAAATCAGGAATCTTGACAAGAGCACTGCAATCAGAGTGCTAATGGAACACACATTGCCATCACAGTACAGACAAAGAGGTGAAAAGCTATTATTATTTGTTATTACTAAGCCCTGCATGCATGGATGCCCATTTGTGCACCAAACACTTACGCAGGAAAAGAAAACTACAAGAGTATAAGCATAAGGAAAAACCTGTAACATAAATGCATAAACAAATAAAGGAGAAAAATCTCACACTGTAAACTCTCCTGGGTAGCTCGCTTACAGTATAATACAGAGTGAAATAAAACCCCAGGATAGAGTTTGCAGCTCAAATGTTGTCTTTTCTTTCAAAGGTCACCAACATCAGCTTCCATTTTCTACACATTCATGTCCAAGTGGAGAGTGAAGACAAGAGAAGCTCTAAACAAAACAGAGACTGTCTAACAACATTTCTTACATTTCTGTTAGTCTTTTTATGATGAAGACACCAGATGTGATTGTACCTGAGCCACTCATCTCCTTACACTGACCACCTTGTATTCTGCATCCTTTTATCTCATCAGCTGTCCCATCCAAATTTAGTATTACATTGACTGCCACTATTTTTTCATCATTTATATATTTCCTTCTCATTTTCCATTACAATCACTCACATTTAATTTAGCTATTGCTGTATATTTTGATAGACTGTTATATAAAGCTCTGGTTTAGTAAGTTTATCATATAAACATACAAGTAATTTCAGTGTGTTATTCACAGTATATCAGAATGATCCCTACCTAATGTGTCATGGATTATGTTGATACTGTTGTATAATAAATTTTTTTCAAGATGAGCTGCATTCACATTATTTTAATTCCTGAATACTATGACTACACTCACTCTTCATAGCTAAACATGTTCAATACCATTACTGTAAAACAGCATTGAAGAGTGACAACTTCAACAAATTTTCAAGTACTCTGACGACATTACCAAAATGAAACTTTGTCTGGCATTAAGACACCACCTCTCAAAAAGAAACAATAAATAATTAACGTGAAGAATTTGGTCCTTCAGCTACCTTATTAACAGTACCAACATCAACGTAAGACATTCAGACAGTTTAGGGTTTTTTCATTTTGACCACAGCTAGCACGATCTGCCAGCAGGGCTGAACCAATCAGCTTTCCTAATAGCAAAAGCAAGGAATCACACAGCACTGAGACCTGTCAGTGTCACAGGAAAACTCAGAACTACTTTCCCCTATATCAGAAATTACAAGCATGTTATAGAGGTCTTAATTATTTCCTCAGACATTGAGTTCAACTCCAGCTTTTTTGCTTGGGCAGTAATTAAGTGAGGTAAATTTTATTCTTAGATTTTAGAATTGCATGGGGATACTCAACAGACTTTACTATCATCTTGGGAAGTCCTAATCACACAACTCTGCTGCAGTGTCTTTAAATATTCAAAGAGATTCCTATGAGAGCAACCCATTGTCAATTTAATATGACTGGTAACATTTTTTAATATAATCCCTACTGCCAGCACTGAATTATGATCAACTGTGTCCATCTTTTTAGACTATTCTTTGACTGTGATCTTCTTCTCCACTCTTCTTTTGCAAATCAAGGCTTATTTAGTTACATACAATCTCCATCTTAAATACATCTTTAAGGATTTAAGCCTGAAAGCAGCTCAGCACAAAGATTAGCACACGAGCACACGCTAGGATCAATCTGCAAACTCCAAGGTTCCGGTCTTTATTTGACAAACAAATCCACTACAGGAAATGTCAAGTGACAATCTTCTGAAAACATTCCTGAAGAAAATGGGAGTGACACATGCTAAAGAGAAGACATCTGTTTATTAACTAATGTTGCAATATGCTTTCTATTTTTACAACACAGTTAGAGTTAATATTTATGAGACACACTTTCAATCAGGTGGTTAATTTCCGCATTCAGACAATCTGATGTGTTTTAATTCAGAGGCATGTCTTCACTTATGCATCAGAATACCAAACTCATTTCCTGTGTAGTGGAAGGTAGATAAATGTAGTGCACAGAGTTACAACTTAAATCACGTTTCCAGGTGTTCTGCCTTACAATGCACGATGTAAAGATTAAAGTATCCTCTCTGAGCTGATTTCCTGTGATTCACAATTATAAGCTTTGCAATAGCACTCATTAAGGCTAAAAATTTCAGATTAATTTCAGGTACACATGACTCATCTAGCTCTCATGTCTTGCTGTTGCCTGGCTTCTTCCCATTAAAGTAGCTGCAAAAGTTGCATTACTCTCCACAGAAACTGAGTTTATACATACTGTTTTACGAAGTTATTACATTTGAGGACTGCTCAGTTCATTAGCTAATATGACCAAATGAAAGTTTTTTGAAAAACAGTCTTGTTCCAAGGTGGGTCACAAACGTACTAGCAGAGCTCTTTTTAATATAGTAGCAGCAGGCATTCAAGAATAATGTCACAGAGTCATTCCACAGGGCAACAGAAGTTTCATTTGAGTTCCAGCTGCAGAATTTGGCCTTACTCAACTCAGTTGTTAAAACACCAACAGACCAAAAAGCTGATGACATAACTAAGGCTGCTTATGAGAAAAATTCTGCATAGTTGATATGTGCTTATGGATGTTTTCATTAAGTGAAAAGTTCTTTACATTTATACAGTTGATCAATACACAATCCCTACAGGGTGCAACCTAAAATAATACAATCTGTTCAAGGGCATTCTATAAAGATATGGAAAAGTAATTTTAAGTAACTTACAGCTCCATACCTTTCCCTTCAGCCTAATTCATACTTTTTACAGGGAAGGACTGGGGCTATGAAAATCTTTAAGTCACAATTACAGCTCCTGTGCTTTCACAGTCAAATTTTGTGGACAAATAAAGAGCCAGCCTCAACTGCTCAACAAATTCCTACATCATATGGAGTCATCACAGTCAAATAGCTTACGATGCAAATGATGCAGTCTAAGGTGGACTGTATCTATCAGACATATATCCAAGACAGTCAATTATGTGTATCACACATAAAATATACATCTATCTATCTATCTATCTATCTATCTATCTATCTATCTATCTATCTATCTATCTATCTATCATCCTTCTAGTACTTAAAGGGGTCTACAGGAAGGGTGGGGAGAGACTTTTTGTCAGAGATAGTAGTGACAGGACGAGAGATAATGGTTTTAAACTGAAAGAGAGTAGATTTAGATTAGATTTATGGAAGAATTTCTTTATTGCAAGGGTGGTGAGGCACTGGAACAGATTGCCCAGAAAAGTTTTGGATTCCCCCTCCCTGGCAGTGTTCAAGGCCAGGTTGGACGGTGCTTTGAGCAACCTGGGCTAGTGGAAGGTGTCCCTGCCCACGGAAGGGGGGTTGGAACTAGATAATCTTTGATGTCCCTTCCAACCTAAACCATGCTGTGATTTTATGGTTCTGTGATATATCATACAAAACTAAAGTCCATCATCTGTTTATTGTTTCTATGTCTGTACTATGTGTCCATGTAACAGCTCCTAATTAGATTTTTTGCAGTCATCCCCCTTTCCATAGTTTAGCCTCATTAACACAATGCTTTCAGATGTCAAGAACAACTTCATGGAGTTGGTGCAATATAAAGACTTAAATACATGAGAAGCTCTGGCTGTCATCTCAGAAAAACACTCCCAGAAGAAACCACTGGTTAACAAGAAATCAGATGCGTTAGTATTTTAGTTGTCTTTAAACTTTAACTCATTAGTCTCCAGTATACACAGCTACACCCAGTACATCTAAACCACAACTCACATGTTTTGGTTTGATAAGCTTCTATCTACTACCAGACCAGCTTTTAAAACTTTGCTGCAATATATATTATCCCTTTTATAATTCCATATAACTAATAGTAATAGTTACCTTTTCGGCTGAGATCTTATATTTTAGCTGCATTTTCGATATTTAAACACTGACAAAGTGCACTTGTTGCTGTGCTGAACATTTCTTAGTGTAACTGTGGTCTGGAAGGAAGAAAACTCATTGGGACATTATATAAGCACAGCCACCATTAATCTCACTCCTTTTTTGTGCCTTTAGCAAAAATCAGAATGCAAACCCACTACAATTTAGATATTTTTAATTAGCTGCTACAGAGTTAAAGACTGTTTTCTGTAATATGACCCAAGAAAAATCTAAACAGGCTACTAAATTTTGGAGCCATGTGAGCTTTATGATGTTTTCCACCTAAATCTTCCAAGACTGGCATTTCTGGTGCACAAACTAACCTCTCAGAGACTTCAAAAAGTGTTAGTAAAATATCCTACAGAATTTCCACCTACATAACCAATCCATAGTCTTCCAAGGAAGTTCAAGTAAGTAAACCTGGCAAGCTCACCATGTTATAAACAGCTCTGTCTGTACTTTGCATGTATTTGTGAGTGGAGGATCGAGAAACAAATAAAGCAGCAGGAAAAAACAAACAAACAAAACTAAACAACGTGAGCTGCTTTACTCATAGGAAGGATTTGCTTCAAGAAGTGGGTACGTTTGTGAAGGTATTAAAAGGTGCTTTCCAAAGCAGTCACTAAATCAAACTATTGAAATAGGACAATACTGTAGAATTGTAACACAGAATTCTAATCAAGGTCTGTGAAGGCCTAAGAGATTTATAACCTACTTAAAAAATTAGTGAGAATGATACTCCCTAATCTCCTGTCATCTCCACCAACCCAAAAAGTACAAACACAGGGTGGGAGAGAAAAGAATGGAGAACAGTGCCCTTTTCTTGAATCTAAGGAAGGAGTACCTGTGTAGTGAGGAGTAAGCTATGACTCCAAAGGAGGATGCAGCATTAGGTAAACACATCTAGAATATTAAGAAAATGGAGATTTGTCTTTGATATTTGACAAATACCTAGAGATCAGCTATAGGCAAATGTAGAAATATCACATATAAGGACAGAAACACACTTAAGAGTAAATTTTGTCCTGCACCACTGTCTCGTGTAAAAGTAAATGAGAGCAGAGTACAACTCCAACAACTTTACAGAGACAACTAGATGGCAGGCAGAATTCACTATTTTTTTCATCGTATCGCATGCATTTTGTAATCCATTTTTCATGGAACTTACTACATATTGTATGTTTTGAAATGCCAAGTTCTCACACACACCACAAAAATAGGAAATTGTAGCATGCACACAGAGAAGGGAACAAAAGAAAGACCAGATTAATACATAACATTAAATTTACAAATGGTAAAATATAATGTAATGAAAGCTTCAGATAGTGTGGAGTCACATGGAAAGGCACCTCCCTACCTATCACACAGAGTTTAATTTCACAGCATCCATCTCTGTGTGGCTACACCCCAGGGAACAGTGTTGTCATGGTAACTGCAGGCTCTATGGCTTTCTGTTTTTTTTCCTATTAGCAGTCATAAGAGTTTTTTGTTAGCTTCAGGATCAAGTAAATTTAGACTGATAGTCCTGTTTATTTGGAGCAAAAGGGAGGAGAGGGGATTTGTCTGAAAACACAACCAATCCTGCAGAAGGGAGAAGCAGAAGCACAGCTTAGACAAAAACAAAACAAAACAAAACTATAGGAAAAGTTATATATGGCTGTACTCCTCAAAACAGTGTCAAGAAAGAATATGCATCAAAAACTTTGTCAGTCTGACCAGAGTCACTTAAGGACAGAATGGGATGAATTTCATTTTTCCTCTGGTGCCTTCAGTAGAAAAGCAGAGTAGTCAGAATTAGAAAAAGTCTTTAAAAGATAGCTCAGTTCATTTTAAAATTATTTTTGTAGATGAGGATGTTTTTCAAATAAGTTTGACCCTAAGTTACCTTAATAGCCATCATATTTGTAGAATAGTGCCTTGTACTATGCTTCCATTATCACAGAAGGGTAACTTGCAGACTAACGAAACACTACATACTAGAAGACTATCAGAAAAAAGGTCTGGAAATCACAATGCATACAGTTTAACTTTACCTGTAACAGTGTCTCAAGGATTCCCTCAGTGACCCAGTGAATGATTTCATCTTAGTGTTGCTCTTTTCCACACTCCATTTGCACAATATACACTAACTTGCCCCAGTCAAAGTCACATGGTGCATAACAAATGGTGTAAGAATTCATTAGAGAATGCTTGTAGTGGACACACTGTGGAGATGGTAAGGAGCTAGAATACATCCTCATGACAAGTACTGGGTGAATTAAGTAATCTTGTAAATCTAAAGATTCACGTAACTTTCTCTTTTATACATGCAAGTGTTTAACTCCATGCTTCAGAAATGTGCTAAATAAAATTATACTCTAGACATTCCAGGCACCTATAATATGTGATGTCTCTTTGCAACACCATGTAGTAACATCACCATCTCTTCTTGCAGAAACAGAGAGCATGATTATGATACCTTCTGGAAATTTCTATGACTGTGAATTAGATGTGCTGTCACACTGTTAACTACATTTTGTTCTTCCAAAGTGTATGTCATGATGTAAGAAAGAACGAGCAATAACAGATTCTCTTTCTTTTTAAAAGTCAAATCTATTTCAAAAGCATTTTATCCATTTCTTTCATACTGCAGCCTAGGCAACTATTAATTAAATCTCCACTTCATTCTTTCCCAGTTCCTTACAGCTTTCAAAAAACAATAAGAAAGGCAATATAATTAACAGAAGTCTTCGCTGTTTGTAAGATCTCTCCCATGTCGCAGTTCTTCTACTTTACCCCCCTTATTCTCTAAAACATTGCATCTCTAAAACCACTATCCTCTCTTGCTACCCACCAATACAGCTGATCTTCCTCAAAAACATTCCACGTTCATGTTCACATGAGCTAATTATTGCTATCTGAGAAAGAGAAGCCATAATGCCTGGTCATTCATAGCGCTGCATGACAAATGTTTGCAGAAATAGCATTTATAATGACTGCAGGTGTATGAGAGGGGGATAGTCTGTGGGTTTCATGCTATACTGTTACTTTACTGTTCAATTTTGTAGAGCTCAAAGAAAGTGCAACCAACTGTACACCAATGCTAGAGTAGTTAGAATCTATCAGAAAGATAAATACTTCAAAACAAATAATTCTTCCCCTCACTAAAAAAATCCTTTTATCAAACCCAAGAAGCTAAATAAAGAGGGGGGTATTATCTGTCTTTCAAATGTTTATGAGATGAAGAACTGAAGTGGCCTGGTGCATTTACACTTTTACTACAAGGAAAAAAATATGCAAACTTGTTCTGATTAGTACCTACGATCCCCACTTTTCTGGAGAGCCCAGTTCTCACTCGTAAAGGTTACTGGCAGCATTCTGATTAAGTAGGTATGGCCAAAAGCTGATCAGGAACCCAAACAAGTGCTTAAGAGCTTTCCTTCTTGATTGAACCATCGGGTCCTTCACCTCCACTTGAGCTCAGTTCATAAGTCATAAGACTCACTATGCAGGGCTCTGCTGTTTCTTGTAGTGTAAGAGTCCAGACTTGCTCAGTGTGGGTTACTCAGCATTTCTGACTGCCACTGAGTTCTGTATAGGAGCTCTTCATCAGCTTTGGAATGAATTTGCCTTCTAAACATCTAATTTCTTATATGGACATTGAGAGTGAAAAAAAAATTAGAATTACTTTCCCATAAAGTTTAAGTGATACCACTCGATTTAATATAGTTCCCATTAGCCAGAAACACCTTCTTTAAATATTATTACATAAATGAACACGATAATCTACTTCTTTTTGTAATTCAGCACTTTTTATTACTTTTTATTACTTTTTATCAGACGGGGCCATTTTGTGTGAGAGAGAAGACACTTTTGGTGCACAAAATGGAAGTGCAATATTAACTTCAAAAAACCTACTGGTGAAAGAGTTGGTCATTTGCAAACAGCAAATTTTGCACTCAGTATTCAAGTTTTAATTTATGCCTTTTTCTATTCTCAATTTCTTTTTAATAAAGGTTAGAATTGTAGGCAATAGTGTTCGCTTGCTTCCATAGCTACTGTAGTTCCATGTGTAGAATAGTGTGCTAAATATAAAAATCTATGAATTTCGGAGTTAATAAAGAGACTACAGTGTGCAAATGAACATGAATCATAAATAAAACACCATTTCTTCAGATTCCTTTTGGAACAGCCTATGAAACACTTGAATGATAGAAGGCAAAGTAAGTACAGTACCTATATTTCAATGCGTTATGATCTATAAGCCTCTAAAAATTATTAACAAAAAAATCTCAAACCCTGCTAAAGCACATTTGTCAGTTTATTTTCCATGCTAAGACTGTGACTAAAGGCTAAGACCATGTCTTCTTGTTATCTAGGAAGGCTGGGACCAGTCAAGTAATGAAGCTTGTATTATATAACCATATCCTTTTAAAAGATTTCTGTTCTGCATATCACCAGGCTCTGTTACCTGCATTGCTTTTTGTTTTCTGTGGTTTTTTTCCTAAATCATTATGAAATCTAGATGAATTTGTCACATGGGAGTTACACACCTATTTCTCACTAGTGATCTGAGCAGTGTGTTCTTACCTTTCTCATACAAAACCATTTATTTCTACAACTAAGAAAAAACAAACTGCAACAACTTCACCTCATTTTTAAGACAAAACCACCATGTACAGTTTTAAAACTGAATGCTAGAACAGCTAATATTTAAGAAGTGCTCAAATTACGTAAAACTAGATATACAGAAAATACTGAATAGAAGACCTAGTTATCTCTGGAAGTTTCTTATCCAAATTACTGTTAGACCAGATTGATTATCACACTGAGATCTGACTGCAAATGACTGAACGTAATGATATGATACCACAAGCTATTTGTAAGCATTTTGGGGGTTTATATGTAAAGATTTCTTTTCAATATGCATGCTAGGCTTCACTGTCTAAATTATTATGACCAAAGTCATTCAATGGACCCCCTACAACATGTTATTTCATAGCATGGCCTAATCACACTATATGAAAATAAGATTTGGTAAAGGCAGTACAGGAAATAAAGGAAATAAGATTACACTAATTCAAACACTGAATAAAGAATGGAATGACTGTCTTAATTCAAGCAATTTGAATTATTAATGAACTCTTTGCATCTGTAGAGATTTACTCTATTAGAAAGATTTCCTCAACCATCTGGATCAGGAAATTGGAACCTCAACTTCTGAAAGGTCAGATACAACAAGCTAGAAAGGGCTGCTCTTTTCCAGAACTTATTTCTTTGACTCAAACAAAATTACCAGGAAGTTCATCCTCGTAAGTGGGTAACAAAGCACGACAGTAAAAAGAGACACAGATAGAAAGCTAAACACACGGTTCCAAAATTATTCCCAAATACCATAAGGAGATGGCATTTCTACATCGAAATACTGCAGCAGCAGAGCAACAGGTATGATGTCAGTTTTTATCTGAGTTTTGTGCATGTCTGTCATCATTCATTACTAAACAGTCACAGCAAGAAAAGAAGTCCCATTTTCTCCTGCACCTGGTGCCCTCACCTTTCTGTTCCACAGAATAATGTTTGTTGTGAAAATTGATAGGCTGTATCAGTTTTAGTCAGCCCATTAACCACTTTGAGAACAGAGAGAATGTTTTTCAGTCATGAACAAATATTGACTTTATTTGTTCATTCTTCACACTGGAGAATTCCAAGACTTACAGTATATTAGATGTAAAATCACTCAGAATATGTAAATCACCTGATTTACATATTAGGAGACTTCTAGGCTTATAATAATAATCTAATTTGCTCTCTATACCTATCAAATTCTTCTTAAAAACCAGCACTATCTGCCAATGTCTCAATTTGACTGAGACTTCCCATGAGAAATTTATTGTCAACATGATGAAAATAAACCACCAGTCCTTAGCATTAGATATTTTATCCCTTTAATCTTGCTTAATTATATCTTTTATTAAGTCCTTTATGTATTACTTTTGACTTCTGTGCATGCCATCCTTTCTATAATTTGCCTGTCTTCTTTACAGTTACTTTCACTTCAGACAATGCCCTCCTTCCTTCTAATGTTACTCTTCCCTTTGAAACAGAAACCAGTACTCAAACGTTACTCTTTTTTTGAATTGCAATGAGACAGACAATTCCCTTCTACAAAGCCAATAAATATCACAGAGGTTCAGGTAAAGAAATAGAGGCCATCTCTCACGGATTCAAAGTGTTCTTCTTGCAGCCTTGATGTTAAGATTTGCACTCATGACTAGAGGCTATCTCTTCACAATATTGTATCAGATGCTATTAGAAAAAACACAGGTAACTGCCATACACACAGAGTGTACTGTAAATAAGAATAAACAACAATATTTAAAAGAAATTCAGTACCAAGCTTCAGAATTTTACATACAAGAGTTAATAAGCATCCCCTACATATATGTCTCACCAGTTGCTCAAATTCCTATGCCTTGTAATCATACAACCCTCAGAAGGGATGCATACAATCAGAAAACGCTGTAATTGATTTAGGCATACCAGTTGGTAAATGTACATCAAATGTACCATAAGACAGTTCTACTACCATCTGCACTAGGGAGAAAAAAAAATAAATCACTTTTTATGATGCTTTAAAGTCATCTGACTAATGGTACATGGATAATTTTCCCATCCATACTGTAAAAAACTATTACAGCTACAGGATCTTGCACATTCAAGCATTACAGCTTCTAAAACTATGTAAACAGAAATCTTGCAAGTAAGACAATCAGAAGATAAAAGGACAGATGGTATTAGCAGTCTAGCACCCCTGGGGCTTAGAGTAACCACATCCCTAACAGAGTTCCCCCACATCTCATCCTATCCTCGTGCACTTTTTAAGCAGCAGGGCCTTGCAATAGGACAAGGAAGACATTTTTTACAACGAGGGTGGAGAAACACTGGCAAGGGTTGCCCAGAGAGGTGGTAGATGCCCCCTCCTGGAAACATTAAAGGTCAGGTTGGATGCAGCCTGAGCAACCTGATCGGGTTGGAGGTGTCCCTGCTCATTGCAGGGGAGCTGGATATGACCTTTAAAGGTCCCTTCCAATCCAAAACATTCTATGATTCTACGAGTCTATGAAATGACATAGCAATTCTCATTATGCTCTTGGCAAAGCTTTTCCATCAGATCAAATCTAGTATTCCCAACAGTAATCAAAAGTTATGTTTCCAAGCATGGATTCACCAGCACATTTGTCATACATAGCAGATGCCTTAGATTTTCCTGATGAGTGTAAGTCACAAAAGCCAAATAAATTGCATCACATTTGTTTTGTAGTTCCAGCTGCATCACTCACTTGACCCTGCCACTCATTTCTGCCATGACGGAGAGATTCTACACTTCAACATTTTCCAGTTATATTCTTAAAACAAACAAACCTACAAAATAAAAAACCCCAAACCCAACCCCCCCCCCAAAAAAAAACCCCATTTTTATCACTAATATGTTTGCCTTGCTATCATTCATATGAGACATATTTACTATTCTTTCACAAATTTCAGCAATGCTTGTTGAAGAGGAAAGCTGCAAGAAAAACACAGCTGATTTCTGCTGGAAAAGAACTATGTAGCAAATGATGACATTTTCAGAGTTGTAGGTACTTACCTTTGCTAAGCAAAGCATGAGTAAGGTATGTGGCAAAGCATGGTCATTAAAGCAGTTTTCAGTAATCAGGTAATCAAAGGTTTTACTTTATACTGATGCATCATTCTTGACATTTAGCTGTACAGTTTTGTTCTACCATCAAGTTCCACAAATCCTAGATGGAATTACCAAGTACCTCACGCACAATCCGTAGTAATCTGGGTTTTACAACTAATATTTCTAAAACAAAATGTGCTCTAATTACTTTAGAAACTTCTTGTAAAAGAAGTGACATAAGCAAAATGGAATGTACAACTGAGTTCCAAGTTCAACAGTTACCACAAACACTTGTCAGAAACCCTTTACACAGTTCCACATCATCCTCTACAGAAGACTGGACAGTCATATATATAGTCACCATTTGATCTGTGTAAATGAACATATAGCACAAAAGTGGTAAGACTAAACAATGACTGCTTTTCTTTGTGCCTCTGAAATACTTTGTTCTCAAGCAGCCAAAGACAGACATACTCTTATCCTTAGTTTTCAGAGACACGGAGTCAAGATCTTGTATAAGAACACAGAAAAAAATTAACTCTGCAGATGCATCTTAAATCTGCAGGTATCAGTAGAACATGCTGACTTCTCAAAGGCTTCCAAAAATTCATTTATTACAGTATTAATACCTCAGCTACGTTTCCAAAGTTTACTCAATTGGAATATCCCTAAACAATGTTTAATGTTCTACAACACATCAGAAGGTTCAGGGTTTTTTTTTTAAAGAATATCCATTTTTCTTTCCCACATTCAGCAGCCAGCTATGGATATTTCCAGCAATGAGTTCAGCACCCTCTTCTCTCAGCAACAGTGTTCAGCACATTGCATTATCTTACTGACACTGCAGATAATTACTGCGATTTTGCAGAAAGATCTTTACTGCAACCAGTTCCTGCTGTACTGATGGAGAAAGAATACATGCAATTCTCTATGAATGCTGACCACATGAGAAGACATAAGGTTCCAAGACCTATCAGGCAACACATATCCTTGCTTCTCTGAACTGAAGATCTGGCTCCTAAATAAAATTTGCTGTTATTCTGTTAACATCAATAGGAATCACACAGGTGAATATTCACATCAGGTCCTGCACACATACATTTCTGATTTGAAGAACTAATGCCAGCATACCAAAGGTAAGAATAGTTCTTTAGTCAGGGATTAGCAGGAGAAAAGTAATATACAAACGATTATGAATACACAAAAATAATTTGGCTATTCAAATAAGGCTATAAGGAAGAAGTTTCTGCAATGCTACTTCTACAGATGTTTATCTTATAAATAACCATCTCTGCTTCAGCAGATCCATTTATATACATAAATCTTTGTAAATTCAAGAGCTATAAACAGCTTTCTTGAAAACAAAAAAAAAAAATCCCTCCCAGCAGCCTAACTTTTATAAAGATTCCACAGCCACTTGTCTGTGTAAACATTCCAGAACACATTCCATTATCAAATTCTTGAGAAGATTTGAAAAACAAAACAAAAGCAAATTACATTCCCAACCCTAGTAGTTTGGTGTTTCCTCACAAAACCATGACTGTGCTGTCAGTCCCCAAAAATAATAATTTCTGACTCTGGAGTACTGCAGCATATACAACATAATGCTCCACCAACTATTTCTAATACAAAACTTCCAAATTTAATACCAGAGAAGAACTTTGTATCTTTCCCAATAAACATATTGCTTTCTAATTTTAAAGACCTATTTGGAAATCATTATGCAGCAACCTTTTCTCCTCAGTGGGATTCAGCAACAGATTAGCAGCAGTTAAAAACCTGAGATTTGTACCCTGTGGCAAAGGAAAAAGCCATGCTGGTTGCTGATATTTTGGTCAAGTCTGACTTTAAAGAAAATAAGAAGCTTGGCACTACTGACTGTGATTTAAGTACTATTCTACACAGGACAAGTTCAACCTCTGCCATAACAGGACAAATTTTTGATGACAGGTTCTAGAACCATTCTAAGACTTTCTGCAGGGGAACAGTTGGACGTACAAAAGTCATGCTGGTAATCACTGCAGCTGTTTGTGAACTTGGTTCAGATTCAAGTGAATACGATTTCCTGCTGACTTCTCTAGCAATTACATTTGGCTTTATACAAACAAGACCTGCAAGTACAATTTTACAGTTTGACTCAGAATATGGCTGAGCTGATTATTTTAACTTGAGCCCACAATGTTTGTGAATTCTTATGAGATTAAAAAGCACCCTATATACACAAAAGTTATGGTTTCCAAACACAAAAAAATCTGTAAAAATTGTGAGGTTATTGTGAAGATCTCTGGAAAACTTAAACAGAAAAAGAAAGTAACCTAGTAGTAATCTCCCCAAACAATATAAAAGAAATAAACTAGCTAAGTGGAGTATGTTGTTTACAAAAATATCTATATCTTTCTCTGTATGTTCAGGAAACAGGCTACAAATTTCTACCCTTTTCATGTCAGTAAAGCAAGCAGTAGTACCAATATGTTACTGTAGTCTTAAAAGCATTATCAAAGACCTTCATATTATGAAAGATAGATTTCCTTTCCAGGTTTTATTTCAGAAGGGATCAACTTGTACAGAGACCAATCCCCATTATACAACCTCTTCTCTCTGGGCAAACAGCCTCTAACCAAGTTCTAAGCACCCTATTCAGTACAAGATGTGCCTCTAGTCCAATTCTTTCTTTTCCTTGTGCCTGGTTGGGTCTCCACACTGCTGCTGCTGCTGTTGGGCCTCCACACTGATGTAAGATCAGGTTTTGGCTTCAAAGTTTGCTGTTTGAACCATTCTGATCTCTTTCCCTTGGAAAGCCCCTATTCGAACGGCGAAGTCTTTGGGACACACCCTGTCTTTCATACATCATTATAAAAATCATCAGGAATTATTCTGGCCCAGTAGCAGCTAGAAATTAGGGGGGGAAAAAAAGGGGGGGAGAAAGAAGAAAAAGAAAAAAAAGTACGTGATAGAGAATGAAGCAAACTGTAAAAGAAATTTAATGCAAAAAAGTAATTAGAAGTTTGTAAAAAGACAGCATTTCCCAAAGAAAGCAAACACACACAGCCTTCCTCCAAAAAAACACTATACTATAGGATTCAAAAGACAGTCTGCACTAAAAAAAGAACGAAGAAAGTGATGCAAGAAAGGTGAAACAACTCTCCACTTAATTGACAGGAGAGCTAAAACATGCAGTGTGAAGCCTGGGGTAAAGAGCAGATCTGTTCCCCCCTCCCCACTTCAAGTCTTGCAATTACTCAGCATGGCTTGGTTACATCCCTAGACTAATATTTAGATTCTGGTTCTGTCCATGGCTCCTGCTCATAGTCCTCTCTGAGATTTAGACACGTCATTTTTCCCCTCTCCATCCCCCTGCTTTGTGACATTTTCTTACCAACCTAGATGAACAAGACAGACTTTTTTGGAGCAGACACTACCTTCTTGCATTTTTGTACAACACTGGTCAAAAATTACTAGTCTCTAAAAGATCAATAATGAAGTGTCCAGAACCAAGATTTTGGCATGGTTCTGTATTGCAGTAGACGATCTCACCTTTGTCATGGTTATTCAGTCATCTGAAAATACATTTGGGTTTAGGTTTTAAAAGACGTCTAAAACATGCAAGATTCTGTCTTCTGTGCACTCCTGTGAAAAGCTCCGTATGAAACTATTTTCTCAGGTCAGTAAAAGGTCTAAAATACTGAAATATTGCCTCAAAAGTGGAAAATTTTCAACTGTCTGCTCCCTCCATCTTAATTTTGATTCTAAGTCATTAGCTTAATTTTAAATAATTGTATTTTGATTTTAGGACTTCTCCATAAAATTAAAAAAAAAAAAATTTAAAAAAAAAAAAAAGGATTTTTAATGAAAAACCTAAATATTTAATTTTGAAAATTCAAAAATGTAAAGTTACATTAATTTTTGTTCATAATTGCTTTTCCTTAAGGTGGGAGATTCATGGAAAACAATCCTATTTGGCAAATGAGTTTGTTTTCAGTTAATCCATATTTCAACATACATGTGTTATGTGGTAAAAAATCAACAGGAAGGTCTATTTCCTTCATCTACAATATTCTTCAGTAGGAACTGATGATGACTGAGAGTTTACATAATCAGATTTTCAATTTACACAGAGGTTTCAGCTTCTTGGTGGGAGGAAAAAAAAATATTTTGCCTGGAATACAGAAGGGATACTTCTTATCCTGTGGCACTTGCCTTTAGATGGTAAAAGGGTACAACTCAATGCTGTTGCTGAAAAGGCAGTCTCCTTTCCATGTATTGCATTCCTGCCATCTACTTTGTGCTGGAGCTAATGGTGAGTTGGATCAGTGCAGAGGGAAGGCAAGCTTGCCCAGAAAGCAGCAGAGTGAAGATTGGCTTAAATTTAGCATGAAACCACCCTCAGGGATAACCAAACAGTGCTCCCAGCTAAGCATGGTGTGTTGATACGGCTCGCTCTCAAAGTCATTCAATCTGCACTTTCCCCCCTCCCTCTCAGTTTGACTTCAACACTTGAGGCTAAGGCGAGGACCTGGATTTAGGGAAAAATGGTAACTGTGGCTTTTCTCAACTGTGCAAAGGCTGGGAAGACACAGCTATTATATCAAGTCCCTGGTCATCATCAGCAGGTGGACAGTCAAGTATTTGGACCAACAGACCTAGTTTAGATTTATACTTCACATATACAATTAGCCACACAAACCTGTTTTATTACTACATGGGTATTAATGACATTGTTACAACTGTAATCATACAGTTTGCTTTACCACATAGAAGTTCCCTGTATATTAAATGCTTTACCGCATAGAAGTTCCCTGTATATTAAATTTACCTTACACTTCATTTATTCAGTGACGTATGCGCTACGCAGTCTTCTTATTAGCTGGTGTTATTACAGCTGCCGACCACTTGTACTAGTAGGAAACAATTACCACATCATCATTTTAATGGATGGGTACTCAGGTCTTACTGTACATGTGTCAAACTACTTCCATAAAAAATTGTAGCATACTAATGAGCCATATTATGACTACTGGATGTTCTCAGATTTTAAATTACTCACAATCACTTACCTTCATTTAGGTTGAGCATCAGTATTGTTCAACACCAACTCTGTTCAGAAGGCACTGTACCTGACTGAATTAAGTAACCTTTCTACTTTGTATAACTCACCTAAGAGTTATTCAATTAAAAAAGATTATTTTCAGACTGATGAAGGAATTATCCTCCAAACAGGTTTCACCATATATTGGAGCATCAAAGTCTTTAGTGGCCTCACCATACTCATAGGATCATGGGAAATTCAGCTTGGACAGAACCTCAGGAGGCCTGTAGTCCAACCTCTGGCTCAACGTAGGGTCAGCTACGAGGTCAGACCAGGTTATTCAGGGTTTTATCAAGTCTTGAGTCCTTTCATTAACAAGTATAAATATAAGCCTATACATATACTCTGAGCTACTATAGCACAGTAGAAGTAAACCTCAGTACCAGCAGCACAGTGCAGAGGAATCTGAGCTGGATCCACACGATCCAGGTTGATTCAGAAAATCCTCTGTGTGCTGATTAGTTTTAGCACAGTTCATGATGCAGTGGCTACAATGTTTCTGGTCCCCAAGCTAGGAAACATGCATAGAACTTGGGCATTTGCTCCTCTTCCTTTAAACTATTAGCTAGGGCCATCAAGAAAAGTGCTTATCAATTTTTTTTTTCCAATTTATAAATAAAACAAAAGTACAATTCATTCAGGAAACCAGGTGCCCAGTTAACTCAGCCTCTTTCCTAAGGTTCTTCATGCACTGCTACATGAAAAGTCCATGAAAAGGAAGAAAAAAACCTCATGTCTAAACCAGATATAAGGTTAGTGCTTGATGTTTGAAGCTTTCTTTCAGGCCTCCCTTGTTTCTACATAAGTAAGTTTCATAATCATAAATTAGATTTATATATCCCAGAATTACTGAGGAATAAGTAAACATAATTTTCATCAAATAATACTTAATACAAGAATCATAACAATCTAATATTTGAAACATTTTTAGAACAGTCTGTGTGTAAAACAGATTACTTTTTTTTTCTCCCTACAGGTTGAAAGAAATTAGATTTCTTAAAATAGATGCAGAAGTAAATTTTGATGTGTATAGTACACAAATAGTAATGGTCTGGAAAGATAATCAGTAGTACATACAGGGTTTTGCTAGTACAGAGTAAATTCAAAGGTTAAAGTTGCAGAAGAGGGAGAAGGGATAGATCTTCAAGTTTCTTGCTGCAGTTCAAAAGATTAAAATTCAAGCAATTCAGGGTGAGAATGAGCAAACTTTATATTCATGTATTTCTGGCTGTTCAAATTTAGTCTCCTGTTAAAAGCTCTATTAAGAACCTTTCAGAGGCAAACAATGGGCTTTTCAAAAATAAGACAGAAAATCTCTGATAAAAAGAGCCAATTCTGAGTCAAACAAATGAAGATTATTAAACATTTTTTTAATAAGTGAAAGCATGAAAGATTTTTTTTTTCTGTAAAAATGTAAGAATTCACACATAACTATCAGTAAATAAATATCAATAGATTTAAGGAAAGCACTTATTAGTTTTCTATTTTAAACTGTTTCGTATGTGTCTGAAATAATCCAACTGTGTATTACATAGTTATAATAACAAAGTTTCTTTGCATATAATTTTTTTCAGATGACTGTCAATTTTGAGAAGTGATTACATTTCACATAGATAGAAAAGAGTTATAAAAGGAAGGAGTTATAAAAGAAGTTACATAATGAAAACACCTTCACTATACAGGTAAAGTCATTCCTGCTTGTACTAAGTCTCAACAGCAAACTTCTACCTAACAGGAAAATAAGTGAATCCACCAACCCTGAACGATGGGCTCAGAAACTAGAGCTAAGAAACTGCTTCAGTGCACCTACTACTTCAGCCTCCCGGCTGGAAAACTACCAAGCCTCTGAACCTTGCCTGTAGCATTTTAAAACCAGAGGCAGAGAAGAAAAGGAACAGCAGAGCATCAGCTGTCTGACAGGGACTGAGCACTCCCCACTCTCTTTAATTTCAATTTCTGATTAAATTTTAGATTAAACATCTACATGCATTCTGTTACTACAAGCTAAAAAGTTATTACCAGAAATTATTAGCCACATTTTTCCCACTGAACGGAACAGCATACAACTTCCATCAGTGTTAATGGACGCCAAGAACAGCTGCTGCTATCATTGTTACACCTCTTCAGTGCTCAGTTCTTGGCCTGCTCCTTAGAAGAAGCCATTGAAGAAAATGATGCCGTTTCTGCTAACGTTTACTATCACACTGGCTTCTAACCAATTACCAAGCAGACAAATACAAGCTAGATATTGGAGGCCTATGAACAGCTTTCCTCTGTTGTGACCCATTTGCTAGCTGCAATCTATGAGAAGAGAATGTGGCCCATGAAAGGATCACAAAACTTGATTAAAAACACCACTTTCCCTGCAACACACGGATTCATAAATGTAAAAAAAACTGGGAGGGAGGAATGAAGATGTAACAAATATTCGAGCATTAGTCCTAGTTTTTAGTAAAGAAAAGCCTTCATGACTAGATTGAAAAAGAGCACACATGGACTTTTCTTTCAATAAAGTAACATGACTCATAGCTTTTTTATTTTTTAGTTTTCTGTAATCAGTAAGATCACTTTAGATTAAAGGTGTAGAAACGCTACAGTAAAGATTGATGTTTGCAGGTATATAGCATACACAAAAATGCCTGTGTAGCATGTGCTGTATGATCCCTCATACAAACAAAGCAAGAAACAGAAGAAATTTCAGCCTGAGAAACCAAACTTTTGACACTTCCCAGGTCCTTCAGCAGGATGTGTGCCAGACAGTAATATTAAGCTTTGTATAATCTAGGAGAAATTGTTCCACCCCAACAGAGACCTTCAAGTAAGGCAGTATATTATACATAAAAAGCTAAGTAGTGGAAGATCCACTGTATCTTCCATGAACGCAACCTTAAATATCTTCTTTACTTGCAACTTGAAATGTGGTTTTTCTATATGCAATTCATTTTGGACTGTAGATCTTTTTTCCTCCTCTTACAAACAATAATACTAAAGTCACTTCCCTTAGCATACAAAAATATCCTAAAGTTCACCACTCAGTCTCTTTGAATTCTAATATATATCAAAAATTCATGCAAAAAACCCCACATCTAGAATACAAATTATGGAATTAGCTAATTGTGAAAAAACTGTATTTAACTGCACTCTCCCAGGTCTAAGTCTACCAGCTGAAACTGGCATAGTAAGGAAGAGACTAAAAGCAGTCTGGAATTACAGATTCCATCCTCTCTCAGAAGCCTCTCACAAAAGGCTTGAGACTGACTTGATAGCACTGCGCAGAAACAGCACCATCTCTGTAATGGAGACATTCCTGTCCCTACCATTACATTTTGTTATTGCAATTTTGTGGATCTTTTATGGGGCCATGCCCCTCCCACAGTAAAGCAATCAAAGCTTATTAGTTAAGGTATCAACTGAATATACAATTAAGAGGCATGGGAAAGTGTTCCCCCTATATTCCTCAAGTTAATTCCCTTTAGAGAGACCAAGTTATGCACCAGGTTGCATATTATTATTATTACTTCTACTCCTACTTATTATATTATTGCATAACATAATATATATGCATTCCTTACATTGTTCAAACTCCAATTATGCAAGTTGATTCAGAGAGACTGTATGAAAATCAGGTCTACCACATGCAGTTATTACTGTGCTAAGCCTAAAAGACTGGAAGTACTTCAGAGCTTACATAAAATGGCCAAAACCACTCAACTCATCCCACAAAAAAAAGGAACACAGATTTTCTGAAAGATGGCAGTAATTGTGCAAAATTTTTGCATTTTACTAGTAGCAATAAGTAAAGAAGGGAAATAAAGAAGGAGCTCTCTAGGTAAGTAGCACTCTCACAGTTTCTATGGCTGCAATTAGTATCTCAAGGAAGCTACAAAATTTGCTCAATCCAAAACAAGCCTGTAAAGTCTTAAAACCTAACACATTAATTTTTACATTCAGTATTTTCTCCTCCTGAAAAGGCTATATTAGCACAAACTGAGGCTGGAGTCTAAATTAATAGACACAATAAAAGATAGAAAAAATATTTATTGCAAAAGCAGCTAAGTCACTCACTGAACTAAAGTAAAAAAAATTTACAGCACTGAAAAGAGGACTTTTGACTTCACCAAAAAAAAAAAAAAAAAGACTTTGGAAGAGGTCACCCTTGCTGTATAGCTTACTGGTGTTGATGAAAGCCTACAACACAGTATAAAATCCTTTCAAGGTCATGCATTTGAAAACCCATGAAAAGCAATCTGGTTAAACTCAGTTATCTGTTTGCTACAATCACAGTTCCAAACAACTGAAATTTTGTATTTTAAAGCTTTAACTTAGGCCTTTAAAAGTATTTAAAGGAAAATTCCTGAGTGAATTGCTAATGGTGAGCTAATGCTAATCAACTCCAAACTTGATTATTCATAGTCTAATAGTTGAACTACAGCAGCAGAATGAAAAATGGATACTATTAGATCCACACAACAGGTAGATAAGATTTCAATAAAATCAGAAATACCATAGAATCAAACTGAAGACTTTAGAAATCTCATGTACCACTGGTCAGTAACAAGAATTAAATGGTTTTACAGCGTTTTAAACCAGACAGAATACCAAAAAAATCCTTCTATATAGCTTGGTTGTCTGCAAGTATCTCTTAAAATTTCAGCCAAAGAAAACATTCTTGCAAACATAACTAATGTACAAAAAGCATCATAAAACACAAATACAAACTTAAGAAATACTGCAGTAAAGCACTTCTTTCTTTACATGGAATCATGCTGGAAATCAGAAGGAGCTACAGAGCATTCTTTTAATGATGTAAGAAACTGAAAACATTTTTTTCCTGTTTTCTATTCCTCAGTTAACTCTACTAAAAACATGCAGGACAAACATGTTACTTCCAAACTGTTCTTTGTGCATCATATTAGTCAGCATTGATCCATATCAAATACCCTCAACATATCAAGGCAAAAAACCCACCAAAACATTATGACCAGTGTCAGCAATCCCCTTTCTAACTGAAATGACTCAAACCTCAAACATCATGTAGATATCTTAGAAAAAAAATAACTAATGACCAAAAGCCTTTCCCATAGAAGATACGACTGTGAAGAGAGTTTTATAAGGAAGAAAAATACAGATGTCTGTATGTGTACAGCAGTGCCTGTAAAAAAATATTCTATTAAAGAAAATTTCTTTTCCATTGTGCTGCCTGGAATTGTGCCTAATTACTATGGTAAAAAAAGAAAAATTGATGAAAAATTATCCTGCACAGCCTTAACTCTGCAAGCTCTTTCTAACTTGAAAATTATATTTGTTCTCAACAAATGTTAATTTCTTTGCTAAAAAATACCTAGGATTGCTGAGAGGTTAACAAGATTTTCAGTAATATTTTAATATATTTTATTATAGCAAGACAGTAATTACATTTTATTAATAAGAAAGCAGTAAATCCAATGTTATGCTTTTTTTAGACCTATTTCCCTAAACATCTCCAGTCATTTTATAATAATTACCTCAAAGTCTCTACCCATATAATACTCCAAGTGAAAGCTGCTTCACAGCCAGCTCCCACAGTGTTCGGTTCTGTCTCCAGAAAACGGTAAGACACTAACTAACCTCAGCTGATTTAATTTCTACTCTGCATTTTGTGGGGTTCGGGTTTTGTTCAATTGCAAGAGAGACTCTCAAAAGTCTCTAACCCCTCTATACTGTCCTTCTTGCTTCTTGGTCTAAACAAGCTCCTATGTCCATTCAAAAGATTATCTGCTGGTCTGAGCATCCAGTCACTTCTATAATTTAACATTAAGCCTATTTAACAGGTGGTTCAAAGTAGGCTCCTAAGTGTTTTACCCATCATCATAGAGCAAAGCAGTGAATGGAATAAAATGATGCTATAAATCCTGCAATTACATCTGCAGAATTTAACACACCTCTGCAGTTAGTTCTCAGTTAACAGGCAGGTGACCAAGTAAGAAGCCTCCAAACTGAAATATGTAACTTTGACATCAATGTAGCAACTCTGCAATCAAACTTCTTTTTTTCCTTAAAGTGAGAGAACAGTTAACAAAAGCTACATGTATTTCTATTAAAACTTCTGATATAAATTCGAGATATAATTAACAAATTGACAGTTTTACTTAAAGGAATTCCCCTTGAGGGTTTTTGCAGGTTATCAAGTTGTACCTGTCTCTTCCATTGCTGGGGAAGAATGATGGTAACAGCAGTTCTGAAATGATGCTTTCTCTGTATACTGTCAACATTCTATTTTATTAATTCTGTCAACGAGAAGCAGACACTATGTTTTTTTCTGACAACTGTTCAATGGGGGAAGGCAACAAGCCTGAAGACATTTTGCCTCACAAAATGGGACTTTGCAGGACTCATCCTGAGTGCAAAGTATAAATGGAAAAAATACTTACCAATTTCAGAAAGTTTAAGACTGTCCCCTAAATCCTATTCCTATTACACTGCACAATGACAATACTTCCCTACAATGGGAAGAGGTCAGCATCTTCACTGAACAAATAACACACAACAAATGGTAGGAACACTACTGCCACTGTGCCTACCATGGTTCAATCTGAACAGAAAACATCATGCCATGTTTTCTTTTCTTTACTTATAGTGACCTGTGTATGCAATATTTTTAGCTAGTAAAGCATTTTAAGGATTTACTTTATTTTCTATTTCTTCTTCCATCCCAACCCTTTAAAGGGCTCTAAACAGTTTCCTGACCTGCCTTCAACCTGACTGCAATGTGACCATGTTTGCAAGTACCATTCATAATGAATCCACAACTAGATGTATTTCTCCTTACTCCCAGGTTTTGGGAGCATGGTTTTCCCCCGACTGTCCTTAGGTTTATATTGGATTAGGTGCATTAGTGTTCTGTCCCTGATAAGCTATGATGCTAGGTAGCTAATAATCTTCTCCCTCCTTTCCATCACCCTTCTTCAATACAAGTTGTTACTGTCTTTTTTCAACTGCCCCAGGCCCCAACCTTACAGACCTATTGATCTTTTAACATTTCAGGAGACAGCTGTAGAATGTGTAGCAGGCTATTAGTTGTCTTATTGCATCTTAAGAAATTGATGATTCTGTTACTGTCTAAATCAAACATAATCAGATACATAATTCCATCTTGTAGCTTTAAGTAACCATTGCCACATTGTAAAAGCTATGCATCGAACACTAGTGTTGGATTAGAAGCCAACAACAGAATGACTCTGGTCACAATGAGTAGATTTTCCTACTTTATCCCTCCCCAATTTTCAGGTCAAACCTACTTCTACTGAAATCAGTTTGAGGAAATGAACAGATGACAATATAACTTTCTCACCATTCTTAACTGCAAATTACTAAGAAAAACAGTATTGACCTGTAGAGTAACCATCTTCTATACCAGACCATGCTTGTGAATATCTATCTTTCTCCAGATGAATTTTGGAAAGGGGAAGAACAGGATAGAAAGCAGAATCAAGCAGACCTAGTGTTATTCTTCCTATCTTGCAAGTCACTTCTCAGGAGCAGAATACAAAGACCCAACCAAACAGCTGTTTAAAGGAGCTATCTCACTATTACGAACCATAGCAAAAGAACCATAGTGTAAGCTACATACATTTCACTACAGAGATAAAATTGCTCTGCATGGTTGTTGGTAGGGTAAAGTATCATCTAGGAGATAATGAGCACTCTCTGTTCTTGCTGAATATCATTTTGTACAAAATAGCAATGGAAAGGATTTTCCTCATTAACGAAACATGCTGGGGGAAGAATGAAACTTAAGACAGCTTAATTTTTCCAGGATGATAATGTTCTTCATTTTTAGGTCATTTGAGTTCCATATTAATTATAGAAAGATGGAGGCTTTACAATCCCCCTGCTCCGTCTTTCATTACATATGTAACTGTAAAAGTTACCTTGCTGTAATAAAACATTAATCTCTGTACTTCTTATTATGGGATCACAGACTTGCAGTGATGGATGACCATGTGTCAGAACACATTTCCACAGTACACTGTAATATCACTGAGTCATCATCTGGAATGCGAAAGTACAAATCCAGAATCTAAGCTAGACTACACCTTTTTGTTTGTTTGTTTTAAACTGAATTGTTAAAGTACCTTCTGAGTCATATCATATACAGAGATACCTGGCATGTTATTTAGGCATAGTCATACCTCATAGAGTAATTCTGCAAATATACAAATACACTGAACTGTAACTATCTTCTGAAACTTGCCTTCTTTGCAGTGTTAAAAGCAGAATTCATTATACCTCAGAACAGTAGTACAGGACATAGGCATGAATGTTAGGCACATTTAAACAAAAAAGACTGGGGAGATACTACTTCATTACAGTTGATACATTGCAAGTTGCAGTACTTGCTCTGTAATGCAGTAATGACAGAAATTAGAACATTTGTTAAATTATCTGAAGCTATATCAATGCAGTTTATTTCATCTGTAGACAAAAAATTTTGACACACATCTTCATTCAGCTGGTGTTCAAATATAATTTCTAATTTGGCTCTTCACTCTTTTTTTATGTGTTGTGTGGTCCAGGGCAGCCACAATCTACAAATACATCTGGAAGACACATTCACCTGTTTACAAGAGCTACCTCCATTTGTTTCTAGATTTAAAGAACCCCAAACATACTAGACTGAAAAAGTGTGTCAGTCAGCAGTTTCACTACAAAGAAATATGTAAAAAGAAGTAGGTAACTTATTCCCAAGTTCTCAGAAGCCTGTACCGGAAGCTACAGAAAAGTCTAAGCTCAAAATGACTGTATTCTCTCAACCCAAGGTTCCTAAATCTTTAGGTAAGAACAATCTTCACACAGAAAGTGAAGTACAGTTCTTTAAAATAATCCTGCCTCTCAAAGTTCATTGCCCTGGTCATGGAAATTAGTTCACAGGTCAGCCAATTTAAAAGTCTTAAAATAAGAACTCATTTTAATTTTTGAAGAAACACTGGCTCCTGAGTCTTTTTATCTAAAGGAAAACCAGGACCTAACTCTAGTGCTACTGAGAACAATTTTTCTAAGATGAATACATGTAAATATCCAAATAAGAATCTTACAATATAACCAATGCAGTGGCATATATATACACACAAAAGCAAACATATTCTTATCAAGTTCTATGCAACTTACATAAACAAGTCTTCTGGAAAGAGGAAAAAACCCAAACTAAACCCAAACCAAAAAACTCTGAAAAATTTAATCTTTTATGTATTTAATTGCACATGCATAATCCATATAAGTATGCATAAATCAGTCTCACACACACACTACTTATACAGAATGTGCAAATCTCCCACACTTCTAGAAAGAGAGAACAAATTGCAAAGCCATACCATCTTACTTGTTGATTCTTACAAAAAGGAAGGTTTACAGTGGGAAATCCCAGTCTTTGGATCAAAACAGTCAAAATCAGCATCACATTAGTATCAACAGGAAGGTGCTGCTTTGCCAATTTATGTACTTCTCTGTAACTCAAATTATACATGTATACCCTTTACAGAATATTTTCCCTTCGTCCTATCCAACACAAAATGTTGAGTTTCACTTACCCTTCAGTGTGTCCTCTTTTGTAGGCCCATACTTAATGTTAAATTAAAAAAAGAGAAGTGTTTGTAGTTCTAACTAAGCATTTAACATTTTCAGTGCTTATCCAAATTGTGTTATATATGAAGTTATTTTGCTTTCTCAATAATTATCAAGCAGAAAACATAGAGCAGTAAGTATTTTTAGAGAAAGATATTAACATAATGTAAACTGAAAAAATAAAGGTATGAAAACCATGTTTTCAGGTTTCACTATGGCTGGGCATTATTCACCTAACAGTCTTAACAACTACTTAAATAAAGTGCCCATGGTCATTTATCTTCTGCAAAAGCAAATGGGCTTTGTTGAGGGCCAACAGCCATCTGAGAGACCTACGCAGTGCTTTTGGATTAAGGCTAAAGAATTCCATGGCAAGACATTCACTGTAGACATATAAGCAATACAGGAATGACAAACTGATGGTTTCTTACTATCAGTCCACAAAATTTCAGTATTCATAACCTAACAGGTCTTCAAGGATTAAAAAACCACTGATTTCTTTAGTATTATATACTTCCTATCACAGTTCACCTGAGCAAACAAGACAAGAGTAACTAAGAGTTTGGAAACTGCGACTTTTCTTGTTATTTATCTCAGAAGTTGTATGTCTGCTTTAGTTTTTAAGCAACACTGCAACGCTTTCTTTCACTAGATGTTGTTTCTTCATATTTTCTTTCAGTTCTGATTTGCTTTAATTAATTGTTGCCTTTAACATAAACATTAGAATTAAGAATACATTGACACCCACCTGACATCAAGAAGGAGGAGTAAATACAGTCAATAACCAAATGCTCCACTTCTAAAATGAAAGAATTATATTACACACTTCACAGAACAAGCATGTCTCACTAGCATCACAACTCTTAGTAAAGAGGTGACAGCCATTTAGCTGTGCTATATGTTAGTAACTGCGATCTGTTACAAATGGTTAGGTTTTGGACAAAACCTATTCAAAGCAAATCTGTTCTATGTTTAAGCATACTGAGGACAGACTTATGTAGTTTAAACATCATCTGAAGTGATATAAGACACTGCCAAACATGTTGTGCTCTTCGTCCCCTACAAATATATCCAAGAAGTTCTATGGGCATAACAGGGCAGACTGCTCTGATCTCTGTAAAGCAGTTATTTTCACTCAGATTTACAAAACTGAAAACTGCACACCTTAAGTGCTTATGTCTTTCCACTGGCAATGAAGGTTGTGTAGATGATTAGCTCAAGTGCTCTGGAGACATTGTGCTTGTACTGTAGTTGAACAAAGCTAGACTAGTTGAATACCCTCACAGAAGTGTAAAAGTGTAACCTGTGTGCTTTCCTTGGCCTCTGAAAGTGCTTTGAACTACTTTATTCTGAACTTTCTGCCAGAACACCTGTTTGTTTGACCTTGTTCTCTTTAAGATACTAGCAGAAAAGGTCACTTATAATAAATAATCCATGGCATTTAACTGTAATTAAACTGTAGAAAAACATTATCATGAACAAACACCTGAGAATGTAAAGAATGTCTTTTTAAAATTTACAGAAAGTTATTGGTAGTTAAAAATATTGTCACCAGTTTTCATGTAAGGGGACTGCACAAGGCCTCATATAACTCAAACACTTAAAAATAAAGCTAAACAAAACATGCTTTCTAACTATCATTTTTTAAATTTTCCACAGATAATTCTTCAACATTTCTAAAGGCAGGAGGGAACATGATTTCAAAATGTCACACAGAGAAAACAAGCAGTAATATCAGGGAAAGAATCCAGATCTCACAGTTCCTAAATCTTATGTTCAGTACATTAAGTGTCTTCAGGTTTTTTTTTTTCAGGCGTCACAGTTTAATACAAAGACAGTCTAAATTTCCTTTATTTAAAACTTCATATAAAGAAGTCATCTTTACAGTCCAGGAGAGAAACCCAGTCAAGAGAAACTCTATTTTGGAATCCAGATCTATGCACATAGCAAAGCAGATGATACCTGCACACTGAAGTAATTCAGAACTACCTGCTATCTCATCCATCAGATGCACTTTCTCCAGTTTCAGACTTGCATTAAGCCTTGAAATCAAAATCTTCTTATTTTTATAGCAGTACTATAATTCCAAAGGATTCTACACTTCTTTTTTTAGCTACTAACTAGTCACTGTTTACTGCCAAACACTAGCAAAATAAGTGCTAACTAACATAAGCCATGTTGGAATCGGCTCTATCTTCAGGCCAAAACATTTGCAGCCTCCAATGGAGCCCAGCTATCCCGGGAAAAGAGAATAGCTGAGTACAATCCTTAGAAAAATGAAGACATTGCTACAGTACTTCCTAATAGCAAACAAAAATTTACTGCAGAAAGCAATTAGTCCTTTTCATTTGAGTTCCTCAACCCCTCGCTGTTGCAAGAAGTGCCATGGACTCCTGAGTGACTTATATTTTACAAGTTTATTTCCAATGAAAAACTAACTGGGAAAAAAAAAATCTATAATGCACAATGCAACCAGGTCGCCGTTATGCCAAGAAAAACTGAAACTACTTGTCAATATTTTCCAGAACCACAGAAAACATATAGATAGTACGTCTATTTATTAAGACCCAAATCCCACTGTATTTTGCCATCAGTTATTCAGGCGACACCACTGGAGCACAAAGACTAGATGCTGGGATGAAGTTTCTATGGGATGAAGTTTCTATTTGCCAAACAGGGTGGATTGCTATTACTTCTACCAAAGTCCTAATGGAACACAACAGATTCCTCCACTGCCAGTTCTTCTCATTTTAGTTTCAGTAGTCAGCAATATAGGAGTCAGATATAGCAATTCTTTACACATATTACATAGGCTACCTTTTGTTCCTGGGGTGTTTTGGTTTGGGTTTTTTTTTTTTTGGGGGGGGGGGGGGAATGACAACAAACAAAAACACCCAAGTGCAGGTTATAATTTAGTCCTGTTTTACTAAATAAAGTATTAGAGCATTTTATAACAGCAGAATTTGAAAAAAAAATACAAACACTAACATATTTCCTTGGTTTGAAAAATTCACACACAAAACCCAGCTTATACATAAACTTCTGAAACTTCCGAGAAATATCAACATTTTGTTTCAATCACATGTGGCAGTGCAAAATCAGCACAGCTTCTTTTTTGTGATGGTAAACTTTGTGGGCAAAGTTTGGGGATAGCTAATGGCATGAAGATGAACAATCAAATCAGTCATTAATATCCCATGCAATACAGCAGAAAAACAGTCTAATGTTCTTTTCAATTTAACACTGATCTAATAGGGTTAATAACCCCTAACATACTTTTTTCTTCTAAGGTTCTAGCAAATGATATGAATCTTAATTCTCTTAAAACAAAAAATAGTCAGGAAGTCTACTGCCCATGACTGAAGAGATGAACTGGAAATCTGTGCTGTATAGGCACAAATGACAGTGATAGAAGATACAGAGAGAAAAATTAAGAGAAAATTTTAAAAACTAAGCAGTTATTTGGGTCTGTAAAGCATGACTTTGTTTTTAAAAATTTAATCAGGTCAAGAATACTGGTAGAAGTATATATTTCTTATACATACCTGTAGATACTTCTGTCTAGGAGACCAGTAGGAATTGTTCTCTGCTGATCATGTTCTATATATGTCATCCATTAGTAACTCAAGCTTTTGAAGTTATGAACAATATTTCTTTACAGTCTTAAAGACCTAATAGCACTTTCTGATGCCAAAGGATTACTTAATATTTTATGAGGAACATAATACAAATTAAAATAAATAACACCTTTCATGTCTTGAATCACTAAAAGCTACAGAGATTCACATGGTATTTTTCAAAGTAATAGAGCACAAGACTGATGCTCATAGCTCCATTAGAAACATTTATATGCAAAACACTGCTTTTTCCAATCATGAATTTCTTTTGAGATTCATTATTGCCCTATAGTACTTTTGTCTGAAAAGACACTCTAGGGAGATGACACTTTCCTTGGTTAGCATTGTTGTAGCTGACAGAATGCATAAAAAGCAAACCGCTTTTTCTCCAGCTTTCAGCCTGAGCCAATCAAATGCAGAAATTCTCAGCCTCTTCTAATCTTGAATTCTGGATTTTGAAGTTTACAGAATAATTGTAGCTTTCGAGCACAGAATCATTTTGTCACATAGCCCATTCTAGCTCACATAAACGCTACTGGTGCCCTAAATACCATTAATAAAAAAAAAACAAAAAAAACCCAACCTTGTTCTTTGTCTTGTAGACATGTCAGCCTGATTAAAAATGATTGCATATTGTTAGCATTAATGCATATTTCATTATGAGGAAATGATCCCTGAAGGCACCTTACACTTACCTTCCTATCAAAAAATAATTTACACCTGAAAATGTGGGGCTTTTCCTCTCTAGCTGGTATTATGGGCCCCTGCCTGGATTCCTGGGCTCTACTGTGTCAAACACTTGTACAAAGACAATCTCTGCAGTGAAGAGTTTACAGAATCTTTCATTTTAGTTTTAGACAACAGCACAGAGTGGCTGGAAAGGACAAGTAACAAGATGATTTTGAACATCATGATAAGCACTGTTTAATCACTGTAAAGGCTTTATAGATATCACAGCAAATGAGAGTTTCATAAGGATGGACTTGAGAGGAAGGAAGGTGACCTCAAGGAATATTTAGAGACAACTTCTTCTAAACACAAGAGAAGGTAAAACAAAAGAGGCTTGTTTGAAAGCCTGATAAATAATCAAGAGACTTTGACTGCTCCTTTGTAGTTCAAAACAAAAACTAACAGCAAGTTGAGGAAATAGATAAGGTAGAGCAGACCACAACTCAGCAGCTTGCTTTGGAAGTAGCTGGAAAGATCCTGTCACAACTACACTTGAGGCGCGTAGGGAAACCATGCAAGGTGGCGAACTCAATAAGCCAGCAAATGACCTTAGTGGCAGAGTTCTGCATTGATGTTAACTGCACAAAACTGGATTCAAGGTTCATGGAGGAGGAAGTTTTTCTGAGTGAGAAGTCTGGGATTTGGAAAGCTTTTTGGGGGGTTCTGTTTCTGGTTTTGCTCCAGTTTAGTGCAAGATACTGTGGCAAGTTATTAATGGCAACAGTATTTAACATCACCCAAGAGTTTAACGCTTAGGAAAAAACAAGCATGTATTTCGTTAACAGTGCCACTTCAAGCTACACCTATACTAGCTCTTCACCCTGGCTCCTCAGTTCTTATAAAAGCCCCTTGAGTTGAGAAGTCACCTGTACAGGTCAAGACAACTGGAGTACCAGAAAGCTACTTCATCACATACTGGGACAGAATAAAAGTCAGAATGTAACAGGCAGTGTAATCTGGCCCAAGCCTGCAAATAATACAGACACCTGAGCTGGCATCAATTCAAGCTAATGCAGCCATATGATGTGCTCAGCCCTGTGTGGACACGATGGGACACAAAGAAACAGGTTTATTAACATAGCACTGGGGGTAAGCTAACAACCTCTGCCTCTCCACACTCTCTGCTACCTTCCAAACAGTCTCCCACATCCACTGCTAGCTCAGCAATTCTGTACTGCACGCCATTGCTCTGTTATGCACCAACAACCAACCATGTTCAACAGTAACTGCAGCCATCTGTTTCCATTTTCCAGGCCCCCACTGGAAACATTTCTGACATCAGCACTGTCTCCATAGCACCTAGAAGACTTAAGTGAATTTTTCCGGTTTTAAAGCAAACCAGAGCAGAAAACTGGACAGATTTAAATGCAAGATGACATTTAATAATTTAATAAACTACTCCAAATGGCAAGGAGTAACTAAACTATGTGCAAGTCCATATTTCATATGTTCACAGAAATTTTGACTCAGCTCCAATCAGAAAGGATTGTTTTGCACTTCCTGCCTCCTGCTATATGCATTTTCACCATATCCTTTGCACAGACACTAGTACCTCAAGCAGCCCTGCACACTAAACCAAGGAATTGATGCAGCTAAAAGCTGCGTGTAGCAGCACTGATTTGCATCATCTCAAAACTGAGCATGGATCTGCATCCCCATAGTACTATATTGTATCACAGCATGTCACACTGCAGCTAACTTTGAAATCTTTATCTGACTATTCGTAGAGAAATAGGCAATAAAGGGCAAAAATAGTACCAAAATGAAACTTGCTATTACTTGCTATTCTGCCAGCCTGTAGTTTTACTATTCATATTTCACTGGATGCCTTCCTCTGTCAGAAGTACCTCAAGTTTGATATACCTCCTCTGAAAAGAATGTGCTTCTGCCATTTTTCTTAGAATACACTCTTTACTGTACCAGAAAAAGTTATTTACTTACTGCTCAGGTTTATTCCATTTTCTCTGGCCAACAGTACTCTGTGGGTCTGTTTCTTCTTCAGAATGGAAATATACTTCTGAAGCAGCATTAAGTCATTTGATCAACATATGTAATTTATATGGACTCTGCTCCCTATTGACAGTTATTATCCTTCTGCTTCCTCTACTCCTTTCAGTCTACTGTGGCACAATCAGAACAGTCTCAGTGAAGTAATCCTAAAGCAGGCAGGAGTTCTTCTAAAAATGTATCCTGTAGGATCCCATTACAGTCAGTCTCACAAAATTCTACTCGGACAAGAGAAAGAACTTTTTGGAAAGGCACAAAAAGTTAGTTTCTATATCTTGAAATACAGAAGATAATCACAGTTTTTATACCAGTGCTAGTAAATATCTATGTTTTCTAGAGCACAAATAAATCATTTGACACTAAACATTTGATTTTCAAAACTGAAAGCCCATTAAACACTAAAGCAGAAAATATGCTTTCACGTTAGATTTTTTGAAACATAGATTAGACATTATTCTCACAAATGAAATAAACATTATGATACCAAACTGCTTGACCTTGTTTCAGTCCAAGTGCTACACAGTAAACAGAACCACAGAAATTATAGATATCTGTATCTGAGACAAATTCCAGTCTGCAGCCTGGATGAACAGGTGATAGCAAAGTAATATTTATCATTAACACTTCTTGGGGACTCTTCCAAAGCAGCCACTTATGAAAAATGGCCTTTTGATAACTATCAGTGTTAGTAGATACATTTTTTTCCTTTTGCCTCATTTAAAATTCTTGCCACGCTGCTCTGGGTGTGTACCCTTCATTACTAGGCCACTTCTTACCTTCATGCCTGTAATTGGAGAGTAATAATGCCATAATGGGCTCACAATGTCAGTGAAGTGCGAGCTGAATCAGATTCACTATATTAGCCTCACCAAATTAAATCTTCATTTGCAGAAGGACATTCAAAGAATACAGATGTAAAACAGAGATAAGATATCCCCTCCCCAAACGCGTGACAAAGGAAGCTGTCATCATAAGCACATCAGATATTCTTTGTCCAAAATGAGGCTTGTGACTGCTGTGAGACTTCTCTAGCCTTGTGTTAGATTTCTTTACAAATTTTGAAATACCTTCAGTCTTTGCGATGAAATAGGAAAGATTTCTAAAACACACCCCTTTTCAACCTTATATATTTACCACTGTGACAACTGTCTACCTACCATAAAAGACAGAGAGAAAATGAAGTCACCCAATGATGTGTCTGGGAAAATAGCTTTCACTGATCTACAGAGTATGTATAGGTTACACGTTTCAATTTTAATATTCAGGTTCAACATTAAAAAAAAAAAAAAAAAAAAACCACAACCCAAACCACAAGATGAAACATTAGCAACTGCTACTTAAAATTGATACCAATAATTTTAGAATCCATTTCACTTCAGAGCATATTACATGTGTTTATTAGTGTGCACATCTGCAACACCAGGATAACTGAAACTCCAGAACTTTGTGACCACACTAACAATGAACACAAGAATATTTTGCAAAGCCCAATTAAAATATTTTATATTAAATTTGCTTGCACTTGACAACAACAAAACAAAATAATATATCATCATAGTTAAATTGCAAGTAAAATACAGTCTTTCTTCAACCACACAGACTGTCTCTGAAGCAAAATGGAAGGACCTGTACCTGGAGCTCAGTGTTTATGGGCAGTTCTCTTTGTGCAAGTTTTTTCCATCTGTACAGTCACTATATTATCCTAATTTACTAAGATTTTAGAAGCCTAGAATTTGCTCCAGCTAACATTGGCAGGCTAGAAACAGCACGATGTCTTAAGTCTCCAGTTCAATTTTAGGAAAGGTCTGTAAAGTAGTTATCTTAACAACAATTCATCTCCTTTCTCATCACCTTTATTTGAATATTTCTGATTCTTACTGCTCTGAGAGTTATTGACTTAAATTTAACCATTTGAGTTTATTTTCATTTATCTAAGGTTCACTCGGCTATTCTATAAGTGCAACAGTAGCATATAGGCAGGCATCCCATACCTACCTAAGAATTACAGTATTATAGTCTGATTAATCTGGATTATTTAAAATCCATATTTAAACTGTACAAGCACAGCACAAAAGAAGTACAATGCATGCAAAAATACAGCTCTGGTTTGATTTGCTTTGTCCACAGAAAATTATTGGTTTGTTTCTTCAGTTGCAACAATTAATAATTCATTTTCCCAGGGTTTATGCTAGCATCAAGTGATAGAGATTGTGTATAAAATAAATTTTGTCCAAATGCATCCTAAATTATTGTAAAACAGGCATGTTACTATCTCCTGCATTTAAAACAGAGGATTTACTTTTTTCCATTAACAAATAATTTTCTATCAAATAAAGTTGATCAACATTTGTTTTTCTGCTTCTATAGAAGCAGGACCAGAAAATTTTACAAGGAATGTTGCACTACATTCCCACTTGGCAAAATAGGCACATCATGCACAGCTTCTATTCTCTAATAAGGCTTGCAAAGTTTGTGAGACTGCAAAAACTATATAACAAAAAAATGTTACTTAAAGTCAAGGAAACTATCTTTCAGTGTCTTGACTTGTCACAGAAATTACTTCCAAATTCATTTACAAAAGCTTTGCAAATCTGTAATTATCATTTCTGTCCTGATAATAAAAGTAAAATATGGAATCCTTACACAGAATTCACATAACTATAGTACTTCCCATAAAGGCAAACCAATCTCCAATCATGTAAAATTTATGTAACTATTCAATATCTAATCAGACATAGTGATTTTTGCATGAACAGACAACTAAATCAAAGGAATTATTCAAAAACAGAACTAAAAGTCTTCTACAGTGACCAAATATGTAAGACACATAACTAGTCGGAAAGACCACATGAATCAGTATTACTACCCTGTAATAGTTCTGCTAGTAAAAAAGGTGGACAACTGAAATGTTTTTTCCAACACAAAACATTCACTTTGTAGTTCTACTATCTTAATGCAAGACTCAACACTACTAAACCAAATTTGGTAGGAACTGCTACCTTGATTACAGTGAAAGGGAATTAAAATGTTCATCCCAGCCTCTAGGCCAGAAGGCAGCACAACTCTGGAAACACTGGTGGTATCTCAGAACTCATAATATTATTGTTACTTAAGTAAATTTTAATTAAACCATTTCACTCCTATACTTTCCCAAACACATACAACATTGCACTTTTGTTAATTAGCAGCCTCCCTTTGACAAAAGCTTATACTTTAAACAAACATACAGCCATAATAGAGATATAAAAACAATAGGTACCTTCACCGTTAAGTTTGGTCTCAATTATTAGAAAATTATTTGCCTGCACCTAACAGAATAGCAGAGAGCTCAGCCCTGTCTTACTCTGTGCTGGTGGCAGTTTTGGGGTACTGAACTGAGTGGGGGCTGCTGTATAGCATGCTTTTTTTTTTTTTTTTTTTTTTATAGCTTTAACACACGCCAGCAATCACTTCCTAAAAGAAGCTGCTGTGCAAAATGAGATTGAATTACATGTTTTGAAGCTTCCACAACTTTGACCTTTAATATAAAACATGGAATGCCAAGGCCAAAATTCTGCCTTTAACACAAATCTTTGTCCCAAAGACATGCATAAATGTTTTGTTATTGGAGTTTCTTTGAGAATAGTTGAATTTAGCAGTACAGTATTTGCTTACACTTTTATGTTCAAATGTAAAACTGAAACGACAGCTTTGGCCAATTCATACAGTTACTACACTAGAAAGTCAGTTTCCATTAGTTCCCTGAACTGTCATATAGTAAAAGTAGAATCATCAGACTTTTTTGCATGCTGTGATCGGAGCTATAAGGAGAAGTCTCCAAGCATCTGTTAAGGAACTGTTGCCTTTAAAAGATGTGCATGACATCTAATGTAGAAGTGTTTGGCTTTTTACTGCTACCACCTGCCCTGATAATTTAAACATGTTATTTTCTTAACACAAACTCTCTTTACCCCAGTTACAAATAAAGACTTTTACAGAGGCAATGTTAATTCTAGCCTATCTAAACATAGATGATTCTTACGAGACAACAAAAACATCAGGGACTTAATGTAAAAACCTCTTAATACCCTAGTGTATAATTACATTATTCATTAGCAAGTAACTTCAAGTGGGTGTAATTTAATGTTTCCTTCCTGCCCCTTGAGCAAACACCACACAGAATAGTTAATCAATTTGATCCTAGGCTCCTAAAATCCAGTCTCAATAAAATCTGATAGAGACTCATGGAAGAGCTCCACTCCACATACCCTCAAGGATCAAGAGTGTCTACTCAACTTACAGGGCTCACCCACTCAATGTGGTGGCAATGGCAGATAGGACTGTACTGCCTTTACTTTTCAGTAAATTCAGCAGAAAGAAATTGCCCTCTAAGACCTACTTATCATCTGTCATTCCTTCTGACTAAGTACATGTTTTGTGAGATTGACTGGGCATTCATGAGGTGCGGTGCACTGCAAATGGGCACATCTGCCATGGTTCTCGCCTCAGAACTCCACTTTCAACAAACACTGTAACCAGGTTATTTCCTGGTTACTTCACATAGCCTGGGTAAGGATCTCCATGATGGCAAAAAACCAAAGCCTTAGTGTTTTACACAATCTTCCCATTAAAACATTGCTTATTTAGTAACAAATTATTTAATAAAACATTTAATTATTTAATACAGCTACTGCCACTGATACCTTTGTGCCACACTGCCCAGCAAGGTTTAATTTCCAACAAGGACACTGCAGAAACAGAACTAAATGAGTTTTACAAACAGAAATCCCTACTCGAGGTGCAGGGTGACCCAGGAAACCCAGAAAAGACAGGCCACACCTTCCATCTTACAGACCCCTCCTCAAACCTCCCAGTCCTCAGCTGCCACTATTCCTGCTCTTATCCAGGCTTTTTTCTCCCTTTTTTCCTTCCTCTGCAAGGCTAGCATGATAAGGCCAAGAAAGAAATGAACGAAGAAAGCCAGTTTTGGTTACTGCCCACAGGCTTACCCCCCCTGAGGAGACAACACGTTCAGAGACGAACGAGTCCTCGCCCGCTCTCCTGCTGCCTTTGCTCTGATTGGCTGATCGGCAGCAGAGGCGGGAACATGGCGGGAAAGCACCAACCAGAGGCGAGCGCAGCGCTGTGTGACAGGCGCGAGGCTGAGGAGAGGACAATGTGGCAGCAGAACGGCTCGTAGCTTGGGCGGGGGTGTGAGGCATCACTTGGTGTTCTCAGATGAAGTATAATCTCTATGTTCTTCTCAATGTTACATTTGTTTGGAGGGATCTGATGTTAGCTTCAGAAGTGTCACTGCTCTCTTGAGGAATAGCCTTGCTTTACCTTACCTATATATTTCCAGCTATGTAACAAACTTCTAACACCACAGTCAGTTTTTAAACCGGGAGAAAGGTGACTTAACTGATGTCTTAACTGGTTGTGATGAATACGTCCTGCCATCTTTGTTGATGCCAAACTGCCTGGCTGGCTTGCTGACTCTTAGTCTGCTTCTACCAGTGCCTAAACGGGGAAGTGACTAAGCTACAGAATTAGAGGATTGAGTGTAAAAGTGGCAGATGTTGACTGCACTAAGTGAGCCCTGAATGGGAGAGAGAGTAATCCTCTCTGGGATGTAGAATCTCATGTTACCTGTTTGGCCTTCTGGCATTTTTGTTACTTAGTCCCTCCTGGCATCTCCTTGTAGAAGCAATGGCTTTCCTGCCCTCTGTTGCTGCTGCCTTCTAGCAGAACTGGAATGCAATAAAAAGCTGGGAAAGGGAAACCTGAGATGGCCTGGAAAAGAAGGAAAATTCTGTGGAAGTGTGTTTCAGTTTCTGAAATATCTGTAGTTAGATAGTCAGGGGTGGGATTAAGCTCTATCAGCTCCCTGTGAGCCTGTTTTCACTTAATGGAAGAGACTTCCAATTGATATACAAATTCTCTTCTGACAGAAGGGTTTCATCTAAGAGTTGTACTACTTGCCTCTTTAAAGTAGCTTGATTAAGTAGATTTAGGTAGTCTAGTTGATAATGACTCAAACTTCTTTTCTCTGAACTGTAAACATATTAATTAGCTTTTGTCAGTTGCACTGACTTATTTTTGTCATTCTGATGATGATTTTTAGACCCGTTATTACATTAGTGGTTTATTTAAATCCATGTTATGTACCCAGAAGTCTGGGATGGGTACTTCTTAATTATGTTGGCTTTTTGCATTAACGTGTGATCTATAATGTTTTGGAGCCATCCCATACTGTTTATTTAATTAGGTTGCCTGGCCTGTGTATTAAAAATCTTTCTGCATCTTGGAAAGTAATCTAATTTTCTGAATACCAGAAAGATAATCTTATTCTGTAAGAAATTTGACAGGATTTTTAATATTCTACTTGTCTATGCCACAGCTATTTTTCTTCTGCAGTAGTGGTAAGAGAGTCAGCACAGCTTAAAGAATTTTGGAAGAACCGTCCTCAACAATGAGCCTGCTTTCTTGAGCTGTACAGCTTAAACACTCTTAATATTATACAGTACATGTTTCATGAAAACAGCATGTACTGAAGTATATATCTGTAGTAATGTAACCATGAATACATAAACACTATCACAGAAGTCAGAAGAAGGATGCAGTTTTCCTCTTGTTCTCAATGATTGGCAGCAGTAATGGGCTGGAAAAGTAGTAAGAAAAAGTAAATTGGCTCATCAATAGTCAATGTAGAAACTACTTTTTACTTAGGCAGCCATTTGGGGTATTATTATGCATGTCCTTTTTTGTCAGAACTATTGCTTCTTATGATGGTATCAAGTGCTAGTAAAATTCGAGATAGTTTTCATGAGATCTCAGGACACCTACTTGTGCATGCAAAACTGTCCAATTCTCAGACATATTTGTCCTGCAACTCCAACCCCCTGTACATTTAAGTGTCACTTTATTTCCAATAATATGTTATGGCCTGATTTTCTGGGGGTTTTTTGTAAATGTGAAGAGAAGTGGATTGTACTAAAAGTACTTGAAAGCAGGTGGAAACTTGATTGCAAATATTAAGAGGGTCTCAAGGTACAGGTATTGCAGTTGGCTATTAGGAATATCTGGAATCTTACTGATAGTAAGCCTGTAGCTGTGAGAAATGCAAGCATTGTGGAAACTATTTTCTTCTTAGAAGGCAGACTTTAAATCGGGGGTGCAGGGTGTTCACAGTTCTTAGCTTCTGACTGTTTTTTTATCTTGAATATCAAGAGCTAGCATTTTGCAAATGAATACTAGGTGATGTATCTTTTTAGTGCTTATGCCTATTGAGATTTTCTGTGCTCGCTTGTGAAATCACATATATGTCTCTGAACTATTTGTTGCTGTTTTTTCAGGTAATGCTTGACCTTTTAATCATTCCATCATCTCTTAGTTTCTGCACTGATGCTGAACTGTCAGGCTTGGTGCCTTATACATTGCTTACGGTACAGCACACTATCCACATTTTTATAGAAACTGTTGAAATTGCATGATTCCTCTCACTTATGTGCTTGGCAGCAGTTCCTTCATGGGTATAGCTGTTGTTTTTCCTCTCTACTGAATGTTCTAGCTCTTGCAGTGTCAGTTCCTTTACCAGCCATCTGTCTTGCTGGCTCGCTAGTTATCCTAAAAGCTCTCCTTCTCAGACTAGATGAAAGTCCTAGTGATTATACCATCAGCTGCTAATTTTTTATTCAGAAGCTTTTAAAACAATTGTTGCTGCCCACAAATACCCTATATTTCAATCCTTTCTATTCAGTAATTGGCTTTTACAGTTGCTTTCTTCAGCTTCCTCCTTCTTCTAGGTTCTTTCACAACTTCTTTGTCTATCACTTCTTTTCCTGAAATTTTTAGAGTCATTTTCTTCAGTTTGACAACGTAGCTTGTCCCTGAATTCTGTCTGGAAAGTGCATGTCTGAATGCAAGGCAAATCTAATCCAGTTGTTTGTTGTTTCCCAGTAATTCTGTTCTTTAAAATCTCTGAAAGGTATCTAAATACTTTCATATATTAGAGAAGTCAGGTAATAGGTCCTGAGAAATGTAAGATTGATATATATTCTCAAAAAGTTAGAGAAGAGCTTCTTTGTAGCAGTATCAGTATCAGAGATGGGATAGATTGTCTTGTTCTCTGGCTGGCATATTGCTAAACAATCTAGCAATTTTTTTGATGAAAAGTTCTATTTGCTTGTAAGCTGGTCAGGCCTAGATACAAAACTGCTTTATGAAGACCCAAGTGTATAGTATCCCTTATTATAGTAGCAGTTTGTTTTATTTTTGTACACTATACCTGCTTTATAATCTGCCAATAGCTAAAGTTCATTTGGTGTCTAGAGCATTATAAACCACTACTTGCTAGTGCAGTTTTCAGGGGTAGAAATGAATCACACAGATAATAATAATTTCAATAAAGATAGAGGCATACCAGATTTATATTTTTTTAATGTATGTTGGTAAGCCTTTCTCAGACCCTCTGCTCCTTTCCTGGACAAATTCAAATGCTGTTTATTGGTAGTGCCAATTAATCAGCCAAACATCTGTAGCTGGCAGCTGTCCTCATGAAGAAGGCCCCAGGAGATTAAGACTCCTGGGACACTGATTTGCATGTTAGATGTTACTGTTTGTCATCTTCTAAGGGTCTTTCATACTTACTATTTCTTAAAGAAAACTGAATGTGCTTATAGTGGTAACTAATAATTAGTAAGCTGGATTTTTTTCCCCTCTAAACTTAAGACCTCTAGGGTAAATTCAGACCCCATTTAATACCTTTAGTGAGGGACTGTCTATGTGAGAAAGCTTTGTTTCCAAACTAAACCACTGCAGCTGAAACAGGTCTTCTCCCACTGTGATGCTGTTACACTGGTAAACGTGTAACACATAATAATGTGTTTGTAAAAGATTGGTCTGTTCTGGGCTAGGAAGTTAAAGCTATATAACTGGTAATAGAATTTATGCTAGTATACTAATTCCAGTGGTACAGAAAAGCTTGTAGTCTTACTTAAAGTTACACAGTGTCTTTCCTGCATTGCCCGGGCCTTTTCTGTGTAGTTTTTGTACACAGAAATAGTTAAGTAAGACAGCAGCATGGAAGAGAGTGAGAGTGTAAATTAATTTATTTTCTGTCTCTCTCTCTCTCTGGCAAGTCATCTTCCTGCTCCCAGGATGTGATTTGCAATAAGAAGGCGACTTGATGCTGCAGAAGTTGTCTCCAAAACCCTATTAAGTGAGGTTCTCAAGTGTGGTCATGACAAGCCTTATGATTAAGTATGACCATGAGAGGCAGATGAATTTGAAAATATCCAGAAGTCTGCAACTATGAACTGTTAACTAATGAACTTTTCCTCTCATTAAGTGAAGTTGCAGATATCTTATGCTAAAAACAGCAAGTAGCCAAACCCAAAAAAGCTGCAGACAGAAGCTGGTGAGTTACAACTTATTATCCTTCCTTGTTACTAGAATGTACTCTGTAGCCTGGGTTCAAAACAAGCATTATCCCATTAATATTAGGGAATGTCATCATTGTTAGGTGAACACACTGCCTGTGTTAATTTACTGTGCTGGAAATAAGAAGTAAACTTGCTACAGAAGAATAAAACTATTTACAGGGATATGATTGCAAGGGTATTTTAAGAGCAGACAAAATCCACTTACATGCTAGACTGGAAGGAGCTAGCTGCTACTTAGCATCCTATTAACTAAAAGGAATCTCTCAATTAAATCCATCTGATGAAAAATCATTAAGCCTCACAAGATTTCAAAATGTTGTGCTTTAAATAATCTGTTACCAAAGAGTATTCCTGCTAACAGACCAGTCAGAATTTGAAGTGTGAAGTGAATAAAAACTTAATTTTTGCATTAGGTTAATAAAATATTTCCATCATGGAAAATAGAGACTTTAGCTTCATCACAGTTTTTACATTGTATTCTAATTAAATGGATTTACATTTTATTAAAACTATCTTAAGTCACACTTTGTTACCAAGACATGCTCATCTGCAACATCCTACAGTAATAGAAACATCACTGTGTAGAGTTTATTAATCTTTTTCATATTTTCTAAAAGAAGGCAGGCTGTTCCATTTACTTACAATGTCTTCAGTAAGAAGTTAGATTAAGTTACTTTCCATATTTTGTAAAAATGAATGATAGAACTTGTGGCACAGACATAAAGACTACATACAGGTAAGTTCTGAATGGAGAAATCTGGAGCTGGGCCCTGCAGCATTGTCAGAAGTAGCTCTTCAGAGGCAGATTATGAAATTAGAGCTGTAATCTCTGCTTGACATAGAGTTAATATGCAGCCTTTCCAGGGCTGAAGCTGTTTACTGGTTCTTCCATCTGTCAGGATTTTCCTAGCTTCTATGGGAAAGAAATACATACATCCAAAACTGAGATTACATAGAGGAAAGCTTTATTTGTGGGTATGTTATGGAACCCTTTCTAAGAATTGTAGGTAGCTGCTGGCAGACCACCAGGTGAAGGAGTGAATGGATGTAGTGAAAGCAGTTATTTACAATAACTAAACAAATTAAAAATCCTTTTTTCCCCTCTTTGATGTAATGAGACTTGTTTGTGTGAAAGAAAATAGTGGGAAAAATAACAGTCAGAAGCATTAAGACTTGAGGAGAATGATTGTCCTGAATAGCAACCTACATGGGGTTGGTTGGTTGGTTTTCTTATTTTAGGACTGGGCTTAGCTTTTTCTTTCTGAGAAAGTTTAGCATGCAATGTCTGCAAGGCTAATGTATAAACCAAACTTGAAGAACCTTACCGTTGTGAACTAATGACATCGAGCATCATATCAGCTGGCAGAGATGAACTATTCATATTTGTTTTAAGTTACTTGCATAGACTGTCTTGGAAAGTCAGAACAGTGAACACATGAAGGAATACTTTGTGCTGACCTAGTGATCTGGTAAGGTAGTGCTCTGCACCTACAGATTGACTCCTGTGTTCCGTAGCTGCTTCTTGCAGGGTCAAAACAGAGACTAATGTAATTAGACATGTGCATTAGCAGCCTGTGTGCTGTGTGTCAGAAACTTTCCGTAGCAGTTTCAATGTTCAAAAGATTTATCTGTGCCTGTACCTTTTCACCTTATGTACCTTGGATACATTACTGTTTTGCTTTGGAAGACATAAAGAGGAGAACATTGGGCTAAAGCTGGAGGTTCTGAGAAGTGATCAGAAGGCTGGCTTTCATTATAAAAAGCTGGAGTTATCTATTTCTGTCACTCATGTTATTTGAAAATTAATAGTTTAACAAGGAAGCTGAAATGTCAGATTCAGAGCCTTCTCTCAGTGAATAAAAATCATTTTATTCCCAAGATATGCCCATCCATTTACAGCAGTACACAATTGGAATTAGGTCTGCCAGTCTGTGGTAGCCAACTTCCTGTGCTTCATTTCCATTGTACGTTGTTCTTTCAAAGGAATGCTTATCATATAGCTGATACCCTGGCAGCAGCTAGAGTAATCTACATAATTGCACCTTATCAGGACAGGTTTTTTCAGCAATTTTTCCACCTTTGGTGTGGGAGTAAGAAAAGTTTCCCCAGGACTAGAAACAATGAAGTGCTGGTTTTGGATTATACAGTCATCTTTACTTTTGCATTGTCTCGCCATGTTTGAAGGGTACACACAGCTTAAAGCTCTATGGAGCTCTAAATTTTGTCATCAAAAATGACGGTATGTGCATCCTCTATGACTAGCAAGAATCCTCATCTCCAATGTATGTCAGCAAAATATGCATCCTTCTGCTCAGGAATTAATTATGGGCACTGTCAGGGTCTCATCCTCCCTCTCTTTCTTGCTGAAAGAGGCATTAAGGGATTCCAACATGGATTTTATCCTCCTTTCCTCTCGCTCATGAGGACAGGAGAACACAAAGTTCTCTCTAGCCTCTGAATAGATTTACTAAAATATTCCAGCCCACACAGAAATAATAAAATTAACAAGATTCTTAACTTTCTTCATTAGTCTCTACCAGTTCTTCAGCTTGGATAAGAGATTCCTGTCTATGTTTTGTTTTCTAGAGTCTCCCTCTCCCTGTCTTTTCTTTCTGCTGGTGGGGTCATCAGTGGAGTTCAGCTTTGAGTTGGATGAAGCACTTCTATAGAAAAAAGCTATGAAACTCTGATCTTTCATCTTTATGGCAGTACTGATTTTACAGAAGTAACTGTGCTGAGGAGTCAGAACTGATTACTTTTTCTTCCAGTCTGTGATATTTGAAGTGTTTCAGGGCACACTCACTATTTTAATGTGTCTTCACTTCACTTGTCATTTCTCACTGAGACAGAATTTCTCATTGTTTTCAATATCGCTGACAGTTCTGCACAGCAATATGGAAGAGGTGGAGTAGCCTGTATAGAAAGCTACAGCCCCTCAACTGATAGCTGCTAAATTTTTGAACTCTGCCTTTTCTCCATCCAGTAACTGCTTGGTAAAGAAAGCAAACAGTTACTCAACTTCCGAGTGATCGTGAGGCTTTCTGCTAGCCTCTTTGCAGTTACCCTAAAGGAGTCTATGCATTTTTAACTCCTTTTTCCAACATGGCTTTGTCAATGTTTGAGTATGTGAAGGGAGTAAAGTGACTATTTAAGTCCTCTTTTGGCAGAGAGGAGATTAAAGCAAGACATCCTGCTTAAAAGTGAATAGCTTCTACTGTACTTGAAGCACAGTAAAGGTGGGAAAGAACAACAACAACAAAAAAAACCCCTGTGTTGAAGCAAAACTGTTAATCAAATGTTAACGTGCTTAGAAATAGTCAAGAGGGACAGATGGAATCCTGTGATTATCTCTCTCTTCTCCTTGAGCCAGTTTTAAAAATATATTAAAAGATCATGTACTTCTGAGTGACAGATACGACTTGTCACTTTAGAGGTTATTTTTGCTATTGTTAATACTGAAATAGATTGTGCTTGAGTTGCAGTAGTTGACAGAAGTCTTAAGTACTACAGAGAAGATACTTGCCTGCATTTATTATCTCAGCTTTCAGACTTAAGAAGCTGTATGTGGTTAATTTTGAAATTATGGAACAGTAATAGAATCCTGTTCAAGTTGATGCCTTTTTAGCAAGGAATGGAGTAGGGGGTGGTGTGATTGTACACTAAACACATGTTAAACTTTTTCCTTAAGGGTATTCTTTAAGACAGCATTCAGCTACCCAGAGCAGTGCGTAGGACATGATCTCTGCAGCTCGCACTGAACTCATGGTGCATCCTGTGGTATTTTTCCCATGAGACAATGATACAAGTCTAAGCCTTGATGTACTTCATATGTAAATCAGAACTTAGCTTATGTTGTCTAATTGTAACCCATTGTCTGGTAACATATTTCTGGAGTAAACATCATCTTGATTATCTGAAGAATATGAATTTTTAATTATCTCAAAACTGATCAAAGTTGTTAAATCGTGTACTAATTCTGTATGAGCTGTCATAGGTCACATGCTAGTTTCCAAAGTGCAAGTTTCAACAGATTCTGTAGGATTTTTAACAAAGGGCACCTTTAAGAATGATTTTCCGTACTTTTAGGATGCCAAATTAATGTTTATCTACTCTGTATTTGCAATGCTGAAATTTTAATACACTTCCAAAGCAAAGATACCAAACCATATTATGAGAGTTGTTCTGTACCTGCAAATGTAATCAAGAATAGTCCTTATGTGCAAGCATAAAGCTATGTGGACAGGCAGAGGCTAAACTTCTCATGAGTGGAATATTGCATGTGCATAGATAACTCTTCTTTTATACTGCCTGAGACATCTTGGGTCCAAATCTAAAGAAGACTGTATAACCATCTTAAACTGAAGCTAATAGAAATTCTGGCTGTTTCAAAAATGTTAAAAGAATTTCACCCTGTGTGTTTCATATGGAATACCTAAGATGGCTGTAATTGCAAGTTGCATTTTTTTTTGAGGGTGAGTAGCAAGAGGTTTAAAATAAACCTGTAACTTCTTGATAGCAGCTTCAGACAAATCTCCAGAAAAGCAAAAAAGAAACCTGAAGAATGATGGAATAAGTTATCTTGTGCAGTTCTTATGAACAGGCCTAGTCCAGGCACATCATCTATGCTATCTGTAGAATAGCAGGTGAGTGAAGAATTCAAACAACAAAGTAGCATTTAACCTGAAGCCTAGTAGGCCAGCAGCCAGAGGGAATAATCATCACACAGACAGAACAGCAGGCATGCTGCCCAGGCATCCACTCCCATTAAGGAGACTCACAGGCAGAGTGCTTTCCTTCTGTGTTTGTTACACCTCAGGCTTGTAGCACAAGATTCAAGACAGAGAGATTTCTCAGTCTTCCTCACCTTCACTGAGACTTTCTATAATCATGAAGTTGCTTGCTCCTGCTTTGACTTAAGAGGATGTTTGCTGGTCACTTCATTAAGGTATGGCAGCATTCTGCCTACTTTTAGAGTAAAAGCTGAGTGACCCTGACAGTGTAGCCAACAAAGGGCAATATTTACATGACCAAGACAGGAATCCCCAAAATCTGGTAACTTCCCAGTGGATAAATACAACCTTATGTGAAGGGCTTGCCCTCTATCCCATCTTCTTCCTCTTCTTAACCCCATCCCAATCACTAGAAACAAAGTTCCATTCTTAGTCAAGAAGGAAAATCTTGTATTCATTGCAATTCTACATAGATACTGTCCTTAAACTGCATGTTTCTCAGAAACTAGTTGTTCAAGACAAAATAAAATGGAAGTGAATATCTCTGCACAAATCTTTGTCAGCATTGTATTGTCAGCTCAAATTATGGACTGTTCCTTTTTACAACAATAGTACAATTCAACCATAGTTTGATGTTTTCCCAGATTTTACAGTGAGTTTTGACCTGTGATACATAAAAGTACGTGATTATAGCAATCATGCTTGGAGAGCAGCTACAATTTTCTCTGTTTACTCCAGAGTGTTGCAGAGAACTTACTATAAATGCTTAAAATCTATAGTTAAATATTTGCAAGTTAGGAGCTATACCTTCGAAAATTACTGAGAGTTTGAAGCAAGTCACTGGGGTTGCTCCTTTGAAGTTAGCAGGCCCTCTCTTGTAAGAGGAAGCAGTTCAGTAACAGCTTATTGCACTGTGCATTTAAGTATCTTCTTTGAAGGGTAGACTTGGGAGTATCATACTACCAATTCAAAGACACAGGGATAAGTAAGATCTAGTTATATTTAATGCCAAGTACTGCTAGAATTCAGGCAGAAAATTGGCACTATACAATAGATAAAATTATTTTTCTCTTTCTGGAGTTGTAGAAATTACATAGGCCATCTCAGACACTATCCAGGGAACAGAACAGCGTATTAAAATTTTGGGGGGGTAAGACAGGGTACTTTGGCTCTCCTTCATAAAAGTATGTGTCTTGTTACTCTTCCCTCATGCAGATAGCAGTAAAAAAGCACTATCTCTGCTTTTCAATAGCACATGCTGATTTTTAACTACAGCATTTTTGTACAGATTGTGCTTATAAGGATTTTTTAATATTTTTAAAAAACCCAACCCCAAACTCAATGCATTGCTGTATAGTGCAATCATAACAGTGGCTCTAATGTTAAAAAATATTTCCAGGTCAGTGTTTTGTGCAAGTCTTTTTGAAAAACAGACTTTTACTTAAGTGTAATGGAAACATTTCCATTACTTCAGCAGTCTACTATAGAAGTTAAACATTTCCACAAAGAGATTGCAACTTGAGATTTACTGTACTGTGCTGAATGCATGATAACTGGACACAGAAAGTTGCAGTGGATCCTACATCAAAAAAATATTGATTGTTTATTGCCCAAGCTGACACGTAATTAGTATAAATGTTCTATTTGCAATAGCCTTTAGCGTAAACAACGTCAGGGTAACAGAAGTGTCCTTTTTAAAATATTTTGGGAAGACCAGATCTATTAAAAGCATGCTGCAATAGCTTCAGTAGCACAAAGCAGTTTTGTCTTTGCCCTAACTGTCCAGGTAAAAATACAAATCTGGCAGCAAGCACAGAGTCTTGGTTTAGAAATTATGGCAATGTAGGGGTGTGGTCAGAGCATGCTGTGTAGCTCTTCTGATATTTTCGTGGGTTCTCAGGGGCTCTTGCAGGCAGCAGCAACTGAAAATACACAACTGAAAGTCTACAGTGCCCTTCTGGTTAAGACTCTTTCATTCCTACCCAAAAATGAGAACCTATTTTGAGGTTTAACAGTGTCCTGGTATTAAGACTCTTTCATTCCCACCCAAAAATAAGAACCTATTTTGAGGTTTAACAGTGTCCTTTTAAATTAGAAGCAAACTGCCACGGTGAGATATTCAGAGTTAGGCAGTGTGTGCTATGGTTACCATCACTAAACAGAGCTAGAGCTGTTAAGATCAAAATGGTTGACTTGTCACTCTATAGTAATTGTTCCCCATGGAAAAAATTCAATAGCATAGCTTAAGTCACACATAGCGGATCACATGCTCTGAGGCTTTTGTGGTGCTGAGACTAAAACCAGAGGTAGGGAGAAGCTCTGTCAGGAAATATTTTAATTCTACTGGCAGGGAGGTGAAGCTTGCCTTGCATACAGTCATATGCACAAATTGATTTTTAATTTTACAGTAATGTGCTATTATGATTTTTAACTTGATTTCTAAAAGTCTGCTTTTAAGGGCCTGATGTTATGCCCCTGCATGTCCAAGGGGCCCACTGGAAGGAGAGTTTTTGGATGTGCAATGACTGTGAGATAGCATCCAATCTGTTCAACTTATTTTTTTTAAAGTAAAGCACAAAACCTGTTAAACTGAACCCTATATAAAATGAATGCATCCTATCCTGGAAATGAATTACATACATGAACCTTAAAATAATTAGTACAAAACAAAAAAAGGCAAGTCAATGAAATACAAGAAGTACTAAGTTTCTATCCGGACTGGAGAATCTTTAATGACATGGGAACTGATGCAAGTCCCATCAACTTGCTTTTAAACATCTGTATTGCTGATCCCAGCAGTTGTCTTTCTGACTTTTTCTGGTTTAATACATGATACAGTAACATGGGGAGCAGGAGATGCCTTATGCACAAAGAAATTCTTTCTTGATACAGGGCAGAAATGAAGTGTTAAGAGTATGCTGATTAGACTGCAGTTGGGTTTCTAAAGGAAGCAGTTATTTAATCTTAGTTTGGCTCTTCATTTTATTGTAGAAATCAGCATAGAAACTGTGCAAGTTTCTGGACTGGCTGCATACAGTCTCCTAGGTTAAACTTCTCTTACTGTCTACACCTGAGAAAAGTGCTGAGTTTCCATTTTGCCAGCCTTCCCCTTCCCATGCCACTCTGAGAAATTGTAAGTTGACATGTATTATCAATACCAAAAAAAAAAACAAACAAAAAAAAAAAAGTACAGCTGCAGCCTTCTCTTTCTAGGGTAAAACGTACGGTCTTTCAATAGCTGAGTACTCACCAGTCCTTTGACAACAGAAACTACTACACGTACAAGCAGTAAAGAACGCTTGCTGCTTGATTATGCATGTTTAATATGCTTGCTAATTCCCTATTCATCACCCAGCACTAAGAGGAAGCCTGAAGCATCAGGCATAGCAGCACAATGCTTTGCTGTAAATGACTTCATGTAGGATGTAACTTGTCATTTGGCCTTAAATACAGTGGAATTTTTTCCTCCCTTTTCTGACACCTATGCACCGAAACAGTGTGTACGCCAGTCTGTCTCTAACGCTCTGCTGCTTGCCCTAGCTCTTTGGTGGGACTAGTAATCCACACAGAAATAAGTAAAAAATTACTGCTGTGCATTAAAATTTATACAAGGACTACAGCTAAGGAGAGTGCTCAAGGAAACCATTTTGCAGTCTGGACTAGAGCACTACCTTACCTGTATGGCAAGCCCTGCCTTTATCTTTTGCATTGCTGAACCATGAGAATAGGAACGTGATTCCAAGAGCAAATTAATATATTTAGGTGGGTTTCTTTTTCCCTACGTATAACTAAGCACGGATATTTGTAGTTCATCAGCCGTCCCTCCCTTCTCCTCTCTTCCCTTCCCCACCCCCCGGAAATTAAAATAACGAAACTACTTAAAGAGCATATGCACTGCACCGCTTTGTTCCCCGTGGTCCACCCCGCGGTGCCCGCTCCCCGCCACACACCGCGCGCCTCCCACAGCCTCCGGCTCTCGGGCCGGCAAAAGCCCCTGGAGCCGGGCCCCGCCGGCAGCAAGGAGCGGCGGGGGGTGCAATGCGGCTGGGCGGGGAGGGAGAGGCTTTACCTGCCGCGTTCCCCCGCGGAGCCAGGGGCGCCTGGAGCTGCTGCATCCACGCCGGGGCGCGGCGGGCGGGCGCTCAGAGCGCCTGGCTGAAGGATTGCTTGTAGAATCCTGTCTCTTCAGGTTGTATGTATGCCCCTGCTATTGCTGCTTGAGACCCTGATGTCCAACCATCACCTTCATCTAGAAGGATTTTTAGCAACTGTACTGCAAGCTTGCAAGCAATATGCTAGAAAGCTGGGAAAACCAAATTAAACTATGCAATATGCTTTATTTGTTATGTTAGCAAAACCTTTCTTTGTGTGGTCTTCGTCCCTATGTGGTTTATTCTAAACTAGTGATGCAGGTTTACTGCTTCTTTTTTGACGTGGGTAGATGTTACAGTGACTTCTCCTCCCCTTTCTGACGCCTGCTTGGATAACTGTTAAATGTAACAGGTTTCCTTGATAGCAACTGGACTACGCAGCCATGTCCTGATGAGCCAGGTCACTTCTGCAGCTATCCTAACGAGGTGAGCAGTTGACACTGACTCTCATATTACATGTTGCATAGTGATTCTTGGATTTAAAGTACTGTCAGATTTGTGTTTTAAAGGATGCCTGCTCTGCTACTACATTATATGCCACCAGCATGTTTACTCACATTTGATCACAGTGTAAGTAAAGTCTGTGGAATACATACAGCTGTTTGATAATTATTCTAATCTTTGCTACGTGATGACTATTGAATTACTTCCTGAAGTACCTTTCCCAGTGTTTTCACAAGATTCACTTAGATCAGAATTACATATTCTCAGTTCCCTACCTGAACTTTTCAGCATTATATAGTTGTAGCAAACCATAGCAAATAAGTTTAAAACAGTATTTACTTTATTGCAACTTTTATTTGACTGAAGCAAATTGTAAGTGTGGAAAGTATTTCTGGAACTATAAGGCAAATGCTTCACTTTGAATAATGACTCTTGAGATTATTAAAGATGAGTTCTTGGTGTAGTACAGAACAACTAATGGAAAACGATTTCTTCTTTTTTGTCATTTCCTTCACATTCAAGTAACAGCAGAACGTAATTCCTTAAAGCTGGGGCTTTGGTGTGCTATTTGAGCTCCCTCTCCAGGAGCCGTATGCTGTATCTGAGACAGTAGGAAACTTGCAGTGATAAAGAGCCTAGCCGAGGTAAACAGTAGAGGAAAACCTTCGGTAGTATATGCAGCTGTAGGGCACTCCCAAATTATTACAAGGCCATAAATAAGCAAACCTTTTGGGGCCAATGTGGAGGAGAGCCACTACAACTCCCTGCTCGTTACTTGTTGTCTTCTCATCCATTAATCTTAATGAAGCCAAGCGTGTTCTTATGATAGCTGAAGGGGTCCTGCAAAAGCAGTAATCATTTTCTGCTTTTCAAAGCAGAAAAATTGAAGTAGAGACACATCCAAAATACTTTCAGGATAGTTGTGAATAATCTAAATATATTAATTCAAACACAGTTCAGATTACTACTACTACTCTCCTCCTCCCTTTCATTTCCCCAGTTCTGAACTATAACTTTTTGGGCACCAAAAAAGAACAAACATCACTTTGCTTTCAAATTCACATATCAATTGCTGAGTACTACCTCTAAAACTGGAGTTAGGGCTGCCTAAGTTGTTACAGTTACACATGGTTTCAAACAGAAGTAAAAGTGGAATATATTTATCAAATCAAATATGAAAAGTTCTTTAAGATTTTACACAGACGGTCATCAGGCATTCAAGTACAGCTGAAAGACTGAATTCATGAATCCTCATTTCTGCTAACAGCAGCTGTAGTGTGCTGTTGTCAGCAGCAACCACTCTCCTTACCCTGCAGACAGTGGCTCCCATTTTCCTGCACACGTAAAACAGATTCAGGGAAACCCAGATAGAAAATTAAATTTCTTCCCCATTTCAGTGAAATTCCTGTGTTTATCTCAGCAGCTCATCTATCTTATAAAGAAAAGCAAGAAAAGATTACTGATGTTATTTTTACAGATACCTCAATGTGTTGCTTTTTTTCAGTTTGTTGTACATCCAAATTTTTATTGATGGGCTTAGTAAACACCATACTGAAGGATCACTGATCATTCTGTCTAAGGATTGCCCAATTATGCCTCCAAAGGTTTTCTCTTATTAAGTGAAAGAACAGCAGATGTCGTGATTCATCCTTACAACCTCCATTTTTTCATCCTTGGTAAATTATAACTATACAGGGTCAACGCTTTCTTTGCCTTGCAAAGAAATAAACTAACCAATTAAAATAAAGGAAGAAGAATTTCTGTCTAGTTTATAACAGAATAGACAAGCAGAGATTGTGCCACACAGTGTAGCTAAAATAAATGGCACAGCTGTATACAGTAAGAGCCTCATATAATTTAAAGGATATATAAAAGAATAAATTCAAGGTATTTACTCAAAGATGCAACAAACATTCTAAAAAAATCCTTTTTACAGACAATCTTGATCTGGCCTTAAGTAGTAACTATCTAAATATGTTTATGAAATTTAGATCTTCAGTTCACATAGAGGGTGTGGAAAACTGATTTAAGATGTCCTGCATAACTCTTTCATGATACTGCCATTTGAAATGAAATGTTTTATCAGTAAGAGATGCCATGGCACAGTAGTCTGTGCATGTATAATAGTTGTAATGGTTTGTTTATCACTGTTCAAGCATAGATACCAAATACACATAAAAAATAAGATGAACTGAGAAAGCAGTTGTCTTTAGAATACCAGTTAACAAACCAGGAGCAAAAAAGCATGAAATAGTTGTAGATGTGCAAGATTTCAGAGTTATGAAAGGGGAAATGTCAGACCATAATGCTGAAAGGCATTAATTAGACAGTCCAACCTTTTCTGGTAATTCTCAGAAATTTGAGGAGTCCAAGGAGATGATCAAGTTGGCTTCACAGAAGGTGACTACAGCTGTCGTGTCAGCAGAAATGAAATGGAGCACATGCAGTCCCTCTAATTGTGCTGTATTGTTGGAAAGCAGTCAGGTAAGGGAATTAACGTAGAGAATGAAAGAAGCAGAGAAAGGAAGGTATTGTGAAGACTAAGACAATGGGGTAGGTATTGGAATTATTGCCTGCAAGTTCTGTCACTGCTATGAAAAGATATTTTCAAGTTATAATATGATTTAACTGTATACTCTCATTTATTAGTATCCACAGTGGGAAATTAATTTTTCCAGTCTTAACTTTATGCCATGGCTTCTGACATCTTCATTGTGGAGCCTGCATGAAGAGTGAATAACTTGAGTCAGGAATATTTTTACATAAAGAGCAGCTGCCTTATGATGAACAAGACATAGACTTTTCTCTCTTATAAAAGAGAGGATTGATGCTACTAACTGTCCTGCTGTCAGCAAGGAGGGGTAAGGGGTGTCATAAGGACTAAACTACATCTGAAGCTATTGGGCGGTAAAAGTTAATCAAGAGAATAAAGTTGGGTTAGTTTTCCATTAATACTGTTGTACTGATAAAGAAAAATATTTTACTGGTAATGCCCCCAAAAAGCAAGTTTACTTAATCTTCTGCTGCACCTTTAGTTTAACTTCTGCAGTGGAGTGACATTTCAAGTCTCAATTTCCAAAAGGCAGGCAAATATGGCATGGCCCCATAATTAAGTTGGGTAAAAGGTATGTTCTAATTGAACACCAAATCCTTAAAAATAAAAATATTATTTAATTCAGTTTTCTAAATACACAAAATAATGCTCATAAAACCTGGCTTTCAGCATTACTTGGATTTGCATGACAAGAGAGTAGCAGTTGCTTCTAACTTCAGCTTGCCTTCAAGATCTGAAGGCCTGTAGTGTAAAAAACCATTATTGCAGCCTTATAAAATTGATTTTAAATCACTTATTGGACCATACAACTGGAAGGCAAATTACCGTAGATTAAGACATGAAGATATCTAGTACCTGACAGTTATTATTCTCATTTGGTATTTATGGTACATGAAGTTAGCTTGAGGCTGCCCATAATTTATGGAGGTAATTTTTTATTGGTATGGATGAGAATTGTCTTTCTTTAGCAGGGAATTTGACCATGACAGGTTATTTCTATTGCAGTGTAAGGGGAAAAAAAACCCTCTCAGTGTTAGTGCATGCAGCCCAGGAAAGGCCACCATCATAAACTTCATCTGAATCACTGTTTGAATCACTTCTATGCTCTTAACTACAAGGGGTTTTTTTATCAAAAAGCAGTATATTGTTGAAATGTTTCATTAATATAAATTGCAGTCGAATCAACTATACAGAGCAGATTGTATTTAGAAAATGTTGAGTTAAAAATAGCATCATTAAAGCAACTTCCTTGTACTTTTTTTCTCTCAATATTCCGCTCAACTCTCATAGTTTATATTCAAGACAACAATATCACACTTAAGTTAGTTAGATACCTAGTGCTAAAAAATTTACTAAGTTCAAAATCATAAGAGATTTTGTTACCTCTTAGGAGTTGACCAGAGTGGGTGATTTATCCAGTATCTTGATGATATCTTTAGGGAACAAGGTGTTTTGGGGTTTGTAGGTAGGCTGTTTTTTTCCTCATCAGCATTGGAAAGCAGTTTGAAATTATTTTTTTTTCCTCTTTCTCTCTTAACTTTTATTTCTCTTACTTGTTCATTAGAAATCTAAGCCATCTTGGTTTGAAGTCCAACTGACAAATGTCTTCAGATCTTTCTAAATCTTAGTGGAAAAAACAGGTAAAAAAAAGGATTAAAATTAGAGAGTAACTACAGGAAAACACGTAAATTGAGGGATGTAATCCATTATCGTGTTTCTTGGTAAAGTGTACAAAAGACAGTGAAGCAGGACTCAAATGTTTCTTTTCAGCTTCAGATCTTCTTGTTGCTCAGTAAATTGAACAATTATGGTGGGATCTGTCAATTTTTAAGCAGGGTACTTACCCAGACCAGTAGACTATGCTTCAGATTTCTGAAAGAATGGGTATCCTTTTTCAAGTCTCATTGGCTAGGATAATTGTAGCATCCAAGTGAGCAACAGAAGATGAAGGTAGCTATTAGCCTTGTCCTAATAATCATAAACAGCAGGGCATCTCATGCTCTTGTCCTGTGAGTGTTTTAATGAAGTGTAATAGATACTACACACCTGGTTTCACTGGATAAATAAAAATGGCTCCAATTCTTGAACTTGATCTCCTGTTCAGAGCTGTACATTCATCTGTATTCCATCTTGTTCACTATCCATCCTTGGGAATGCAGACAGATTCCTTCATTACTGGATTTATATAATATATAAAGGTTCCCAGTACAGAGGCCCATTCCCCTTTATTTAAAAAAACAAACCAAAACAAACCAGAATCAGCACATGCCCAGTGCATGAAACACTCTTACAGCTCAGTCACTAAATGTAAGGATTTTTCTGATTAGTTCTTTGTACTTTTGAGTGATTACTAGTTTATGTTAATCTTTTTTAAATGCTTGTCCTTCCTTTTTTGGGCTTGCCATTTAATCAGAATTGAAATTAATATCAAGTAATAGGTGTAATCTCTGAACCTGATTTTTTGGCAGTTCTTGCCCCTTGCAGGAATTGCCAAAATTTGAGAATTATAGCTATTTCAAGATAATAAGCTACCACCTTCTTAGGGCTCAAATTTTACTAATTATGTCCCTTCACTTCTACTATTTGAGTTTCCCTCGCAGAGAGATGGGGTATGAACAGCTTCTGTTTAAAGCTTGAGAAAATAACATTAAAGCAATAATTTGTCAGGAAATCTAAGAATTTGTCCTTGTATTTTTGACTTTAAAGCTCTCCAAATCATGCTTAGTATTTATTTTTCTGGATAGCCCAGTGGTGGGGGAACTTACATGTGCCTACAGATCTATCACTCAGTACTTTACTTTAACAGCCTGGAAATTTAAGTGACTGTACAGAAAGTGGAAAATTCAGGTATAAAACAAATGTGATTTTTTTTTGAATGAATGAATGAATGAAGTGTATTAACAGGTCAGATATTTTAATGTCAGGTAGGAGCTCTATGGCTTTTTAAACCTGCTGAGAAATTGTTCTGAATTCTTTGAACATTATGAATTTGTGAGTTAGATTGATACTTTCAATTTTTTTGAAAAGTTTATTTTTATAGATGTTAAAATAGGTATCAAGAAACACACTTCACTGCCAGCCATCAGTAAAAAGCTCCTTGTTTTGGAATACATTACCAGCTTCTGTCTGTGAGATATTTAAAATACTCTTCTGGGTAATCACGTAAATGATGGGTTGCCACAGAAATAGTGAGTGTTCATTCTGAGATGATTTTCTTAAGTGGTTCAGCAAAGTCTCCATTAAAAACCTTCATGAAAGGTTATCCACTTTCAGAAAGTTTGTGACATGGCATGATTTAATTAAAAATTTCTTTTATGATTTTTCTAAACTCTGCCCAGATATTTTACTTACAATAGAGATAAAATGTTTAAAATGTCCCAAAGTTCAGTATAGTTGATGTCCTACAACATAGGTAACTGGATGGGGAGCTTTTCAGTTATACTGCATGAATGACCAATTTTATAAAGGTGTTTTGATAGTGCTGATACCCGAGAACAGTGTGTAAGACATTTGGACTCCAAAAGATGTTTGACTTTTCCTAAGAGAAAAGAAAAATAAGATTAATTTGTGAGTTGTCATTGAAACCAGTCCAAATGAGTGACCCTTCCCTGTAAACTGAGATTATGAAATAACTTCTACATCACTTCATGTCTTCCCAAAGTCACTAGTGATTTATTTTTTGGGGTTTTTTTGAACTGTATAGCAGATACTTTTGTGCAACAGTACTGCTTTTGAGAGAAAGAGAAGAAAAGGAGGGCAGATGGGCAGATATGAGAGGAAGGACAAACAGTTCTGCATTTGATACACAGTGCTTGCTGTCTGTGCTGGATAAAGGTAAGTTATGATTTGGAACACAGAGGGAGGAAAAACATTATTTAAACAGTTTAGCATAAATTAGACAAAATGGCCATGACTACAGAAGTACTTCAACAGTAAAAAATGGTTCCTGAATAAAACCTTACCAATGATTGTATCACAAGAGATTTGCTGTCAGAGAACAAACACAATGTGAGCATGCTATGCAAATACTATGTAAACATGAGATCCAAAGAGAATAACCATTTTACATGCAACTTTTAAAAGTACCAAGGAGAAGTTTTAATCTGTTGCTGGCCTTTAGAAGGCCAAATGTCTGGTACAGTTGAACTAAATCCATAGAATAACAGGAAAGTAATTATCACAGAAATGTAATTTTTCCACCAGATATCAACAGTGCTCCAATGGTAAGAAAGGCAAAAAATTCAGTCTTAATGCTTCTTTTCAGATTTTTCTTCTTTTCACCTCTGAAAACTGTTTTTATTTGAATGCCTAACACTGTTTTATTAGTGTACCTTAAAATGAAACTAGAGCTAAATTTCTAGTTGTAATTTCAGAATTTTAGATGCTTTCATTCATGGAGGTGCCTAATGCAACTTTTTTATGGTGGATCATTCTGATCATTCCCTAAACACGTTATCTTTTTAATGTGTCAGGCTGGTTCATTTCTAGAAGAGTAGCTCTCTAGGCTTGACTTGAAGAATACAAACTGGAAAATACTGACTGGACTCTATAATTAATATTTCAGAGGTCCGCTTAAATTGTTTTATGTGCTTGGTTGTTTGTCATGTTGTCAAAGAACTGCACTAGTTAAAACATGTAGCATCTTCTATATTTGAACTTTCTTGTTTCTGGTTCTTTCTTTTTCTAGGAAGAATGTATGTACCTTTCAACAGATGTGATCTTTTATTGGAATTCCAGTTCCTAACACAACCAGATAATTTCTTACCCTGAGGACAAAATGTCTTGACCTTCTTATGGGCCCAAACCATGTTTAATAGCAGTAAAGACTGATAACCTCAACTTGCCCTCTGTGTTATGACAAACACTTCACAGAAATCATAAACTCCAAAATGTTATGTTGCTTTTTCTCCAAGTTCAAATTGTGTTAATAAGACCCAGGCAGTCAAACAAAGCTTTCGAAGATTTGAACATCATCCTTTGTAAGGAAAATGAGGGAAGTTGGGAAATGTTTGTATGGCTTTCTCCTTTAAAACAAAACAAAACAAAAACCCCACCAAATGAATGTAGTTTCTGGCTGACTACTTTTGGCAATGTTTCCTATATCTCACACTAAGTTTCCAGGAGGATTATTGATTGTGTATGATAGCAGCTTCCAGTTTCCACATTAACCCTAGGAAGAAATCAGATGATCTATAAGTAAATATTGTAAGCATAAAAATGGTGCTGAAGCCTTTCATTATTCATTTGAATTGGATGCTTGGGGTTTTAGAAGACAACTTCATTGATGTTATGGGTCGTTTTACTGTTTTGTTTAATGTTTTATTTATGTTGAAGTATAAAATCACTTATTATGTTACTTTTTAATATGAGAACATTAGAATGAAGTATAGAGCCACTTTTTAATACAAGAGCATTAGAATATCTTCTTTCTGTGAGCTATTTGGAAATGAAAACCAAGTATTTTCCACTTTCATAACCCTTCAAAAATTTTAAGTTGGTGAAAGATTTAATTAATTAAGCCTTATTAGGCAATAAAATAATTTTACTTAACATATTTGAAAAGTCATACCATTGATTTAGAAACCTAAGGATAGGTCAAGCTGGCTACGTGTGGACATCCAAGTTGGGACATTTCAGAATCCTTTGTAATTCAGATTAGTTTAATATTGAATAATTGGCATAAACAGTTTGCCTTATTAGGTTCTAGTAAAAAGTTAACTTTCTTAGATTAATTTTGAATAACAGATTATTTCAAGAAAATTTGATCTGAGCATAGTTTTTTAATGAGTACAGGGAGGGGAGAAAGGATTAAGGAATTAAAACAGGATTCATCAAGTATTAGCCCATACTGAAGCCATATGCTGCCTGTCTGGTGAAAAATTTGCTGTAATAAAAAGTTAGGAAAAAGTTTAATGAGATACATGAAACAGACTTCATTATCTGCTAAAACAGAAACCTCCAAGAAAATAATATTAGAGAGTTGAGATGTAATTAACACATTGTGTAACAAAGCAAATCAAAAGATCAGCCCAAAGTCTAGAATCAGGCAGCTTCTCTGTGTCCTTCTAATTTTCTTGATGGGGGAAAAAAAAACAAAAAAAAGAAAAACAAAACAAAAAAAAAAACCAAAACAAAAAAAAAAAAAAAAAACCAACCCAAAACATTTGAAGATATTTGTGGCTAATTTTCTTTGTTTTGCATGATCTTGCTAGTTGACTTCCTTGTTAGATTTGTTTGTTCACTGAAGAGAAAAAAAAGTTATTAAGAAACTACAAGCTGTCCTCTACCACCTAAATACTCTCTATTATATGATTCTTTCTGGTTTTGGAAGAAGCAGTTCAGGATTTAAAGCTGTATGTTCTACAAGTTTTTGATTTAACATGTTCCCACTAGCTATGTTTCGTTTTTAAAACTTACTGATTATTTAAAAGCATAAATCCTCTAAGGAAATAATTTAGCAAGATAATCAGGAGATACAATGAATGTGAACATATGAATCTGGTAGAAATCTCAGTGAGTTGCTGACTCAGACTTTGAGAGGTTTTGTTTTTTTTCTGATATGACATAATATTCTCTTCCAGTGAAACATTTTTAGTTTGTACTATCAGAGAGAGATTTTTTTTCAAGTGATAAACTGCCAAGTTCCTTGATTTTATCTCCTGCAGACACTTGAGTGCCCTTTTTGAAACTGTTAACTGTGGTAGGTGCAAAACTAAATCAAACAGTACAATAGGTGCAAGATCATGTCAGCTGCAGAATATTCTTCAGGTTAAATGCTAACTGAAGACTAAAAACTTGTTCCAGACTGGATTTCTATGCTAAATACTTTTTCTCCAATGCTATTGAAAAGAATGTGAAGATGATATGGAATGCCCTTATTTATTTTTCAGAGTTCTTTTCCTGTGTGACATCCTCCTTGAATTTCCAGTTTTGGTATTTTAGCAGTTTCACACCCTGTGACATAAAAAATGTACTGTGTCAACAAAACAATGTAATTAGTTTCTTATGATACTTTCCGAAATATCTTCAGTTAACAAAAAAAAACCATTTATTTGAACAGCAGGGGAACTGTTATTAAAAAGATTATGAACTTTTATCTATGCTGAGCATTTGCTACAAGCCATTTAGTTGTGAAAATGAGAATGAACAGAAATGTGTTTTCATTTAAAGCCATTTACATAACCTCTTGTTTCTTCTCAACTCCATATTCTTTTTTAAAATTGTATCTTCACTGAATTCTGAATGGAGAACTGGATTGCAGGTGGGCAGGTTATTACTCCAAGGAGAGATTTCCCCAGTCTATCACTAATGGCTTTCATAAAAGCATATGCTCCGGAAAAGTAGCAAGTCAGCAGTTCAGAGGAATATGACAGTAGAAGTGCCAGAAATTGCAAGCTGTTTAATCACCATTGCCATCAGAATATTTCCTGCTAAAAACAATCTTTCCAGTACTCAAGCTGTATATTTAAAGTCTAGACGTTCTTGTGATACAATTTTGCAATTCTAAAGAAAGTGTTAACTTGCCCTCTGTTTTAACAGGCAGATAAGCTTGTCAACCCTTTCATAATTACTTTAGTAAGAAATGTGTGCATGTCAACCAGCTACAATGATGTGATGTTTATCTGTATACACTTGAAGGAAGTGTAGATGTTGTAAAAGTTTATGTTCTGCATTATTCTTTCAACTACATTTTAAGTAGATTGCTGTTTATCTGGGGACTGTTTCCTAGGTATAACAGTAGTCTTGTAGCTGTAGAGTTTTCTGGCATGAAGACCCCTGATTTTAATCCCCAAAGAACTGCAGTATTAAGTAGCTTATTTATGACCAGTTTTGTACATCCTACTTTTTTCCAATTTAAATTGTGAAGGCTTGGTAGGTTAGCACCCTTTAGTCTTTAAAAAAAACTACTAAAGGGAGTAGGATGAAGATCAGAAAAAATTATATTAGTTTGGAGAGAGTGAAAAGCAATTGCCTCATCGAGTACAGAGAAGGGGCAGTCACTAAAAAATAGCAAGAAGAATATTTAAGACAAAGATATTATTTACCAAGATAAGCTATAATGCATCTGAGAATCTGAGCTAATTTACATATTGTGAACTGATTACTGGGTTTCAAGTTTATGAAGAGAATGAAATATATACAATCCTGCCCTAAGATTAAGTGATGTATTATGGAGATGATTTTCAAGTGGCCCTAAGTCCACTTTCCATTTGTCCATTGCAAAAGCAGTTCTGAAACTCAAAATCAGCAGGTTTTAGGAGACAAGGAAGTAGAGGTTAGAAAAGCTGGGTAGCTCCTTATGGCCATGAGCAGTAGACTGGCTATGTGACAATGTTAGTATATAGGTAAAATGAGATGGTTGCTGAGCAAGTGCATCACAAGTGTCCCGAAGATCTCATACCAATTAGCACCTTTCTTGAAAGTGCTCATAAAAAGGCCAAGGAATGAATAGTTGTTAAGTATTTAACTATTTCGTGACTCCTAGAACCCAAAGTGTTGGAATGAGAACTGAAAAAAGCATTAGCTCATATAACAGAATTTTAAAAGTTTTAGTGTAGCGTTTGCTTTAAAGGTTTGTTCTTAAGGAGAGCAGGCTCAATATTAGCCAGAAGAGGTGGACTGGCTATTGGGGTTCTCATTAAATATTTTTGTACATTGTGTCCAGAAGATTTTTGTCAAGATATGTATGATTTGCTCATTAAGCTTATTTGCCACCTGGCAGTTCTGCTTTTATTAATGCTGTGTGCTCTACATCATAAAATACTTATTTCCACTATCTTGCAAGTTCACTTTTTCCAGGTCGCTTCCTCAGGGATGAACAAAGCATAGGTTCAAAGCAAGGAAAGGCAATACGAGACCTTTCCATTCTACAAACCCACCTTTGTACAAATACCAGATACTCTCACAGACTTTTCTCTAGAAGATCACATTTATACACAGTACTTACTTACCCAGGCAGAGTTTGGGCCCTCAAGAGCTCATCAAAACAAAAGGTTACAGGGGGGTAGCTACTCAAGCTGGATTAAGTCATGTCAGCTGTAAAACTGTAAAACAGTATGTTTTTCTGTAAAACAGTATGTTCCACTCTCCTCTGCATCCCAGCAAAGTTCAGTAAATAAAAGACATAACATTGTCTTATGTTTTGGGAGTTCACAGGTGGGTTTTAGAGCAGAAGTTGCTCATCTGTTTGCTATGAAACTCTCACAAGCACATGCTATCCTGTCTCACAACAAAGATGGGGAAATGCAATTTCTAATTACAGGAATCATATCATAGCATTATCTGACTTTCATTTCAAACCTAAACTATCTTAACATGATATTAATTCTGATTTGCATATTTATTTCCTCATCTAATGAAAAATTTTCTTTGCACCTGATTCTGTATTCCTTCTGATATGAAAGGTGCTCTTCTGAGGTTTAAGCTACTGTACCACAGAGTGACAGTGGCTCTCCTAAACTGGCTGGGAGACTGAACATAGTATCTAAACTATTTCCCTATTTTCTGAATCCAGTGAGGTGGATTTCACTATGCTTGATAATAATTGCCATTACCAACAGTTGTATGCTGTGGCACTGGTACACTGTTTGCTTAGTTGGTTAAGACTTGCTGAGATTATCTATGCATCATCCAGTTGCCACTTGATATTAAGAAATTACCAAGAAATATATTTACTTACCATTTAATCTAAATCTGTAACATGGAAGAGATGCAGAACTAATCATAGGTAATGAGCTGAAATAAGATAGCTGTTCTTTGTGTTGTTATTAAATCACAGGGTTTTTCTGTTTTCTTAACATCAGAATGTTGTCATTAGGCGTCATCTATCAAGACTGATATCACAGGACCAAGAGAAATTAAATTTTCAGTCAGGAGACTAAAATAAAATGTGGAAAAATACATTTTAGTCCTCTGGAAACATTTCTTGGGCATAGATAGTGAACAGCATTAAAGTTTGGTGGGTTTTTTTTCCTTTGACTGGGTGTGGAATGTATGGAACGTACTTAAGAATGAGCTAGCAACTTCAAAGACTTGATATTCTGTACACTTTCTCAGACAGGAAATTTAAAAATCATGTATGTTCTCATATGCCCTCTACTTACTAAAAAGGAATGCTGCATGGTTGTCAAGTACTTTTATCTGTGTTTATTAACAAAGAGAATGTGGACACATAACTTCTGCAAATGAGATATTTTCTGCCAAATATTCTTCTTTTCATTCCTTCTTACTGTGTAGATTTTGACAACAGTGTATTTTGCACTTCTGTGTGCAACAGCCATGGTAGGACACATCACAATTCTTGTTATTTCTTGAAAATTACTGTCTGTGAGCCAAAAAATATAAAGAGCCACTATCAACAGCACATTGAGAAATAGAATCTCTTTCCTGAACTTTGCGGCTTTGCATTTGAATTCTGATCTCTAAATGATTTGCTTTCAGGGTGCAGCTCCTTGTATTTGTTGTTTCATGAATATTTATCTGTTAATATATGAAATGAGATGTTCCTGGGACAAGAGTTCCTTCTCATTACATTTTCAGGAACACCTGTAAAGTCTTGATTTCATTGTGATCTACAGTGGATTTGTTTTTCATGTCAGAACACTAAAGAATAGTAAAAACATTACTCTGTCAGCTTTACTTTGAACAGCAATACCTCTTTTTCCAATGAGCAGAGTGTTCCTAGTTTCAGTAGATTTCTATGAGATTGTTTTAGACTCCATGTATATGCTTCATTAAGAAAGAGTTAATTTGGTATTTGAAATACACTAGTTGTCTTGCTCATTTCAGAAATTCTGACTTGCAGGTTAAGTTTCTATTAAGAGGCACAACATTGAAACTAATCTTCCAGTAAATTAATTAAATGGCCTAATGCCATGAGCACCGTTGAAGTTTTAATCAAATAAAAATGTAATCTCTGTGCAAAATGTTCCCATCTCCTTTCACTAGGACAAGCTATGCTTGGTTTTGTTTACTTCTTTCTTTTACTATTTTGTATGAACTGCAGCAGGGATTTTCCTGGCTGCCACAAGAATTCTCAAGGAACACCTTATTTCAAATGTGTAAGTGGTTACATTATTACGTAGAACTAGCATCTTTTACCAATAATTAAGATGTTCACCTTTGTCATGTTTACACTTCTTTTGCTTGTATGCACTCTGAATTCACTTGGTATATCAAAATAATATATTTTTTCCAATTCTGTGATCTGTTTTATCAAGCTGAAAGACTGAATTATAGACCATGGTAAATATATCCAAATATAGTATGCTACAATGTAACATGAAATCTAGTGTAGCTCTTACTGTAACTAGAAGTAGAAAACTGAAATAAATTCAGTTGCTCTGGTGTCTTAAAATGGGGCCATACCTTTGTAGGCAATTCATGTGTAGGAACTGGGAACAACCTACAAGCATCATGGGAAAGGAAAACTAAGGTCTTCACAGCACAATGGCTTTCACAGAAAGTAGCACTTAAAGCAGTTTTGAAAAAAGTTCATTATTTGAGCTTGTAGTGTTGACTTCACCAAGACAAGAATGTAGATATCTTTCTCATAAATTGGGTCTGAAAACTTGGTAGTTTTGTGTTACCATGGTTATAGCCTAAAGGAGGCTCAAAAGCATGCACAGAAATTCAGACTTTGTTGTACAGTTCCACTTTTTAGTTTAGAAAGGACTGCCTTTTCTAATACATGTGCTTCCTATGAGCAGCCTTCTCTGCAGCCTTCCTTCTTTTCAGCTGTGACCTTTATGTGTTCATTTTTGTCGACTGACTGGGTTCTGCAGGGCCTATTAAGTCTCCCTTAGTGTTCTCTTCTACCACAAACACTATAAACCATTTTACCTTCTCTCTTTGGTAGGCTCCCAGTCTATCTTCTGATCTGTAAAATATTGTTCCCAGTATCCAGAAGCAGAATTGGTAATTAGTTGAGAAGTAGACTTTAGAGCCCACTGGAAGACAGCCACTTCTAAGCTGATATAGGAGATGAGTTTTTCAGGTTTTTCTGGTTTTAACTACAGGACTAAATTTTACTTTTTTGTATATTTTAGTATGCTTTATACTACATTAATGTTGTAGGGATTTTAAGTGTGTTGTACTAATTTCAGCTATATAGCAAATGAAGACTTAGAGCCAAACACAGTAACACCCTGGTTTGTCTACAAAGTGGATTCAAATTTCCTACTCTTTTGCAATCAGTGTCTGATACTGGCCAATGTCGGAGGCAAGGCTGAGCTAATCATAGGCATAATCAAGATAATATAACAATTCTTGTCTTTCTAGCTTCTTGCTCAGTATAGTAAAAATATAATCAGAAAGGTCTGATTTTTGAATCTTTGCTCAAGTAGATAACTTAATCCTCTGTGTATAAAATATAATTTGAACGGTACTTAAGTCCTAGGAAATTTAGAATAAAGGTTACCAAAACATCAGTCACCCTGAGTAGATCAAGATAGCATAAGAAAAGAGAAGAAGTCCAGTAGTCTTTGGAAAGCTACTATGCATCATTCTCTTTCTCTTCTCAGTTCTGAAATCTATATGCAAATATATTAGACATAAGTGGTATGTTTTTCTATGAGATTGAAATAAATTTTTTTGCATCACTCAGCCTAATTCTGATCTCTGCAATTATATTATGGAAATGAGAAAACAACTCAAAAGATAACAAGAATAATTTAATTTCTTCAGTTTTACCAACTAAATGTGAGAATGTGAGACCAAATTGATTCATTTAAGGGTGGAAGGCAAATGTATATTCTGTAGCAAAGCTACAGACCTAAGGATGAAATCTTCCTTGATAAACAGCAAGAAAGCTTTGTCTGACAGCAGGCTGGAAAGTCAGAAATGAAATTCTTACTTTTATCATTCACATGAACCTTTTAAATCTTTATATGCTGGCTTTTTTGAGAGGACCCTAAATAGTCCAGAATTGAGTTTTGGCTTTTGTTTGCTTTTTGTCAGCCAGAGTAATTTTCAGAAGTTTTGTAATGCCTCAGTACTATGTGATTTCTTGGCCTGTAAGTTGTGTAGACAAGCAGCTGTAGTAGCAAGAATTCTGACTGAATGAACTGCAGTAACACTTTTCTTGAGGTTAGTGTCAAGGGATTTCTGTAGGCTGCTCTAAGCGTTCACTAGCCAGAGAAGGCTTAGTTAGGTTTCATAGTAGCACTTTGCCTAATCTGTCCACTTAGCATATCAGGAACATATACTTTCACGTGTACTAAACATGACCTATTAAAAAGATTTAGTGATCCTACCAGAGAATCTGCGGGATTCAATAAGGCATTTTAAAACCATGGAGAGCACTACACAGAAATGGGCTTCGGTTTTACTGAAGTGGACCATAAAATACACAAATAATAAGTAATAACTCAGGCTGTACTTCCTAAGAAGCTGAAGGCAAAACCCAGCCATCAGTGGTCAGAAGTTTCCAACCTGCTGCTGGTCTGACACTGATGCATATGCAGTCCTGTGATTGTGCTTTTCAGAAAACTGGTCTTGTTTGGTGAAGATTTAGAGTCCCACTCCCAAATTAGTTAACTGTACGTGACTGTGCTGATAGAAGGGAAGGCGCTTAAATAAACATCCCTTACAAAAGAACAGGAGTGCAGAAGCCCATATTTAGCTCACTTTGAGGGTGCATTTCTATGTCTCTTTGGGAATTCTGCATTTGTGTTCTGATCCCCTTGGCATAAGCGGGTGCTTTCCTTGGGTGCAAGTGCTAGGTCTGTTCCGAATGGCTTGGATACTGTCAGCTGTTGAGCTGCATTAGCATGGCATTCTCCTTCAGCTAACACATCCCTAACGTGAAGTAACTGAGGTGGATGAGACATTTTGGTATGATACTGCATTGCTTTATGTAGATATAATGTTCTTTAAATCCTAGATGATATCTGAAATCAATCAAGTGGCATGAATAACCTTGGTAGATCTGCACTGGTCAGTACAGCTGGAATACATTTCTTACTTTAGATCTTTTGAAGATGCCAAGTATTTCTTTCATCAAGGAGTTTATTATGTTCTTTTTCGTTGTGGCAGTATCACAGGGCTGGCTGCTACAGTTTGCTGACCTTGCTCATTCACAGCACTTTGCCAGCTGTTCTGGTAACAGCTGTGACACGATGACATCTTTCTTCTTGTGATATGTGGTCCAGTAATGATTAAAGTAGAGGGGCCAAAGTTCTGCCTAGGTTGTGACACTGAGTAGTTCCAGCTTTTAAAATCATTTTTACAATGAAATTAAGTGGAGTTTGAGTAGCAACTGCAGTGGCTGTGTTGCACTCAAGGCATCAAAATCTAGCTTGAAACAAACCAACCTGTGATTAACTACTGCCGAGGAAAACATTTCTATGCTACTTTATAAAAGTTCACTTTAGTATGCAAAACTACTTTTACTGCTCTGCTTTTCTGTGCTCATGATAATTGTCACCATCTTTGCAATTATGTTGAGTGTTGTCACATAGAAACAAGTTTAAAAGTTTTCTCAAACCATGGAAATTAGAGGCTAGGGATAATGAGTTTAAGCCAGTTGCACTTTCTGGTTTGTGGCATCTTGAGCCAGCAGCTCACAAGACAGTGTTTTAAATCCTTAATTTCTTGCTGTTAAAGCTTAAGCTTTAGTTTTCTAATTCTGAATTTACTGCCTATCAGTATAATAACAGTTAGCACTTCTCATAGTAAAACACTAACATTACTGTGATTTTTTTTTTTAAACACAAATGTTTACTCTTCATTTATCAAGTATGGGGAGTAATTTCAGAGATGAATGTGGTCCAAAACTTCTTTGCTAACTAGTGTATTTTGATCTTCTAATTTAAGCAATAAAGACTGAAACTGAGACCACGGAGGACTCTACCATTAGTTTAAGAAGAAGCAAGCCTTGCAATTCAAGCCTTCTGCTATAGATAGACCTCTCATTCAGATCAATTATGAGATCTTTAATTTGGATTCTGCAGTGACTTTTATATAATTATGTTTTCTTTGAACTGCGTTGATGTGGGTCACTAGCAAGCATTAAAAAACAAATCTGGAATCTGAGATGTTGTGGTTACGAAGAAAACATTAAGAGCTGTGGTCATGACAGTGTAATTTCTGCCTCCCTTGATCTCCTGGGAAATCATAACAAATGAACAGAGAGCTTTCAGCTTCTGAAGCAAGAGGAAAGAAGAATCATCATCCTTCAGGGAGCAATGAGAAATGAGGAAACTACAGTCTGTTTTACACCATTAAGCTTTCAGTTAATATTCAGTTGGCTTCTAGGTTTATGTGTTTTAGGAACAGTTACAGCAGAAGGCTATCACTATTGAGACAAGCAGAAGAAAGCTTACAAATATGACTCTTGTTCTAATGTTGCAGAACCATCATACTTCAAAGATTTATGTCCCATGTGTCCTGTCTTTCCAGTAGTATTCATTTATAGATGAGCTTCCAATTGGTGTCTTTCTCAGAAGTCTCAAGAAGGTGCTTAGTTATTGATAGTCATTCCAGTTATCTTTCCAGAAAATACAACTCTTTAGCGTTAACTCTTGGATCAGTTCCTTTGATGTGATAATTTCAGATTTGTTTGGTCCCGGGTGAATTAATTATTTGCTTTATAGATGAAACCATTAGAAAGTTGTGTGCAGACACAAATGTGATTGGTTTTAAGGTCTTATGCTTTGTTTTTGTAACAACCAAAAGATCCATTATCAAAACACAAGTCTTCCTCCGCTAAGGCTGCAGATAATGAACGTAGTCTTAGTAGAACATAGGACAAATCTCTCTATGGAAAGCTATCTATTTATTTAATAACATCAAAATGCCTCCCTTTTGTCTGTCCTCCAGAAGCAATACAGAAAGGTTATCTGGGATGTGGTGCTCTAACATTCTCTGGAAAAAATATTGAGCCTTTAGTTTTCTGTGGTCAGTGGCCTTCTGTAACTGGAAGGTCAGGAAGCACTCCTAGAAATTCCTTTTTCCTACAGTAAAGGATATAGCTCATCTAGTATTAGGTATTTGCATGTTTTGTCTCTGTTTAGATGATATACAGCCAACTTACATATGTTATGGTTGTTCTGTTCTCTACAGCACACCTAGGCCAATGGCAGGGTATTGAGGTTCTTTGTGCAGGTACTGAAAAAAATACAAATAAAGGAGTTCTTGTAACATTAATTCAAGAATTTGCTGAAAGATTCTAAAATATCTTCAGGAATTTAAACCATCTCTAACTCTAAATAAGGTATCTGAGAGCATAGGTCACAGCAAAGGATTGTGCACATTATTTTTTTCTTGTAGTAAAGAATGGAAGAAATACATATTTACCCACCACTGCAAGTTAGCAAAAATCACTCAGAGTACAGAAGGTACTGCAGTAAGTGTTGCTGATTCTAGAGCCATTGCACGCAAAATTTTATGAAGGTTTTTAACTGTTTCAAAGCATGTGAGGATTTGGTAAATATTGAAGAGATTCATTGTTGGAGACTCAGAGATTACTATACAGTGGGACATCCCTTAATGTGAAATTATATAGTTTTGCAGTATGAAATGACAGCTTATATTAAGGAAAACAGTTTTTAATATTTGTACTAAGGACAATATTTTTAGAAAACAAACCTCTCTACCTTCAATTCCTTTCTCACCTAGCTGAAAACACAGTCCTATGAACAGGGAACAGGCTTATGTTCTTTTGTCAGGGTGCTTTTTTAGTGGTTGGCATTATATACATTAAAATTATTTTTGGTATTATTACTGATCTCTAGGGTGAACTATTCCTTATCACAGAAACTGACCAACTCCTCTATCACAGGTCCTGTAGCAGAAACCATTTATTTGTAGCCTGAAGATAAAGTACAGTGAATCTCTCTTCAGATAAAAATCCCACTTTACAAAAATGCTGCAGGTTCTAGGGACTATGCAAGTTACAGCTTAAATAAGTGATGGTTTTCTTACTAAAAAAAACCCCAACTTTTTTTCTTCTTCAGAAAAGTTTATCAGAATTCCAGATGTTCAACTGCTAAAAACTTGTGAGGGATTTTAAAGGTTTAGGCATTTGCCTTTCATTAGAGCAGGATAATGGAGAAATTTTCTAGCTAATACTGGTCACAAGAAGGTTATCTCTCCACAACAGTTTTATGCACTATCAGCTCTTTAACTGGTCTGGAATTTCTGCCATCCTTTTTAATACCTTTTAAATTTCATTGTGCTCTGGAAGACTGGTCAAGTACCCAAAGAAATGAAATGAGGAATGTGTGTTATATTCATGGATTTAAGGATGCTTTTTCTTTAAGATAGATGTGTGCAGTGGTGCAATAAAATTACAAAAAGATGTTTTCAGACACTCAGTCACTAAATTGGAACAAGTTGTAAATTCTGATTAGCTAAGGTGGAATGATCTGAAAACTACATTTGGCTCACTCATAACTGCCCATTTCTAACCTAAGATGTCATTTTTATTTCTTCCTCTTACTTTCTATTTACCTGATCCTCATTTTCTGTGACTGGGTACTTGAGACAGTGCAAGATATTATTGGGGATAAAATTTTTTCTACCTCCTTCCCCTCCCTGCCAACCCCAGCTTGTGAAGGCCTGAAGTATTATGGTGTATCTTAAATAGCACCTTAGCTGCTTTTTCTTCATTATACTTGCATAAGGTATGAGTGGTTGAAATGATAAATTCAGTATGAGAAGTATGGCTGATGTAGACTCCTTTTCAAAATTTATGATTGAGCTTTCTATGAACTTTGCACAAAGATTGCATGTGATATAAAACAACAGAAGACTGGGAGGGAGGGATCATGTTTAGTTAGAATTCTGGGAAACAAGTAATAAAACAATCATTCCAGTGTTCTGGAGCTTTGCTGTAGAATGTTGTACATTCAAAAACAGATGAGTGGACTATTAAGATCTGAATGTTCTGATGAAGTTTTGGAATGCAGCAGTATGTCTATCTTTGTGTTAGATTGCAGCCTTTGTAAATTAAGTTGCTACTGAACCTTCAATTTAGATTCCAAAACAGATACAGATTCAACACAATGACTTTTGTGTACTATATTTTTTTATTTTCTTCGAGTAATACCACCTTACTCCATGACTGGTCACATTGCCTTGAATAGAGCTACTCGTAATTACAAATGTTAGTTTAATAATATATTCTTTTGAGGAAATATTTCAGTCTTCTCTATGAAAAAAATCATTGAGGATTACTACAGTGAATACCTATTGGTTGTAAAAATTACTTGAGAAAACCCACAAGGAAATTGGCATGCCTAAAAAGAAGGGCAAAGCTGACTCTGAGAAGCAGAAGGCATCTTTCAGAAATCTGAACTGCCTCCAAATGAGGAAAAGAATAAAAGATCACAACTCTGCCAGTTTAAATGTGCATTGCAAACCCTTTTTTGACTTCCCATATAAGTTTGCACATGTACCATGCTCATAATATATTTTACAGTGAGACTATTGTTTTGCTGGATTTTCCAGAGATCAGTATAAATTAATGTAGGGGATTTTCACTTCCATGTGAATAGTCCCTGCTCTGATTTGTGCTGTTGGAAGGCACGGTGCTATCAGAGTACATCAACAGAACGTGTAAGAGCAGGCTCACAACTTCAGCAGTGCTGGCCAAGGGGCCCCACAACTTTGTATTTGTAAAGTATTTGTACCCTGAACTTAAGACAAAACACACAAAACCCCAACAAACACAAACCACCCCTTCCCACCTCCCCCCAAAACCCCCAGAACACCACCTTTGTCAAGAGAAGAATAGAACTTCAGGTAACTGTTATTCTTCTGTAAAGGAAATAACTGCAGCGATGAGTAAAACACAGTGGAAAATAATCCATACTTTAGGGCTTTCCAGTTGACCAGGTTTCTTTGCCTTCAGACCCAAATCAGTCTGATCTTGTACTGGCTGTTCATTTTGAAATTTAAGTGATTTAAGTCTCAGTAGAAAGGTGATCTGTGCAGATACTCTGTTTATGGCAGAAATACCAGTTTTGAAACTACAGATGCTATTTGCTGCATTCTATTAAAAATCTTTGTTGTTACAAAAAGGATAGCTTTTCTGAGCAAACTCACACTGCAGTGAGCGCTCAGATCATTGTGTTGCCATACTGTTTCCACTTCTTTTTCTATAATATTTAGAGAGTGACGTTGCTGTAGTGGGTTAGCCTAAGTAGTTCTCACTAAGAAATATATTCTAAATTTTAACTACATATAGGGATTAAAGTTGTTGTTACTCCTTGTCTGAAAATTATGTAAGAGCATAAGAATTACTCTACTGGATTACACCAATATTGCTCAGATGGCTTAAAAGGGAGGATGAAAGGTTGTTTAGTAAAGTTAAGAGTGTTTTTCTTGACTTACTCCATCCCTTCTTCATCTTTCAAAACTGTCAATAGCTACTTTGTAGTTATGCTTGCATTTAAAACAGTACTAGTTAGTGAAGTGAGACAGATAAATCTGTAAATATTTTGCACTAATAACACATTTTAATTGTGTTTACTTTTAAGAGAAGTATTTTGTATTGACAAAAATACCTAAAAATTATACAATACTACAAAAATAAAATAAAAATTGTATTCCAAGCCAAATTTAGTTTTTTATTAAATATACATTTAATCTTTTCTGAATAAAATTAATTTTTACTACTTGAAAAAGAATAAATTTGGGTGTTCTTCAGAAGTACAAACATGTACTTTTAATACTGTATACCAATGCTAAACTTGGAAAATATGTGGCAGAGAGCCTTGTAGAGTAGTCCTGCTAAATACTGATACTGTTTTCACTGTGCAGGATAGCATTACACCTCACATATAAGTGTTCTTACCATAAATCAAAATTTCTGATCTCCTAGGCCCTTTTAAAATAATCTCAGTCCTTCTGTAGTTCCTGATGATTTATGTACATGTATCAAAAGTTATAGCACTCATATGCTGGCTGTTTTGCAAGAAGTGATTTTATGTGGTTGTTTTCACCTGTAATTTTTGTAGAATTGCTGGCGTTAATGTAGCTGTCAATCATGGAAATTTAGCCAGACATATAACATCTTTAATCCAAGGTGGTTTTGAATAACTCTTTGGGATTTGGTTAATGGAGAGTTTGGAAAACCTTGCTTTACTGCAGTGCATTGGCTTTAGAAACTGGTTTGTTCTTGTAGGATTTGAGAGAGAAGGGAGAAGAATATGGCAAAAAAACACCAACTAACCCAAAACCAGACCTATAGTGACTAGAAACCATCTAAATGCAGGTAATGGTAAACTTGCCTACAGTGTACTGCTGAGCATATAGCATAACTAATTGTCCATCTTGTTAAATAATACTAAATATATTGTTAGCATAAATGGCCACAGTAATCTAGTTAAGATTTATTTTTTTTTCTAACAGATTCAAATTATTTTTTTCATATTTGCAGTCTGGTTATGGGTAAAGTAGATATGTAATCTCGGAAATACTCTGGCGCCGCAGGTTCTGACAGCTGTGTTTGCTAGATTCAGGGGAGAGGGAGAGACCAAGAATGTCTAAATGTGTTTAGACACTGAGTATCTCTATATGCCTTCCAGCGTGTCTGTTACTTGTATCTGGAATATTGAAAACATAAGGTTATTAAAAGTCCCTATGTCAGTAAATTATTTCTATTGTACAAGTAATGGATCTCCTGTGTGTTGGAAAAAAATTAATTTAGTGCCTTAAAATTTTTTAAAAATCTTTCTGCATCCTACCCTAAAAGTATGCCATGAAGAACTGTGAATTTAGCTTCAGTACTTGATTGATTATTCTAGCTGTAAACTGAGCTGGATGCTTAGAATTAATTTATGCTGGAATCTCACTGCTTCCCAAGTAAAATTATTCAAAAGTGGAGATTTCATTACTTTGCTGTTTTCTTCACAGACTGCTGCTGATTAACCAGAGCTTTAAGATTTTCTTTCTGTGTCTGATGAAGCTATTTTTGCTTCTTCAAAGTAAAACCTGCTGAGATGGAGTGGCAAAGACACTGATGATATAAATGGCACACTGTGTCAGCTCTTACCTCAATCAGCTTTAAATAAACATTTGTTTCAAATGGTGAAACAATTAATGTAAACACAAAGTACCAAATTCAACTCTGGAATGAGGCAGTGCCTGTCTACTGACTCCAGCTGGTTTATACCCATGCTGAATATGAACATGATTATGTCTCTCATAACTGGTAAGGTTTTCAAATGAACCTTTCTTCTGACAGACATTGGTAGAAGATGATCTAACAGTAGGAGAAGGGATAAAATAACAGTATTTGGAAAATGAATCAAGAGCTCAGAGTTGGGCAGGGAACATTGGAAACAGAAATAATTTTACTATACTGAGACCTATTTCTTACGAAGAGTGATGAAACACGGATTCTTTCAACATGCTGTTTTAGCTAATATGAAGTCTTAATAGAAGTCATTTTGAGAGAGGAATTCTGCAAAGGCTGCTCAATATTAGAGGTGAAAGATTATGCTCTGTGTTCTATATACTGTAATGTATTGAAAGTTTCTGCAAGTTTAAAGGGTTTTTTTTAGGAGAATGTTTAACACTTGATCAAACACAGGCTAGTCTGACCCTCTGCAATCAAATGGGCTTCATATGCTTACTGTGCTCTTCTTGGCTTCTTAGATCTTCAAAATTTAGCCATTTCTCATCTACATAGACAATTATTTAAAGGCTGGATTCAGTTTCTTCTTTCAGCTGTGAACAACTTCAAAATTTCAAATGGGGAAAAAGAAGTATCCAGAAATAGAACTATGAGTTAAAAGTGTTCTAAACACTGTGGTTCTGGTGACTTCAGTAATAGATGCTTCAGTACTATTTAATGGTTCTTACTTTACGAAAATGAACTTTACAGTTTAATATGGAGTTTCAACCCAAATAGCCCTTTTTTATCAGCAGAAAGATGTTGAACTCAAATGATTTTCGTTTCTATGCAATAGGCAAAGCTGGAGTTCTGCATTATTTTTGGAGCAGAGCCCGTAACTTCAGTCACTGCTAAGTGGTCATGTTTATTCTGTAGAAAACTCTAGCCAGAGCATTGTCCACTAAGAACTTTTCCAGTCTCTCAGTTGATCGATGTTTCAGATGTCTGTCATGCCATTTTGAGAAAAGAGCTATTCCTGTAAAAAACCCACAAAATAAGGTTCTTCTGAAAAAAAAAAAAAAAAATTTTTTTAAAAAATGCAGTACTTGTACTAACCCACTGGCTGTCTAGTTAGGCACCTTGTTATTACTGCTGTGTTGGAAGTAAAAGCTATAGTTCCTTTTTATTCTGTAACAGATGACTGATTTATGTATACCAGACCAGAAAAATGTGCACAAAGGGTGGGGAGTTGATTTTTTTTTTCTTTGTCTCTGCCCTTGGGTTTTAATATATGTCATTAAGGTATACCAAAGAAGGATTTCGTTTTATAAATGAAAGGAAGCTTCCAGATTAGCTCAGTATATTTGGATTCTGGACTAGTCAAAGAAGCATTTTCACAGAAAAGGCTTGCTAGTTTTGTTGAAAGTAACATGACTGTTGTGAGCCATAGTTTGGAACACCTTCATTTTCCTTAGTCTGTCCTGCATGCAGTCTGCTCCGTGCAGAAATGTTTGGCTATATGAATCTTGGAATAAATGGGATAAATTGGGGGTAATCTTTTAAAACATAGGATTTAATTTTTTTTCTCCTCATCTCACTGCCAAACTGTTCGATGTGTAGGCAAACAATTTTCACAATAGTCCTTTCCAGCAACCACTTATTCACTATAGCTGAACAGTTTTATCTCACTTAACTCATGACACATGACTAAGCAACTACTTGACAGTGAAAACTGAGTTGTTTGCTTGATCTCTAGTTCTATATTAAAGGCAAATGCACTTCTAGAAAATAGAAATTTTATCCATTACAAAGGTAGGTATCCTGAAACCTCAACCCAAAGCCAAATAAACATAATTAAAATTCTAATGGGAAGACTCTTGTCCATGCCGGTCCATACCATGTCCATAGTTTTTGACCATACCAGTATAATAAAAACCTCATTAAAAGATCAGCTAGTCATACTATTTATAATAATAAGCTGTATTTTGAATCCTTCATCAAAATAATACTATTTCATTTTGCAAGGCTAGGCAAGGGAACTGAAGTTTTACATATTTAGTACAAATACCACTGAGTTTTGAATTTTTTTAAAATGGAAAATTGTCACATATTCTCTATATCCTCTATAGCCTGTATATGGCTATATACATGGAGGTTGCAGGGCTTGAATCTAATTTTGTGTAGAGGTCTTTTACAAACAAGGCCCTGTAAATTCAAGGATGGTTCAGTCATGGAATTAGAAGTGAGAATATATTTATAAATTATTAATATTACATTAGGTGTATATAAATATTAAATATAGTCATAATATATTTTTAAATTATTAATATTAAATTAGGTATAACAGAAACACTGTCTTCATTGTTCTGCTTCGTTTGGTAGACACATACATTAGCTTTTTCTATACTATATTATCTACAGTATGTGATATACCTTCATTGCAGCACTTCTTTCTTATTCAGTGACGTTTTTCCTTCTTTCATTCAGTTTTATCTCTAGTCATAAAAGGTAATCTATATTTAATATGGCTGTATCCAGCCAAGGGATTAAAAATCTAAAAATATTTTTACTCCAGCATGTGCCTGCAGGCTTGTATTTCATTGCATTCACTGTCAGAGCAGAGAAGGATGTGGTCAGGAGGAAATTGGCTAGTCTTTTGATCTGACAGAATATTACCTGAATCATTTTAAGAGCTGATGGTGAAGGTTTCTTCCCAGACCAAATTTGCTTTGCTGAACAAGGCAGCCTACATTAAAATGTTGTTAATAAATAATATCCTGTCTTTCAAACCCTTCTGTAATAGCTGTATATATATCCCGAGGGAGAGTGGCTTGGAAGTATTCCGTATTGGTGTCTAAACAGTTCTATTAAGTGTACTGTGAGCTCTAGAAATGTACTTATAGAATAGGAATGCATGAAGGATGTATAGACTATTTATCTCCCATTGAACTATGTTGAGAAATTAATGATTACTAAGTGCCTACACTCAGCACTGATGAGGCCACGCCTGGCATACTGATTCCAGTTCTGGGCTGCCCACTACTAGAAAGACATTAAGCTACTGGAGAGAGTCCAACAAACAGCCACAAAGATGGTTAACGCACTGGAGCATCTCTCCTGTGAAGAAAGGCAGAGAGCTGGCACTGTTCAGCTGAGAAGAGAGAAGGCTCAGGGGGCAACTCATCAATGTCCATAAATCTCTGAAGGGATGGTGTAAAGAAGGTGGAACTAAGCTCTTTTCCATGGTACCCAGTGACAGGACAGCAGGTAGTGGGTGCAAAACGAAGCACGGGAGATTCTGTCTGAACATAAGGAAACACTTTTTTTTTTCATACTGTGTGGGTGTCTGAGCACTAGAACAAGTTGGCCAGAGGTGGAGTTTGCATCCATGGAGATGCTCAAAAGCTGTCTGGACACAGTCCTGGGCAACCAGCTTAAGTTACCCTGCTTGAGCTGGAGGTTCGAATGAGATGACCTTCAGAGGTCCCTTCCAACCTCAGCTGTTCACTAATTCTCTGAGCAAAACATTTCACTCTGCACTCTGTTTAGGATTGTTGCTCATTTAAGCTGATAGACTGTAGGTTCAGTACATCAGGCATCCTCATTTTATTGTCTGGCAAGACTTTGGCATGTTGTCTGTACTAGTGGCAACATGACTCACTGAGCTTTGTGATGCACAGGGGACAGAAATTGAGGATAGGAACTGTACAGAAGTGTTTGACGCAGGAATTTATTTGTGAATACTTAGTAAAAGTTTTATTATAAGAAAAAAAAATATAATTTACTTTAGGCTGAAATTCTACATCTGCTGAAACAAATGTGTACTCAGTGTTTAACAGATTCACCTTATTTGCCTTCAGCGATTCCCAAGTTTTACTTTTCATGCCATGTATATTTGTCAGTAGAATTCTGAAAATATTGACTATAATTGAGGCAGCTGTGAATAGAAAATCATGTTTAACCTTGTGAACATGAGATTAGAGATGTAAAATATAATTTGGGTCCAATTACATTTATGGCGTGGAAAAATGTCCATTTCCATTTTGAAGTGTAGACTGCTTGTATATAAACAGGTATACTTGCCATCTTAATCAGTTTTTGCCACTTAAAGGAAAAAGATCCAAATACTCTGCTTTTATCCTTATACTTGAATGTCTGTAAGATTCCTTGTTATATTTTACTATGTACAATAGTTTTAAATACTTAATCACTAAATGTATTAATGACTAAAATTGTAGAAGAAAGACTTGAAATGAGGAATAAGTATTTTTGGTGGATCTTGCTGAAAATATGTGTCTGTATAGATTGCTGGTTTTTAGAAATTCATTTTAGGTAAAATACAGATGGTACTGCTCTGAAGGACTGAATGGATTTAAACAACATAAACTTGAAACAAACTGGAAATTCTGTGCTTAGTAAAATAAATTGTTAACTTCTTCTTCAGCACTCCCCCCAAAAATTCTTAGACATATTTGCAAAATGTTGCATTTTTATTTATGCTGTGGGCCCATGAAAATCAATCACACTATTCATGTAAGTGCAATTTTCTGGATCGGTTTCCAGTTATTGGCAGATTAATGCAGTGCCTCCACTGAAGTCATGGGCAATTGCTCCTGGTTGCTCACGCCTGCTTAGTGATAAAGCATAAATACGGTGGTAACCAAAGCTCATCTATTGCTAACATTGATAGGAGGATGAGTGAAAAAAGATAACAGCTTGAAAGAAGATGTCAGAGCTATAAGGGCAGGGCAGTGCTGTTGTAGCAGATCCTGAATAAAAGGCTTGCAGTTATGCTGGACGGCCAGATGAATTTGATACATGGGAAGCTGTTACTGTTTGTTGTTGTGTTCCCCATCATGCCAGTTATAGTGAAATACAATGCAAGCACAAAAGCTATCAAGAAAATTAACAGTTGCCTACAAAATACACCTGTAAGAAAGCAAGCTGATATTCGTATGTGTTCAAAATCTGCCTAGATTTCACAAAGAACCGGATCTTTCCCAGTATTGTCTGCATTGTTCTGTGAAGGCTTACTCTGGAGTTTGAAGAAGGTTCAAGAAACAGTTCAAATAGTCACTATTCGTTAAGTAGCCTATGTGCAAATACCAGAAATTTGGTGAATAGTTGTTTGACTGAATAATAATGATTTTTAAAATATTATTTTCTTTCCAAGCCAGGACCTTAAATCACTACTCTGTGCTGGTACAAGCATAAAAGATAGTAGAGGTAACAGAGTTCTGACCTTTCAGGTATGTCCCATGTAGAAGGAGGGAACCAACTACATATGTCAGGACAATCTCTCTGAGGTTGCATATTTAATTAACTCTATTAAAGACAAAGATTCTCTCACCTACTTTCCCTGAAATTAGTAAGCGATGCAGCCCCATGTAAGTAGTTCTAAAACGAGCTATAGAAGTATTTTGCAGTGAATATTTCCAAGTGGTTTGTCTGAGTTCATTCAGCCATGTATGACTTTATAGTTCACAAAAACCCACCCTGTAATTGCATAGATTACTTAGCTTGAAATGTCACAGGTGTTTTTTACATGCTTCGGTTTTGCTCCTTTTTGGAGGAAGGGCACTTTTCCTGCTGTTCTTATATTGATATCTGTAAATTATATGTGCGTGCCTGCTTATCAGTGTAGCTAGAGTTCTAGGGAAGCACAAGGTCCTGATCTCACTGCTTGACATTTGGAATTCGATAAGAATTATACTTCTGGACTATTGCTGCCCAAATTCTAGTTGTACTGCTGTGCTTTATATCACTGTATGTTATCTGTTCTTACCTAGTTTTCATACATCTTTTTGCCACACAGTGCATTCCAATTAAGTTCAACTCAGAAAACAGTATATTGTGGTATGCTGTAGAATTATTAAAGAAGGTGGAATATTTAACATGTGTGTCCATAACAAAGTATTATGGGACTCTAGTTGAAATATGCCTGATTTACTCTCTTCCTATTATGGTCTATTTATTTTAGCTATACTTGCTCAGAGCAGACACTTGTAAAAAAAAAAACAAAAAAAACCCAAAACAAGCAAAACCCTGGCCAACACGACTTCACTGATCATACTTTGTTTCTGTTCCAAGTCACTGCTCAACGCCTGGCCTGAGCAAATGAGCCAGGTTATGGGAAATGTGCCAAGACCCAAAGAACAGGAATCATAGTCCCAGGCATTTCCAACTTTATGCAGCAAGCCACATTTGCAAAGAACACTGCTGGTTTTCTTTCCACTGGGTTCTTCTCAAATGGATGAGAATTAGAACCTTGTTTTTCTTCTCACGTAGTTTTATATATACTTGCTGGGAAGTGAGTTATTACCAAATATAGCTTACAGGGCTGCAGCAGGACCTTTCCAGTCTGGCTGTTTGCCAAAAAAAAAGGTTCAGAAAGTACAGGGTTACCATATTTGCCTGAGATTTACTAGGAAGTTGTACATGTATATGCACTGTGGAGCACATGTGCAGTACACCTAATGTTTCCTCAGAAGACTGTACTTACTGTGTTGCTGGTACATTGTTAAAATTATTACTGTATTTCTAAACAAGTGTATATGTAACTCAGTGTAAATGGAATGTACATGTGTAACAAATATTATGTGGAGATTTTGGACATATGGTGACCTGTTTGGTGCTGCTGTGTGTGCATAGATGATGTGACCTAAATACAAAATAAGTAGGGTACATATGTACATATATATAAATAACAGAGTGAGGAATCCCAGAGGAATTAGGAAAAGCTCAGTAGTCAGAGACATGCAGGGATATGCTACATAAAACCTCATGACTAAGGATCTGTACATTACAGTTCTTAGGATCTGAGGGCAAATGATTAATGAACAAACTGTACAGGAGTTATCTGGCTCGGTGACTGTGTATTATCTGTCCAGCAACACCTAATGTCATTATTGATATTCATGAATTATACCACCGTCAACATTTTGTCTGTTATAATTTGCTGTGTTCACAGATGGGACCTCTAAATGGACGTTTCCAAGTATAATTCTAGTCATATTTCATTTTTCATAGTACTTTGCATAAATGTCTATTTTTGATAATACACTGCTATAATTCATTACAGTGTTTTTGTCAGTTCTAAATTGGGAAAATTAACAAGAAAAGCAAACTGCTTTTTATATGGTATTACTAATTTCTGAGAGATTTTTAGAACTAAATAGCATATGTCAGAGGGAAACATGATCCTATGTACAATTTATGTACTTCATAGTGTTGAGCAAGCAAGGCAAAGTACAGAAAATGGTGTAGTTAACCTGTACACCTATTGATTCAAAGCACCTTAATTTTAAGAAAAAAATTGTCTGCTTGGCTAATCTACACCAAGTATTACAGGTATCCTTATAAAGAATAAGCTCATTAATATTTAAACTACACATTAACTGCATCCTCTGACGAGGAGATTACATTCCCCATAACTTCCATTAATTATAACCAAATTAATATGAACTGAGAATAACTGATTGGAAATAAGTCTTTCATGGTTCAAGCTAATTCTTAGTAAAAGTAATAACAATACTTTCATATAAGTAACAGTTGTGATAGTTATTCTGTATTGACTGTACACTAAGAAACCATTCCACTCGTTGCTCAGCTCAGCAATTGCAGAAGATATCTGAAGTAAAAGTAAATGAGTACAGTGACAACACTTGTGTAATTACCCATTCACTGTGATTTCCTGTTCTTCAAATAATCCTGAAAAGAGCCAGTTTAGAGAATAAACAAAGTTTTTATGAAAAACAACATTCTCTCGTACTGTCAGAGAGCACAGATTACAGTAGATTTTGTTTTGCTGTTGTTTCACGTGATGCTTAGACCTTGTTTGGGCAAAACTTTGGTGTCGTGAGACAGTATTCAGGTGTCCTCTGTGAGAAAAGTTAAACATACAAAGCTTTCTTGGGTTGGATTTGTTCTGGCAAATACTTACTGGATCAATCGCAGGTTTGGTAGAGATGTCAAACCAAAGGTGTACAAACTGTCAGAGAACCATAGGATGGTTTAGATTGGAGGGACTGATAGAAGCCATCTTTTCCAACCCCCTGTTCAAGCAGGATCACTTAGATCATATCCAGAAGACTTATGATTATTTCCATGAACAGAGACTCCACAGCTTTTCTGAGGAACCTGTTCCAATACTTGGTCACCTTCTCAGACCACCTTTGTGCTGAAAAAAATATATTTTGATCTGGCTGAAACTTTCCGTGTTCCAAGCTGGGTCTGTTGCCCCTTGTCCTCCAAGAGTCTGGCTCCATTTTCTCCGTACCTTGTCACTGGGTAGGTGAAGTGCCCCTTGAGCCTTTTCAGGGCTGGAAAAATCCTGTACTCTCAGCTTCTCCTTGTATGCTATGTGCTTCAGGCCCCTTATCATCCTGGTGGTCCCCACTGAGCTTCCTCCAGTCTGTCATGTCTTTCAATACTGAGTTGCCAAAATAGGACACAGTGCTCCAGCAATGGTCTCAGAAGTGAACAGAAGGAAGTAATCACTTTCCTCAACCTGCTGGCTGTGTTTTTGCATAGCATGTAGTTGTCATTCTTCACTGCAAGAACACACTGCTGACTCATGTTCAGCTTACTGTTCTCTGAGATTTCTGCTGCAAAGCTGCTTTCAGTCCGATCATTCCACAGTCTATACTGTTGTATTTGCATCTGTTGAACTTCATGAGGTTCTTGAAAGCCCATTTCTTCAGCCTGTTGAAGTCTCTCTGAACAGTGGCTGTAACCTGCAGCCTGTCCGCCATTCCCTGATTTTATATTATCCACATTGCATTCTGTCCTATTGTCTAGGTCACTAATAAAGACTTTGAACAGTAATAGCCCTGGTATTTGCCTCTGAAGGACAGCACTAGTAACTGGCCAGCAGTTGGACTTTGTACTGTTGATCACAACCTTTTAAGCCCAGTGGTCCAGTCAATTTTCTGCTCTCCTCACAGTCTACTTTACCAGTCCATATCTCACCGTTTTGGCACGGAGGATACAATGGGAGACTATGCCAAAGGCCCTCAGCAGATTTGCTGGTGATACCAAACTGGGAGGAGTGGTTGATACACCAGGGGGTTGTGCTGCCATGCAGAACCACCTCAAGAAGCTGGAGAAATGGGTTGACAGGAACCTCACATGGTTCAGCAAAAGGCAGTACACAGACCTACACGTGGGGAGGAACAACCCCAGGCACCAGTCCGTACTGGTGCTGACTGGCTGGAAAGCAGCTTTACAAAAAAGGGTCTGGGAGCACTGGTGGATGGCAAGTTGACAATGAGCTGGCAGTGAGTTCTTGTGGCAAGGAGGGCTAATAGTATCCTGGGCTACATTAGGAGTGTTGCAAGCAGGCAGAGGAAGGTCATCCTTCCCCTCTCTTCAGCACTGATGAGGCTACACCTGGAGTGTCATGTCTGGTTCTGGGCTGCCCACTGCAAGAAGGAGGTGGAGCTACTGTGCAGAGTCCAACATCAGGGACTGGAGCATCTCTCCTGTGAGGAAAGGCAGAGAGCTGGCACTGTTCAGCTGAGAAGAGAGAAGGCTCTGGGGGAACCTCATCAGTGTGTGTAAATCTCTGAAGGGAGGGTGTAAAGAAGGTGGAACTAGGCTCTTTTCCATGGTACCCAGTGACAGGACAGCCAGTAGTGGGTGCAAAATGAAGCACAGGAGGTTCTGTCTGAACATAAGGAAACATTTTTTACTGTGCAGGTGACTGAGCACCAGAACAGGTTGGCCAGATAAAAGACATCTGGATGTGGTCTACTCTAGGTGACTGCTTGAGCAGGAGGGTTGGACAAGATAACCTGCAGAGGTCCCTTCCAACCTCAGCCACTTTGTGTTTCTGTGAAATAAATATCCAGAGGGACTAAAAGTGTGATACACTTTCTAAATTGAGACATAGATCAAGTTTAATACAATACATGGAAGAAAACTGTTGGTGCTAGCCAGTATGTGTGTTTGTTCATTAGGAAAGACAGCATCCAAACCCACCAGTGATCCCTACCTGTCATAGTCTTCTGTGGGGCCATTAACTGCTTATTTTAGAGTACATCAATTTTTAAACTGATTGGATGACCCTGGAATTCGCATAGTAGTCTTCTTATCCCATATTGCTTTCACTTGTGATTTTGGTTTATATTATCCACTTTTATATTCTAAATGAGCCTAAATTTGAGCATACTTGTAGTAGCTGTGATCTTACAGAACTGCACTGTTTAAATTTACTTAATACCTGTTGATCTCTTTATATCAAGGTTAAAATATGCAGTTGCATAGAGACCTATGTTAATTGTAAGCTTATGACATCTAGCTGTACTTTCTGAAGAAAGCTGTGTTATGGATAGGATGTCAACTGAGCCTTTTCTCTAGACAATCCAAATTTATAAGCTGCCATGTAGAAACCAGTTTTTCTGCAATGACCTGACTGGACAATCTGAGGAAGCACTCTGTACTGTTCTTTATTTATTTGTTTTTCATATGAAAACATAATTCCTGCAGGGAATTCTATTTCAGCCATAGAACGAAGGCCTGTGGAAGCTCTGCTTTCTGCCTGAATGTTCCCCTATGAATTGCTGATGGTTAGGAAAGCTCACAGTGACAGGAGACAGCAGCTTTGTGCTTAGATGACAATAGTCTGTGTCTGTGCTAACTGCAGCTGGCACCATTAACTACCTATCCATAGACTGAAATAAAAACAATTATCGCTGCATGCATTAGAATGATGAAATCCACTCTGTTTCTATAGTAACAGGAGTGACAATTTATATTACGACCTTAAGAAAGTAGAATGTGACCATTTCTTCTTTTTTTGGCAGTTTTACAAGGAGCAGATATTCACAGAGAAGATAATATTGAAGATGATGCACACAGTTGACCAAAATAAAAGTAGGATGTGCTTTACCAGTAACAAAAATATGCACAACTTACATGCACAACTGGAATGTTGATTTTGACTTTTAAGTATTCTGTTATGTAGAGACATACCCAATCTAGTGCCCTTTGAAGTAGATTCTTCTTTTTCTGTTTATTACAAATATTAAATGGAAGCTTTACGCAAGAGTAGGATAGAAAATAAAGTGAGGGTTTTAGCAAGTCATAATTTTTAAATTGTTTTGCCAGTCTGACCTGACTATCATATGAAAAAACAGTTTTACATTCTGAGTTTTTGTCTTAAGAAGATACCTTAAGAAGAGGTATCAAAACTCTGTAAGAGATTGTTTCATGGATATGTTTATTATATCGCAGCATTTTTAAGCCTATCCCAGATAGAATTAATCTAGTTAGTTTGTTTATTAGTAGCAGGAAAGCTGTGGCAAAATGTTGAACAATCCTAGCTAGGATTTGGGGGATGTATCTTTACTGATATTTATCAAGTAGAATATTATAGTATAGATCTATCAAGAGAGTAGAGTTCCTGAGTTCTTTAGACTGATTTCAGCATTCTGTTTGAAAGTTGCTTTTTTTCAGAATCACCTCCCTTTACAAAATATATAGCATGTTTAACTGTTCAGTCATTTAGTAACAGTCATAATTCTTGAGGCATTTAATAATTTACAACCTTCCTCTCCCTACATATTTGTCTCACTCAAAACCTGTTTCCTCATTATTTGCTATATATATAGAGTGCTTCTATGAGCAACTCTGGAGTTAGGATCCTCTTTGCTATGAGTAAAGGATTATGGAATATCTCTTCAAGTTACCTAAAACTTCAGGAGCATGGCAGTAATCCATGCTTGTTGGTCTTTCCTTGCATGTAGCAGAGATGATCAGATAAAGAAAAATGAAACTTAATTCTAACTCTGTGCTAAAATATCCTATTCAGACACTTGGGATTCTTTCTTTAGATGTAGTAATTAATTATTATCTTGAATTTATAGGACTTTTTCTTTTTTATTAATGATTATCATTGATTGTAATTCCAGGGATGTCTGTAACCATGTGTTTTAAAGAAGTTTTTAACCTCCAGTTCATTTAAAAAATTCATTTCACTTCAGTAAAGCATAAAATATGACTATATCTTAACATCACTTTCTAAGGCCAGGCTTTGATGGCTGATATAACTGCATTTTTTTAAGTATGTGAATTACATTTTTCATGCTATGCATCCCAAACTTAGTCTTTTCTGTACCTGCAGTTATAGTAATAAACACAGATATTCTTCTTTAAAAACTGCAAATAATTTAATATTTGATAAGCAAGTATTTTGTTCAAAGTCTGAAATAATCAAGTAATATTGTCTCCACTTCTAAGAGGATTCAACTTTTATCGGAACAGTTGAGTAAAAATGGTGATTATTTCTAGCATCCAGATTTACACATTAAATATATAGTAAGTTATATCAAAATAAATCTGTTAGTTTATGAGCCAGATCATACATCACATGTGAATTAGATTATGTGACTGTCACCAGAGCAAGAAAGGAAACTACTTAAATAGAACATGAAGAATGAAGATGACTGCTTTTGTTCATGTAAGAAGAGCAGTACTTTAAATCCTCTTAACACAGGTCCCCTTCTGAAGCACAAAAGGAACGAAGAGCTCTGCTTAAGCCATGTAATGGCACCTCAGTTTCTATCTTGGTGAGATCAGTTGTGGTCTGTGGAGAAGTCTGCTTACTCTAGCTGTACATTCTTCATTCTGATTTTGATGATTCTTATGTACATATGTTCTGTACTCCTGTGACAGTTCATCTCTAGATGGAAATATGGAAGATTAGCAAGAGAATTTGTGTGAAATGGAGAAAAAAAGGAATGTGGGTTGCTTATGCTATTCTTGGAATTCCCATGATAGGATTATATTTTCCTAGTTACACAGTTATTTCACTTATTTTAGCTTGCTTGTTTGTAGAAAATGTGTAGAAATGTTAATTTGTACTTCCCTGGTTTTTTGTAATTACAAAAGCTGGTATATCCTACTCAAACCATGTAGTATTTCCCAAGTACTTTGGTGTTTAACTTCTTGAGCTGACTGCAAAGGCATGTGGGGCCAAAAGGAGAATTTTGTGAATGAAGACTTAAGGTTACAATTGACATGCAAGTACTATATAAATCTCCCAAATTCCAATAAAATTATAATATAGTAAATCAAAGTCCAGCTAATAATAAGATCCTTAGCAGAATATATGAGATTAAATAGTTAAGCTGTGAATGCTCATGAATACACATTTCTTTTTAAACCAGGTATTTTCCTACCATAAAAAGCTGAAGTGTGATAACAATGCCTCACCAGCAAATTCTGTTCCCACACACAGCCATGCATCAATAAAATGTTATTGTAGAGAGGATTATTACTTTACATTAAGGAACAGTGTGTTGTAGTAAGCTTAAATTGAAGAACAGCTATGGTAAGGATATGTAATCATTTTGTTTTACCAAGACAAAATTAATAGCTAAGTAAGTCTGATTTTAGTTAGCACTTTAGTTAGCACATACCTGATTGACTTTATATTTTAGTGACAGATTTCTATTTGCTGAGCATCTTCTTGTTCATTCCGTTTTTAGACTATAAAATCATTCTTTCTTAATCCCTACATCATCTCAGCTACAATGACATCATTAATAAGTATTCCAGGGTTTTTTCTCACATTGATATGCAAATATATGTCATCATTTACTCACTGATCCTTCAAAAACAAACACCAGTGAAAAATTAAACTACTCTTCATGAAAACACCTTAAGGGAGTCTTCTAGTTTTGGAAAATTGTAGAGAGGATTGGGGAACAGGATCCTTTTCAAACTAGGTGTCCATTTGGAAATGAAAATGAAAAAAATAGACATAAAGTGAATGAATCACAGCTCATTCTGATGGATATAATCATCTAGGACTAACATACATAATATTCGCAGTTGATTCTTGTTTGCCACCTTGTTTGCTTAAAGAATTCTGCTGAAGATCTTGAATGTTAACGCACGCCTTGAATTCCTATCAGCATCCCTGTTTAAGCTCTGCTGCTACAAAGGTTCATAAATAGTTCTGCCTTTTGGCATGGAACTATGCAGAGAGAGTCTATAATGACAGCCTTCAGTGATGAGCAAGTACAGAAAAAGTTCAGTAAACAAAGTACAAGATTGTGGTTCCAGTTTCCAAAAGTATAGGAGGGAAAGGCTGTATTCAAGACATCTGTGCAAACTTCTAAAAGGTCCATGGGAGAGCAGACATTTACTGCCTCATGGATAACACGGCTTTCAATAAAACTGGAAGTTTCCCTTCTGTGGTTTTAAACACATGAATTTCAAATTAAGGCTAGGGTGGCTTTGATCTGGTAGGATTTTATTAAGTGGAATCTTCCTGATACCTTTGTTTATCCATAATCTTCACTTCTATTCTTTATAAGAATTATTTTCAAAATATACAGACCTATAAAAGAAGAAAAAAAATATTAAAATTTAAATAATGAGAATGCCAAAGGCTAATCTAATTATTAGTCTGATTTAAATACTTGCTCCACCATTTCCTCAACATCCTTTAAAATATTAATTTGATATAAAACCAAAATGTCACACTACTTGCGTATGCATATGAATGCAAGTCATGTCTTCATGGCATATGGTTCTCAGTGAAGCCTGGTATAGCTGACATATGTCTAAGAAAAGTCTCTTTCTGGTATTAGATATTTAAATTTATTCATTTGCATTTTGCTGTGGATAATATGACACTGGGCATTTATGGCACTTATAGCAATATCATTTTTCTTGAAGAAAAGGTTCCTGTTATTTAAACCTTTCAAGAGAGTTACTGGAAAAATTTTGCTATGCAGAATGGAAGTCCCAAATCTCTACTGTTGGTAATAAATTCAATTTGCAATAAACTGGAGTCCAATCTCACTTTGGTGATTTTCACAGGACTTTTAGTTTTGTAGGTACTGGCCCATAAATATACAGCATCTCAAAGAATGTCAGACTTTACAATGTCTCCTTCTGCTGTCATTGCATGCTGTTCTATACTGAGGGCGTTCACTGACATTTTTAGAAAAAGATAATTGGTAGTCTGCTTGTTGTAGTTTTAAAGGCTTTACCTGTGGTTCCTAGTTTATTCCTAGGCCGGTATTAAATGTGTGAATATCTGTAGCGTCCAACAGAGCACCTTGCATAGTTCTTTCAATCCCTTATTCTTGTTTGTGATAAGCAACACTGGGTCCCAGGACTGAACTGCTAGTTTGTCATACTGCAAAAAAATCTGGATAACAAGTCTTTCCAAAAATTGGAGTCACTTCTCTAATGTTGCCATAGCAATATCTTTCTGCAAATTCCTAAGTGAAAGTTTTTAACTTAATGTGAATAACTTAATTAGGGAAAGAGCACTTAAAAGTTCTAGATCTACATGTTCTACTTTCTTAGACATTCATAATAACAATGTACATTACCTTGAATTTATTTTAGGAAAAGGAATGAGAACAAATAATTCTTTAGTGGGAGAATATAATGTGTTTTAAAAATGTAGTCTGCAGTGAGTGAAAGAAATGGAGAACAGCATTTGTAAAGTTAAATTGAAACACACTAAAAAGAAAGTACTCAGTAGTTTCATAGGTGCATGAACTACACTCTTGAGTGAAGGTAGTCTTCTGATCTTAGCTTTGTTTCCTCAGAAGAATAAAATAAATTCAGATAGGTAGAGGAGATCTGTTCAAATTAAAACTGCATTGTTCAGTGTAGGATTAGTAGAAGCTTGAACTGAGACCATGAGTTTGAGGTCTAGACAAAAGCTTTGGGGCTTCAGCATACCTAGAATATGGTATCCATCCATCCATCTACTATCCATCATATTTGAGGAGTCATGGCAGTCTGCTGAAGTTCCCATTGACTGGAAAATGGGAAACATAGCCCCCATTTTTAAAAAGGAAAAAACATTCAACCTGAGGGACTACAAGCCAGTCAGTGTCACCTCTGTTCCCGGCAAGATCATGGAACAGATTGTCCTGGAAACTCTTCTAGGGCACATGCAAAATAAGGACGTGATTGGTGACAGCCAACATGGCTTCACTAAGGGCAAATCATGCCTGAAGAATTTGGGGGCCTTCTACAATGGGATTACAGGATTGGTGGATAAGGGAAGAGCGTCTGACGTCATCTACTTTGACTCGTGCAAAGCTTTTGACACTGTCCCATGCAACATCCTTGTCTCTAAATTGGAGAGACGTGGGTGTGATGGATGGACCACTTGGTGGGTAAGGAATTGACTTGGTGGTCACACTCAGAGAGTTGTGATCAACGGCTCAATGTCCAAGTGGAGAGCAGGGGCGAGTGGTGTCCTCAGAGATCAGGGTTGGGACCAGAGCTGCTTAACATCTTTGTTGGTGCCATGGACAGTGGGATTGAGGCACCCTCAGCAAGTTTGTGATGACACTGAGCTGTGTGGTGTGATCGACACGCTGGAGGGAAGGGATGTGCCATCCAGAGGGACCTGGACAGGCTGGAGAGGTGGGACCGTGCAAACCTCATGGAGTTCAACAGGGCCAAGGGCAAGGTCCGGCCCATGGGTCTGGGCAATCCCAAACACAAATACAGGCTGAGTGAAGAGTGGATTGAGAGCAGCCCCAGGGAGAAGGACTAGAGGGTACTAGTGGATGGAAAACTATGAGCCAGCAATGTGTGCTCGCAGCTCAGAAAGCCAGCGGTATCCTGGACTGCACCAAGCGCAGTGTGGCCAGCAGGTTGAGGGAGGGGATTCTCCCCCTCTGCTCTGCTGTGGTGAGACCCCCCCTGCAGTGCTGTGTCCAATGACCAGTCCTCCAACTGAAGGACATGGACCTGTTCGAGTGGGTCCAGAGGAGGCCACGAGGATGTTCAGGGGGCTGGAGCACCTCCCCTGTGAAGACAGGCTGGGAGAGTTGGGAGTGTTCAGCCTGGAGAAGAGAAGGCTCCCGGGAGACCTTAGAGTGGCCTCCCAGTACAGAAAGGGGCTACAGGGAAGGTGGGGAGGGACTCTTGATCAGGGGATGTAGGGATGGGACGAGGGGCAGTGATTTTAAACTGAAAGAGGGGAAATTTAAAGGAAGAAAATATTTCCTGTGAGGGTGGTGAGGCAGTGGCACAGGTTGCCCAGGGACGTTGTGTCTGCCCCCTCCCTGGCAGTGTTCAAGGCCAGGCTGGACGTGGCTGTGAGCAACCTGGGCTGGTGGAAGGAGTCCCTGCCCATGGCGGGGGGGGGTGGGACTAGATGATCTTTAAGGTCTATTCTATTCTATTCTATTCTATTCTATTCTATTCTATTCTATTCTATTCTATTCTATTCTATTCTATTCTATTCTATTCTATTCTATTCTATTCTATTCTATTCTATTCTATTCTATTCTATTCTATTCTATTCTATTCTATTCTATTCTATTCTATTCTATTCTATTCTATTCTATTCTATTCTATTCTATTCTATTCTATTCTATTCTATTCTATTCTATTCTATTCTATTCTATTCTATTCTATTCTATTCTATTCTATTCTATTCTATTCTATTCTATTCTATTCTATTCTATTCTATTCTATTCTATTCTATTCTATTCTATTCTATTCTATTCTATTCTATTCTATTCTATTCTATTCTATTCTATTCTATTCTATTCTATTCTATTCTATTCTATTCTATTCTATTCTATTCTATTCTATTCTATTCTATTCTATTCTATTCTATTCTATTCTATTCTATTCTATTCTATTCTATTCTATTCTATTCTATTCTATTCTATTCTATTCTATTCTATTCTATTCTATTCTATTCTATTCTATTCTATTCTATTCTTTTCTATTCTATTCTATTCTATTCTATTCTATTCTATTCTATTCTATTCTATTCTATTCTATTCTATTCTATTCTATTCTATTCTATTCTGTTCTTCTATTCCATTCCATTCTATTCCCAGTCCTAGTCCTAGTCCTAATTCTATTTTATTCAGCAAAAGGCTTTTCAGGAACTCATTTTGGAAAACTTCAGATTGTACTTCAGGTTGGGGGTAGAGGCCCATATCTGACTCATTTTTATTCTCTGGTAATTCCAATCATTTTCAGATTAATTTTTTGCAGTATACATATATAAAAAGCATATATATGCTTTATAACTGAGTTGGGGAAAGATTGTTTTCCTCTAAAAGATAAAGAATTTATACTATTTATCCAAATACTGATTGTTCATCTGATGATCATACATTATGCACCTTCTGAAAACATATTCACCTAAGATCTGCTTTTTGGTTCCATAGCATTTTGAAATGAAGGTTTATTTAAGTTTGTTGTGCAAAGAATGGATGATGTATAAATGTCAGGTTTGGGTATTTGGCCTTTTTTCATTGAAAAGTATTTGGCTACTGTGAACAGATTCCTAATCCAAGCATGTACATTGTCTTCTTTTACTTCCTCCTTAATCAGCTTTTCAACAGCTTAATCAACATTGCAGCTTTTGCTTTTTGCTGATTTATACACTTGGAATGTTAAAAAGAAATACACCCTTTAATGAAAGACAGAAATTAGTATTGTCAGAATAAATCCACCAGATCTTTAGCTACCTAGTGTTTATGAAGGATGCAATGCTAATGGGTGCACCTAATTGGCACGCCACAAATCTCTGCTTTTGTGTTGGCAAATGTGTAGGGGTTTTGTTGCTACAAATAAGGTAGTACTGTAGTACAGTCATCACAGTACTGTGGTTACAATAAGAGACAAGATGACAACTTGCTCAGAGTGACTCTAGTTTTTTACAACTTTTTAAAGTTTTAAAGGAGAATGTTTTCAAATGGCTGTTCTCCACACTGCATTGAGGATCATATTTCACAAGAGTTTCATTCATATTTAGACCCCAAAATTAAACAGTGATATTTTCAAAAAACATAAACTGATGGGAACTTGCTGGTTGATCAGCATTTTATGAAACTTAGCTACTTCCTTTTCTATTCTAAATGGAAACTGCTGACTTCTTTGAAAAATCTCTCCCTATAATTGTATACTTTGATTGCTAACAGAAGGCTGAAAATCTGGGCTTGAAATGGTAAAGTACAAAGCACACAGTTTCAGTGATTTTTGAAAGAGTGGCTTTTTAATCTGGTTATTGGGTTTCATGTTCTTTGTTCTTCGCTATTTAAAGTTTGCACATATGGTTGTGCTACTGTATGATAGTACAGTGATCTTAGAATAGTTAGTGGTAGTTATCCTCAAAGCCTAGACTGTTGTCTTTATAGTACAGGAGTACATCATTTGTCCAGGGCTATGTTATTATCTCTGAATCTCTCTGCATCCTTAGATTTTCTCCTTATAAATTTAACTAACTAGAAAAACACAAGTAAAATGAAGTCTTCCAAACCAACTGATAATTGTCAGTTTATGTAGCCATATGTATGTGGATGCTGACTAAGCTTAGAGATAGATCTCCCTAATACTTATTATTTGTATTTGATTTGTCCAATCCTAGGACATAATGCTACATTTAAAATGTAATTTCTATATAAATATGTTAAAAGCACCCTAACACTGTGACACCACAACAGTGAACACGGCTCTTCCATTAACAATCTGTCAGCATCAGTTGCTCATGAAGGTGATCAATCTTCCAGCTTCCATTTTGCCCGTTAGGTTAGAGGGAAAAAATGGCAGACATTAAGCTATCTGAATAAGAGTGGAATTTTGTTGGAAACTGAACCCCTTTGATGGATAGTACAAGCCAGCATCTTTCTTTAAAAATAATGGAATTCAAGACATTACACTGTTTATAGCCACAGCAGCATGACAGCAGAGAGGTTATCTTTACATGACATTATCCCAGCTACTATTCTGTCATTTCAGAGTCCCAACACATTTTACTAAGGAATTGGTTTATTTTAAATACAGAGGAAACTTCCTTCTACAAAAAGGACAAAATAAATCAGCATGTGTGTATTGGGAAGGAAAAAAAGGCCTGTATTTTTGGTTTGCCACAAAGTTGTTTGCAATGCAGAGCTGCCTGTAATTTCAACATACAAATACAAGCCTGATTACTGTGTTTGCGGGAAAGCTATTTTTGACAGTTTGACCTCCTTGAGTGATACAGTTTTAACCACATTATCTTTGTGGAGCCCACATCTTTTTAAGGTGCTGTTGCTACCAAAATAGCTATGGTTAGTATATTGGTTGCCTAACTGTACTTAGAGCACCATGGACATTTTTTCCTATATTAGTGGGGAAAAACATGCTATACAGCTGGAGAGTCTTGTTCTAGGCTGGGCACGTATCCAGAGAGAAGTAAAATCATGCTAAGAAAATCAATAAGGCTGTAACTGTTTAACCACAATTGGTTTTGCATAGCAAGGGGACTAGATGTTAAAATACTATTTTCCAGTCTTGTTTTTAACATGTAAATATTGAATTGAAATGTTGAACAGTGAGATTTATTATCCCAAGTTTGTCTGGCCTTACCAGTTTAAGAGATTAAGCAGTGGAATAGGCTTCTGAAGAAAAACAGCTGATATGGCAGTAACAGAGATAAATTCAGAGTTAGTTCAAAGTTAAGGTTATATATAAAGAATGGAAAGCAGATCAAGGCATTTGAAGGCAGCCATGGCAACCATGTTACTTCTCTGTCTTGCAAGTACATTGTCATTTAAAACATTTTAGGTTTTGGTCTCAGTTTAGATGAAATTGAGTTCTATAAATTATTTTTCTTTTCTAGAAAAAAGAATACATTTTGTCCTGTGTCCTAACTCTCACTTTTCTTGCCTTCATGTGAAGGCAGCTGTAAGCATTGTTTTCCACTGACTGCATTATTTCCCTACGAGATCTTGCTTTATCTCCCATTTTGAAAGGACAGACTCTTTTTTATTCTTAGGGTTAGAGTTTAAAAGAAGTACATGTCAATTCTTACTCAAAGATTATTTTGCACTTTATTACAGAATTCATGCATCAGACATCAGTGTCGCTTAAAAATGGTCTGCCTGCTAGTTTGCTACTTAAATGTTTTCAAGCTGTTACAAAGCATATGAAACACAGTTCTAATTTAAAGGGTTTTGTGCGACCATGCATCACAAATATAATACCTAGGTGAATCATAGATATTTATTTACAGATCTATAAATACACTTAGTAGTTGCCTTGTGAATAAAATATACTGGTTGCCCAGAAAGCTCCAAACCTTGCGCAGTAAAGCTTTCACCATAGGATCCACTGCAAATAGAAAAGGTTACTGTTAAAAATGATGCTAGCAGTGTACAGCCATGATGTGGGGAGTACAACTGCAGAAATAAATTTGCATTCTTGAGACTGGAATCTTTGTTCTTTAATGGAGAAAGAAGGTAAAAGAGAAAAGAGACCAATAAGTCAAGGCGTTGCCATTACTTGATAACTGGCTGGGAGGAATCACCGTATGTTTATGATGATCTGTGTCTGGCATTTAATTGATATGTCCGATCATAACTTTTGGTTATGCAGATAAATGTTTAAAATATCTAAATTGTGTTCAGCACTGCAGATTTAGACGTACAGTGTATGTATACGTCACACAGAAGTATGAACTGTGTGAAGGACAAGATGCAGTAAAACATCCCAGTGTTCGAGGTAGATGTTAGCGGGTTTGTAGTCGGTGAATTCTAAGCTTTCAAAGGATATCAGTCTCGTGTTTGTTGGACCCGTGTTTCTGTTCTCTGTAATGCTGGTTCGGTGGTATCCTTGTGTCTCTTCCTTATCTGCACTGTTCAGCATGGTAGTCTTGTCTGGAGAACAAGACAAGCTTGCAAATGATTAAGGACTACTCATGCAGAAGTAAAACCATTATTATCATATCCTTAAACCAGAGTTTATTATTATCTTTATAGTAATTTTTTGCAGTATTCATGAAATCTAACTGTGCTGCCAAGGACTGTGGGGGAGCTGATAAATGAAGGCTGTGTGATAGGGTAGAGGCTTATTTTTATTTTTGTGTAAATTCTTCCTTTGATAACTGGGTATCTCACACAAAAATATATAGGAATTCTACCAGCAGCTGTATTTTAAAGAAAAAAAATTATTGTAGAATCATAAAACTAAGACCAAGACATGTAAGACATGATGTAAATAGCTCCAGTATAATAAAATCCTTCTTAAATAAGAAACAACATCGTCAGAAATAGTTGTATTTCTGTAAGAAGGAAAAAATTATTTCAGGTTCATTAAATACACATAGTCTCTGACATGTTTTTTGTTCAACAAACTGAAAAACTTTGTGTGAAGAATTGATGTGTTTATGGTATATATATATATTTTACTTAGTTGATAATTCTTTTTGTTCACATGCATTTACCTACAGGATGTGCATGAACATTTATATTGTTAATTGAGGCATCAGCTGAGAATAATGCTTGCTTAGCTTCTGAGCTTTGTGGTTTATTTTGCCTGTAAGTGGTCCAACATTACGTATAAAAGAGTCAGGTTTGGAGAACTACAGCTCAACTTTATAGTCTTACTAATTTTTAATAGGAAAAAAATCACTGAGTTGTTATCAGTTCTGAGTTCCAAATTTGGTAGTTACATTTGATGCAATAAATTGTTGTTGTTTGTGGGGTTTTTTTTTTATACAGGAATGCATCAGTAGTGAAACTAAATCACGATGGTATTACTTTGCAAAAAATTGAGAAAGAAAAGCATTACTTAATACTTATGACTCTCTTGTGGATATTGAACTATATTTTAGCATCAGCTAATCTAATAGGTGTTTAATATGTATAAAAACTTATAGGGTTAGTTTAGTAGTAAATTGAAGAGAAATATATACCTATGAATACTGTATGAACTTTATTCTTCAAGGGGCTTTTTCAGAAGCTGACCTAAAGTATTTAATACTGTTATATCGTCTCTGTATCCTTCAGACACCCGTGAAAAACAGAGTTGAAGCACACCTTATAAAAATAAGAGAAGGAGCTGATATGGAAGTGTTACTCGATTTAAGGAGCTTTTTAAATTACTAGCCTGGTCTAGTGCACGCAATGTTTGCTTACACTTCACTACACATTTCATGGTGTGATGTGCCATCTAGTGTTAAATTCACCCAAAGGAGCAAAAATCCTGATACTAGCTTTATCAAGAGTACACTTTGAGAGTTAGTGGATTTTCTGAAATATTAGGTGTTCAGGAATATGCTGTATATATACGAGTGAAAAGACAACGTTTACTTCTGGTTTTACTGACTTTGTTTTAATATTTGCTGTCTAGTACTCTGTTCAGTAACTTGTCTGTGGATACATATCTGTTCAAAAACTGTCTTCCCAGCTACAACCATGCGGTTTGATGTTTATGCCTCAGGTAACGTTGATATATGCAGTGTCCTGTAAGAGTGCATGCTTTATGTTATATTTCCAAAGATATTAAATTACAAAGAGAAACAGTTTTCTCAGGGCTTCATCTAGCTGGGTAGGGAAAAAATGTAATAACCCCAGAGGTTTTGTAAGGAATACTCATAAAATACATTTTGTAATGCAATGGAATATCCTTGTAATAAGCTGAGTATGACAACATTGACTTAACATTGCTTCTATCGTACAGGCAGAAGTGGGATTCCATGCATTCAAGTAGAATGTTGCTTAAAAAGTGTGTTCTTCTGAGGGAAAAAAGGATTCTGTATTTCAGGGGTGGGAGGAGGGGTGTCAAAAATTTTTAAAACTAAGGCTAATAGTGCCACAGTGAGCAATCTTCTTTCCTTTTCTTAGGTGAAATACAAAAATACTATGTCCAAAAATATTATTCCAACGTTTGGAATTAAATGTTCAAAACTCATTAGAATTGTGCAATGAGTTAATTTTATCTGAATAAGGCAACAAAAACTGCAGGACATGGTTCTGTACTCCCGCTGAGATTTAAGCAAAGGTAAACTTAAAAACATATTTCCTAAGTCCTGTTTCAGTAAAGGTTTTAAACACATTTGTTTGGCTTGCTGAATCAGTGTCATAAAGTGGTTTTTTCACTGGATGCTATTTATCCTCAAAGTGTTCAGTCAATAGCCATAACTTACAGATTTTGGCACCAATCCACATCATGGATTTAACTAAAAAAATCGTAATTTGGTGAGCGTCCATTTCAAATTATGTATGAAATTCAATTCTAACAAACAAGGATAATGGGTTGAAGAGATTACATGTTGATACATTCAAGAGCGATGGATTGAGATACACCCCCGTAGTGATGTTCTGCAGTAGTCTTAGGATTCTGATTAAACCTGGAAAAGAACTTGTAATGCCTCCTCACTTAACATCCATCTTAAAATCATTCTTGCTTTGAAAAGAACTGAACCTTCCTTCTAAAAGCCAACATTTTTGTCATAAGGGCAGCACTAGTGTGTAAGTAATGTTAAGCTAGAACTTTTAGGTTGAAAACGCCTGAATTCATATGAGCTTTTTGGTGTTCAAGTCCTTTTACAAGGTTGATGTTATTAATACCTGGTACTTTTTTCACCCTCCTCACACAGTAACTCACATAAGGATAGGTCATCCTTTTTGATCAGAACAGGAGGGAGAGATGAAGAAACTCACTATATCCAAGTTCATTGCATTTCCGATATTTATTTTCTGTATTGTGTCAGTTTTCTAGATTAGCCTGGCTTTTTAACAGTTTCAGGCGAAGCAGGGTAGAGCAGCTTATTTTGTGGTCTGGCAGCCATCTAATCTGAAATGGGAACTATTTAAAGTGCTTGTCAGACAAATATAGCTTTCTCTTGTTTCTAGCTGAAGAAGAGAAATGGCTTTTATAGTGAGTAAACTTACTATGATGGCAAACTTCAAAATCACTGTATTTATGAGTTAGCAGCAGCTGAACTAATAGAGCATGAATAGAAAAGATTAAATGGTATCTCTTACAAAAAAAGCAATACACTTATTTGAAAGTTAATGTCAGTTGAAATACAGTAGACAACTGCAGATCTTCCTTTATTAATTGAATGCATTATGTGAACACAGAGTAACTCAAAAATCTTTTCTATTTGTTTATGTATAAGCCAGACATAACACTACTCTTGTTGCATGATAAATTTTGTAAAAACTTGAGTTGAATCTTTTGTGTTTCTGTAAACTATGCTATACCCATCAGCAGACCTTTGTCCATATCTGGATGCAAATCTGTGGACATCAGTTTTCACTGATCCAGTTTAGGTCTTTCCTAATTATAGGCTAAAGGTAGCCCTGACCAACCTCATTGGAAGTCATTAAACTTTACCTCCCTCAATAAGATGAATATGACTCTTCCTTTAAGAGGAAGGTAGTGTTTCACTTGCACAGCACCCCAGCCCAGATAGGTGCTGAGAACTGTCTAGAAGTCATAGAAAAGTGAATTTTACTATCATATAAAAATCTATTATTTGCTTCTTAGAGCAAAGCCAGAATCATATGATTCACTATCACTCAACCAAATTGGTGTTATACACCTGTTCAGTGGATATTCATATAGACATGCCATTCATACTCACTGTTTTTTAATATTTATGAAGTATGCACATGAATTTAGGGTTATCTGACTAAAATTCTGATTCACTGAGATTTAAAAATGTTACCTTACAAAATTAGTTTTTATGGAGATTATAATTAGACTAATAGTAAGAGTGTGAAAGAGCAAATTGTTCTGTTCTGCCTGTAGATCATTAGAAAATCTGTCTGCAGAATTCTAATTTCACAATATTTATTGGTAGTGGTGGTGTAAGTATTGTGTGTAGCAGAAGGAGCTCAGCTTGACTGTTCAGATCCCAGATGGAACTTGAGCTGCTGGCAGTTTAAAAATTCTATATTTGACTTACAGATTTCTGCAAATGTTGATGCAGAGAAATAATCGTGGAACAAGAAAAAATCAGAAAACTGGAAAAGTAGAACTGAGCTGAATATATTACCTTCCACTGCAGATAACGTTTTCTTGACACTGCCAATGTCTGACTAGCTGTTTGAAATGTCAAACAGAGTACAATATGGCTTCTATACCGAAGGCCAGGATGCTGTTCATTCAGGTTATTAGTTTCTGCTGTTCTTCAATGCATATTAAGTCTTATTAAAACATGAAATACAATATTTTATGTCAAGACCTACAAAAATCTTTAATAAAATTTTCGTGGACATATAAAAAGAAGGAATCAATGAAACAGATTTCTGGAATACTGCTACACTGGCACTTTTGTTAGCTACTCTTAACCCGACTGCCTGCGTACCTCTTAGTTCCAAGGCTTTGGGGGTTGTAAGCTTTTGAAACACTATACTAGGATGTAAAGGTTACAGAAAACATCTTATCTGCTGTGATACACAGTAGGAAACACACCCCACCCCCAAATGGATGTACTGAGGGATTTTGAAAGAACAAATGAAAATGAAAATAGTTCATTTACTGCACAAAACAAAAAGCAGTGATTTTGTCTATTTAGAAGAATAATGTAGAGTATTGAACATAGTGTTGTAACATGATTCTAAGAATGCTATGGCCATGTCTACACTCTTCAGTAAATGCTCCTTTAAGGGTTTGGGATAAAATCCAGGAGAAATCTTTACACTGGTTTTCACATGACATGCAGATTAAACTGACAGAATTATCTTACAAGTCATATAAATGTATCCCAAACCAATTTTGGATTAGGTTATCATCTCTGAATACTTAGTTTTACTTTCTCTGTAGATCACCTCAAAATATTTCCACATAATTCTACATACCATCTGCTATTAATGATAAAGTACTGAGTGAAGTGATTTGGTCTCCTGGGCAGTCACCCCCTCTCTGCCAGCCATGCAGAAACTGAACTGGGGAAGCAGAATTCACCTCTAGGGGTGCATTTTGCTTGAGGGTTCCCAGAGAGAGAAGTGTCTCTTTGCCTTTTGAGGAAATGGGAGGAAGAAATACACATTCTGGTTTGTTGAATGAAAAATTATCACTTCAAATATTCTTGCTGTGGCTCCATATATATGGAGGCCTCCCTGTTGGGGGAAATGTGTATAGTGCTGTGTGTTTTGTCAGGGGGTAACACTGTGAGAGAAGGTAGACTGCAAAATACACAAAAGAGGGTTGAAATGTCCTGAAAAACATTTAGACAGTAAGAAAGAGAGAGAAAGAGTGAGAAAGATGTATACAGTGGACAGGAAGAATGAATGAGCAGATGAGCATTATGAGTACATTTAGAGGAAAACCAAACAAAAGGGGAGAACCTGATAACAAGACAGGAAATTACAAATGAAAGGTAAAGAATATAAAGATGAGGGAAAAAAGTTCTTACACACCTGGAAGGCTGCACCTGGATGCAAGTAGTGTTTTGCAGAATCCTTAAAAAAAAAGGTAATGCAAATTTATCAATGGAATGTCATTATAGGTCAGGGCGTATAAAACTTTGTTAGCCTTATACTTTGGCCTGTTTGCTCTTCACCCTGACACGTACAAAAAGCATCCACAAATGTGCTGCCTGTCACGTGTGATCTACTTTTGTTGAGAACCTGTTCCCATAGCAACATTGCTATCACATTATAGCCTAGGTATGTAAGTATAGCAAATTAAATTTACATTTCTATGTGTGCACATACTCTATTTTCACTGAATAAAACACACACACATATTACGTTGACATTTGGATGGCATATCGTATGTATCATTTGGAGCCCAGGACACTTGGTTGGAATCTTTTCTCATCGAGACATAAATGTGTATTATAACTTCATGAAGAAATACATTTAAATTAATACCACATACCCTGAGGCTGGAAGACCTAAACGATAGATTAATTTCATAATTAGCTGAATAGTTTGAAAGGTTTCAAAACATATTTTTGAAGAGAAGAAATATTCTGTGGAAGTAGATTATGTATTGCAAACCTGAAATTCTGTCTGCTTTCAAAATTTACATTTTAACTTCCATATGTATGTTACATCTTGAGTCAAAATGTCATAACCCTGTTGCAGCTTTGCACAGTTCTACATATTGGATTGCTGTGATGGAGAACTCCACTGTTCTGTGATCACACCTTGTAAACATTGTAATTGTGCTTTTTGCTAAATAATCTAATCAGGGTTCCCTCTATGGTAGGTATAGAAACCACTGTCATTTTACCTAGCTGAGAGAGTTAAATTAGTATTTTAAAAGGTAATTACAGTGACTGGGTTATGGAGCTAGAATGCTAATGAGAGGTTTTGGTGTTTAACAATTCCTGGTCCAAATACAAGGGTGCAAAACAGGCAAGTGAGAAAGTAATAACATAATACACAATAAGCTTAGAGGGCAAAAATAAATTTTGTACCAGCTCTCTTCCTTCATGTATTAGTGGGAAATACGATGGCAGTATGCAGTAGTAGGAAATGTAGTATGCTGCAGCCATCTCATACTTGAAGTCACTTGAACACAATGCAGCTGTAGTTCCGCATCTTTTTCCAGCTCTTTCAAAAAGCTACTGAGTGTTTTCATGCAAGTGCAGCAGCTGCCCAGGAACAGCTTGTCTCCACCAAGTCTCCGTTTTACCATGCAAAACAGACAGTTGATTTTCAGCAGCTGCAACAAAAAAAAAGTGCATTATTTTCTCACGGGTGAATGTAATGGATTAATTAACTAATCATTAATGTGCCTTTTAGGTGATCTTACATAACAGCTTTGGATGCTTTAATGTTCCATACTTCATACAGTACTTTGAAATATACTATTACATTTGTAGAAGGATAAGATAAAATTTAAAAAATCACAGTATCTGTGAATTTGTTAAGGCTTAAGGCTTTCTGCATCTAATCCGTGCTGAGTGTTATGATTGATAACAGTCATGCTAATGCATATTTAGCAGATTAAGTGCCTCTCTGACTAGTACTCTTAGTCTTTTTCCCCATCATCAGTATTGTTTCAGAAACTGCCCTGTCATAAAGAAAACTATCAAGAATAAGAAACAATTGTCCTTTGCTTCAAGCTTTAGATGATACGCAAGCATTATTTTGGTATGTACAAGGCAGTAATCATAGATTGTATTTATATATCTGCTGAAGAGAAGATAACTCCTGTGTATTTTTGTAGCAATTACAGTATGAGTCGGGTATAAGGCTTTTTCTTTCTTTGTAACTAAACATTATAATAGACTCTTAAAAGAACTGGAAGCTCTCTTGATACAGACGTGAAAACCAAATTACATAAATAGCTGCTGCAGATAGTTTAGGTGTATGTGATATATTTTCATTGCCAGGGGAATGTAGATGAGTATTTCCTGTCAATTTACTGGTTTCCTATTATTCGGATGTGTTTCCTGAAATGCAGTTTTAGGCTGTGTCCAGACACTACATTTTAGTGCCAGCCATAACAGCTGCTGATGTAATAATACTCTGTAATTAAGTGCACTTTTTTTTAAGGTAGGGAGTTGATAACTTTTAAATGAATTTCCTTTTTCTAGAAAGACATTACTTGATCCAAGAGAATTATGTGGTGGTGGTGGTGTATTTTTTTGACTGTACATATAAATTCATTTCTTTCAACCATTGACAAAGAAAGAAAAAACATGAGATGGAATATATCAGAAATATATCAATAAAGGAAGAGGAACTGATTGATGTGTTGAGAAACCTTTTCAAGGTAATTTATCAACATTTCTGAAAAATATGCAATTGTCCACTAAGGTATGAGACTCATTTAGCAGCTTATTTCCAAGTTGAAGGAACACAATGAACTTACTTTTAGATTTATAAATCCAACAGTTGGGTCACAAATGGAAATATTTGAGGAACTACTGTTCTAAATATTAGACTAGATTTTTTTAAAAGCTTTAAAAAAGTTAATTTAGATTTAAAAGCATGATTAGTTTGAATTTTGCTTCTGTCCAGTGCCTTATTTAAAAGAAAAAAAGATACAGCTGACAATATTATTGAAGTGTGATACAGAAAACAGTGGATGTGGGGAATTACTCTCATCCTACTAGAATCTTTTTGGTATAACATTGGCCTGAGCAACCAATACTTGAAGAGACTCTGTAAACCACCTGATATAAGTTGATTCTAGCAATTCCTCAAGATATTGTTGTATGTCTGAGGTAATATTTCCATAGAAATCTCGTTATTTACCCTGAACTAAGGGAGTCCATCCAACTTTGGTAGAAAAAAGTAAACCCAAAAAGCATGAATAATGCAGTAGTGAGTATAACTTGTGGTTACACTTCAGGATTTTCCAACCCTCAGTTTCTAGGATCATTAGCATTTCAACCTGCATACATTTTTGAATGTATCAACACTTGATTGATTAAAAGTATACCAAGGTCCTAAACCACAGCATATCACAGTAGAAACCAGGCTCTGTAGTTTATGTAATGGATTCCTGGAACCAGGTAAAGTGTGCAGCATTAACTGAGAGATTTTTGGATTGCTTTTTTTTTCTTGTAATCAGTTAATGATGGAAATATAAAAGGTAGTATATGTAGTAATAATGATAATATAGTAATAGCTGATCCAGAGCTGCAAAATAGTATTTCTCATGCCAACTTTCTATTTAAACTTGCACAAATCACTTAACTCTGCACCCCTCCCTCACTTAATCCAGCTGTGCATGATGATAGTGTTCCTTGAGTGTCTTATGATTGACTGTAGGTCAAAACTGAGCAAACTTTTTTGTCTGATAAAAAAGGAGAGAGGGGCCTCTGTTGACGCCAGATGGAACAGGATGATATCCAGTGTTTGTGTACTATTATGTAAATGCTAAATAGACATCCAAATCTGATTATTTTCATTTACAATTTCCTACATGAAAGACTTCTAGCCTGCATCATCTGCTTCGGTATCTAGCTGCATTAAGCACCTCAGAACTTTGGTTTAGTAAAGAGCAAGTTACACAGAGTCAGATCAGATACATTATCCTGTGATGTATACCTTGTGTTGTACATCAATATTACCTTTCTAAAAGAAATTATATTAAAATCCTCCTGAATTCTAGAGATGTGTATTTAAGGGTTAGCAGATTGTTTCTGCAGGGAGGTGGCCTGCATTAAATCAGCCCTGATCTGACAAGCATGTGTTGCTATGGCAATGGAGACTATTGAATGTTAACACGCTGCTTCAGCTATGTGACAAATACGAAGTCTAAGATCTGTGATACGCATTTTCATTTTTTAAAGCATGTGTCTGCTATATTTTTCCCTTAAAATTTCATAGCAATGAACCATTTTTTTTTCTTGAATATTTTAATTGGTTACAAGTTCACTTTGGCAAGCTTCAAGCTTGCCTACAGCGTGTTTATAAATAAAACACCTGAATAAAAAAAGAACAGCACAGAGTTTTACAGGTTGTGGGTTTACTGATGCTCCTATTAAACACTAGAAGGTTATATGTTATTTCATGAACAGTTTTTATACAATTCTTTGTATAACTAATGTTAAAAGGCAGCAAAGTTGGTTTTCCAGTAATGTTCTGTGTTAAAATAAAATAAAAATCATGTATGTAAGCTGTATTAACTGTCTATATGCAATTAACTGCCTGTTTCAAGTTAGCTTATTTATCTATCAAGACGTGCAAAGGATGAAAGACAAGTCTCTGCTAAATAACAAAATATGCCTTGAATGTTTGTAGAGAAAAAATGAAAATGACCCTCATGTAAACAAGGCATATACATTAGGGTTTTTTCACCCTGCCAGTGTTGCTGGACATGTCTAGGAAGGCAGAAAGTTTTGGACACTAGTCCTAAACAATATCTCTTCCCTGAAAATTGATGTAATTGCTTTTTGAGCATTTGAGTGTTTCCATTCTTAAACACTGTCCTTGAAGGTCTATGTTAAGGGAAAAAATGGATGGCTTTTGGTGTCTGAATATCACAATCCTTTTTACTTCCAGTAGTCTCCTGCCAATAAACTGGATTTCAGTGGACAATTTTGCTTTGTAGGCATTTCTGCAAGATAGATTTGCTTAATTCTGTGCAAAGAAGCTTGACTCCTTGCAGTCTCAGAAATACATGCTTCATTGTTTGCTCTGGTAATGAGATTAAATGCTTGTTATTTTTTCCCTTTACTTGCTATATTCCTTTTTAATTTTGTGACTACTCATTTCCCAAATGATATAGAATTCTTTCATTGTTTATGCAAGAATCCCACCACACACCTGCTTCCCACACAGGACCACTGTACAATGAGCACCCCAAGATAAGATGTCTGCTTCCACAACTACTATGCATGCCCCAGTAAGAGGATGTGCCCCAAAAGGCCAAAGAGGGTCTGGGCATATTTTCAGTTCTCACAAGAGCTGTATTTGTATTAACCTCACTTCCTGTCATAAATCTTTGACAGCTGAGTTAAAGGTCAGTTTTCCACATGTTTTTTTCAGGGATTGCTTTGTAAACCATCGGGTGCAAAGGCTATAATGATATTAGTTACCATGAGCTTGTGTCAGAGCTAATTTAGGATAACTGACATTTGTAAACTGGGTGGTTTTTTTGTCTAAAGAGGACATTAATGAAAAAAAGACTGTGCTTAAATATGGATCTTAGTGGCAATTTCCACAGTTTTTCCATTGCTGTAGTGTAAAGCGTATGGTATACAGTAATTTCATTATCTAACAAAAAATAAAAGAATATTTGATGTGGTCTTATACCTAATATAAACAGCATTACGCTCCCCCCCCCCCCCCCCCCTGTCAATCTATTAGCTATACCAGGTCATCTTCTAGCCGGCAGTTACATGAGGAAAATTTAGTCAGTCTGAAAAGGAATACCTTAGTTTCCATGGAGCTACTCTAGTCTTTATGGACACGTTTCTAGGTTAGAACTGCACTGTAAGTAGAAAAAGCAGCACTGAAATAAATGTGGAGCAGAAAGCCCATGTAAAAATATTTTGAAGAAAGAATTTAAACAATAAAGAAAATTTAGCTTTAGTCACTTCATAGGTAAATACTTCAAGAATCGCATTATCATCAGATCACCTTGTCAGGTAGATAAACATTTCTCTCTTCTTAACCTCTCTGGATTTTGTTTGTCAAGAGGCAAAGACATTGCATATTATTAGCAACATAGAAATAAACCATCAGGAATTTCTCAGTCATTCTTTTCTATTTTGTAGTTTTGTGTTCAGTATTGTGCCCCGCTATTTCTGAGCTAGCCATCAGGTATAGGGTAAGAAGGTTTCCATTACCTCGTGGGCTCTAACAATTCTCAGTGCAACAATAGGATTAGAATAACTTTCATCTTGTCTTCTCCTTGGGCTAAATATCTCAGTGAGTGGCTTTCCTAGTAAAGATACCGCCTTCCCCTTAAAATCCCAACTAACCAAAGATACCCTTGAGCTCAGCAGCAACACAGGGAGAGCTTAGTTTTAAAGTTAAAAAAAAAAATCCTCTAGCAGAGAATCACCACTTTTATAGTGGAATATGAAAAGTAGCAGTATTCTTATTAGCTTTGCAGATTTCAAGATGCCAGTTCTCAGTGGTCAGTGATCTTTGTCAGAAGGCAGTTG
>NW_020799113.1:16998180-17016468 GCF_003259725.1 Athene cunicularia | reverse complement strand
CCCCCCCCCCCCCCCGATTAACTATACTGCACAGTTACAGAGAAAATAATGATTTCCTAATTTCCTTTAGAGCATACTTTTAATAATTTTTACTGCAAAAATAATATATTCTTATATCTCAAAGGGCTTTACTACAGTGCACTAATAATGATTAAAAATGTTGTAATGTCTCTCAGTGACAGAAATTTACTTTCATACTAGAAAAGAATTGATGTTTTTTTAATTTACATTTTCTGCTTACAGTGTGTAAACTACTACTGATTTGGAAATGTCTTTGGCTTTGTAAATGAAAGAAAACTTCCCTCCTTCCTATTTAAAATTTTCATAAATATTTTTGTCTCACAATTTTGCCGTATTTTAAGCAGGCATGCCAAAAAGTATTTACTCAATAGGCAGTTAACTGCATGTTATGAAGAACTGACATCTCCCATATGCAAAACTGTGGGAACCTACTTTAACTAATGAAAAAATAATTAACTAATTTACCTAGTATTTTTATAGTAATGCTGTTACTTAGGAATACAAATTTTACCCTACACTGTATCTGATTGAATTGTATTTTAGGGGATGTTCTGAATTTCAGTCTGAGTTCAGAGAGAGATCCAGGTGGTTTTGCTCAGGTCAGTCTCAGATGCCTTGCGGTCATTTTTATCTGTTGGGGCCTTGCTGGGGGCAGCAGGTGTAGTAGTTTTTACGTTTTTTCAAAACAAATTATTTTTCATCTTAAAATGAAAGGGGAAATTTGATCATCAGCCAGCCTTAGGAGTTCTATGTTAACTTCTGGAGTAAATTAGAACATTACTAAGAATTCTGCAACTTTGCTTTCTATTCTGCGGCAAAATCTGTAAGCTTGTGTGCCACATGAGCATGTTCACTGTAACAGAAAAAAAAAAAACAACAAAAAACCCAAACCAACATATAGCTTTCCTGGTTTAGTTTCCAAGTGCAGAAGATAATAGCAGCACTTAAATATGGAAAGTAACTTGTAAAGCAAAGTAGCAAACATCAGTCTTTGTAAATACATTCTTGTCTGTACATTCAGCCTGTCAATCTATTAGCTATACCAGGTCATCTTCTAGCCGGCAGTTACATGAGGAAAATTTAGTCAGTCTGAAAAGGAATACCTTAGTTTCCATGGAGCTACTCTAGTCTTTATGGACACGTTTCTAGGTTAGAACTGCACTGTAAGTAGAAAAAGCAGCACTGAAATAAATGTGGAGCAGAAAGCCCACGTAAAAATATTTTGAAGAAAGAATTTAAACAATAAAGAAAATTTAGCTTTAGTCACTTCATAGGTAAATACTTCAAGAATCGCATTATCATCAGATCACCTTGTCAGGTAGATAAACATTTCTCTCTTCTTAACCTCTCTGGATTTTGTTTGTCAAGAGGCAAAGACATTGCATATTATTAGCAACATAGAAATAAACCATCAGGAATTTCTCAGTCATTCTTTTCTATTTTGTAGTTTTGTGTTCAGTATTGTGCCCCGCTATTTCTGAGCTAGCCATCAGGTATAGGGTAAGAAGGTTTCCATTACCTCGTGGGCTCTAACAATTCTCAGTGCAACAATAGGATTAGAATAACTTTCATCTTGTCTTCTCCTTGGGCTAAATATCTCAGTGAGTGGCTTTCCTAGTAAAGATACCGCCTTCCCCTTAAAATCCCAACTAACCAAAGATACCCTTGAGCTCAGCAGCAACACAGGGACAGCTTAGTTTTAAAGTTAAAAAAAAAAATCCTCTAGCAGAGAATCACCACTTTTATAGTGGAATATGAAAAGTAGCAGTATTCTTATTAGCTTTGCAGATTTCAAGATGCCAGTTCTCAGCGGTCAGTGATCTTTGTCAGAAGGCAGTTGTGTCTGACTGGACAATCAGATCAATTGATTGCTTCAGCCAGAACATATGCACCCAACTGTATTTGAACTAATTGAGTCTCCCCTGTAAATAGAATTATAAGTATAAACAATATCATCAAGGGCTCATTAAGAGGGTAATTACTAGTTTGGGAAACATCTATAATGAAACCCTGCCATTCTAGAACTACTGTTTAAAGCCACTAGCTAATTATCAGGCAGAAGTTTTGCAGATTACCAGAAACAAAGAATTCAGTAACAAATCACATGACATGCTTCCTTCTATACTTGGAGTCCAGCTCAGTGAGCAAAATTGACAGTAAAGCCAATGAGACTTTTAAATGTAGTAATCTCAGGTTTGAGTTTTGTGTAAAAGGAGAAAAGCAAATTTGGCATCAATTGTCAGTGCTTAAAGATGCAGTCATTGGTCAGGGTATAAATACAGTCTATCTAAAGAGCTAGCCTTGATGCTTTTGTTGCTCTAGAACCATGTAGACATACAGCTATCTCCCCCCTTTTATAGCTGTGCAGTGTTAGTGTTCAAACACTACCTTTTTGAGGATAACTTTTTAACCAATAAACACTTGCTAACTCTTAGGCAGTTCTGACACCTGTATGAACTAAGAAACATTGCATTTCTTGCCTCATCCACTGAAAGCTTATATTACAATATATGCTATATATATGGTATATAAATTACCTTATAAATTAATATGAATAGCAATTACTTGGAACAAGTAGGCAAAAGTGACTGTAATAATGCTGCTTGTATGAAGCAATCTTTTTCACACATTAGTGAAGATGATAATTTGTTACTCCTTTTCTAGGAGAAAAGTACGGGTTTTAAAGCTCTGCACTGCATTCCTGCCATTATACATAGGAAAAGCTCCCTGATGTTATTGTTACCACCTCAAGACTCACCCTTGCTATAGAGCTCTTTATTTAAACCCTCTTCATCAGAACTAGGGATTTTCCAACTACATTTGTTACAGCTGGTTTTAACTCAAAATAGCCATGTCCATGTTTCCACCTTTAATTACATTTTCTGCACTGGCCATTACCTTCTTATTTTTGCTTGTCTTTCAAATATACAAGCCCTTTGTGCTCTTGATTATCTCTCCTGGTTTATGTGATCTGTAGCATAGCAGTACTTGCTGGTCTACCATAAAATATGAATGTCTGTCTTTAAATTCAGCTGTAGCAGAATTGTACATCTCTGTGAATCCTGGATAGTAACTGACGACTACAAGCTAGGTTTGGAACTTGCTTTGGGAGCGGGTTCATCATCCTTCAGTAAAATTTAAAGAGAAGAGGAGGTGGGAGTAAAGACAGGTTTGCATCAAGAATGTAGCACTTCTATTCAGCCTTGAAATAACCCTGTGAAGTAAAGAGTGCTTAGGAGGTAAAAACTGGAACAAGTCATTTAATACATAAATAAAGAGCAAGGAGAATTTTTCAAGTGATTCAGTACCTTCCTCTATTCTGAAGTTTGCCCACCCACTCCTACATACCACCTCCTGTGGTGCAGGACATTTTAATGCAATGTGGGAGGTTAGCATACAAATTCCTCCTGACTGCATTTGTGCACAGCTTCCCACACACCTTTTGAAATAGGGTCCCTTATTTAGAAAAGTTAATGAGTATTATAGCTATATCCCAAACTACAAATGCAGTGGGTTGAAAATTACCTGTTACATCCATTTTGAATTACTTGGCTTTTCATCATTTTAAACTTTGTTACTGTGACAAGTTTGTGCACTAACTATGAGCAGTCAGTAAAATGGAGAAAGGTGGTACTGTGCCAAGGACTGGAAAACTAGATGCTGCATCCTGAAACGAGTACCTTGCAAAGGATGCTGTCCAGTGAAGTTAAATGTGCTCCAGTGTTAACTCAGTGCTTGCATTGATGACACACACACTGCTTAGGAGAAAACTGTGATTTCTCTGTAACCACTTCATAACAGTAATATAGTAAAGATTACATAAGTCAACACCAAACAATTAACAGCTTATCGGTAGAACTCAGTGACAAGTCTCATCAGCTTTAGGCTGCTTCAGTTCGTTTTTTGTCTTACAGGAAGCTGACTACTCCTATCTGCCAGAGCTTTCCAGCCTGTTTTGGTGTCATAGGTTCCCGGCCCACAACTGGAGTTCAGAGCTGTTACAGAGAAACAGATGGAATGTAAGGTCAGGTCTAAACCCTACAGCTCTTATTATTTATTACAACTTGACTGATTTCAGCAGATAAAATGTGGCATTTCCTGTTCCAACCTGCCACTTCTCTGCAAAAAAAGTATTTTTATGAATCATGTGTTTGTACATTTCTGAGAAGTCAGTCTGAGCCGGCCAGTACCTTCCACTGATTAGCGAAACCAGACAAATAAGTTTAATTTCTTAATTTACTAATTGGAGTACAGGAAATAGATACAAACAACAAATTGTAACAAATTGTTTCCTCTATTGATCTAAAACATTCAGGAAAAAGTACTGACTGAACATACACTTAGCATTAACAAAAACCTGTCTAAAAGGAATAAGCGCACGGTACCTTATTCTATTCCATTTATGTATCTTGTTTCTTAAGGACCTGATGCTAAATATTGATTCCCAAGAACAGCCCCACATAAGATTAAGATTACTTTTTCAAGTAGATCAAGATTTTGATCCCAAATTCTAGATGCTTCATTCTACAGGAGTATAGTTATGTTAAACCATAAGAAGTATTCCAAAACCTGTATCTAGCTGAAAAACTAAATACTAAATAAAAACTAATCTACCTGACAAGGACTGGGGGTGGAGAATCATAGCAGTGGTACGTCTTCTTGGGTGCCTCACAGTTTTGTGCTTTTGAAAAAAATTAACTTATTGCTACTACTTTGTCATACTTGGACATGCATCTGACAGGTGTCATTATTACCTTGAAAAAATTTTTTATGGATTAACAAAATTTGGGATTTTTTTTTTTTTTTCAGAAATAGATAGGTAAAACTCTCTCTGATTTTTGATATGGATCAAACTGTTTCCGCACCTAAACTCTATGGGATTTAATCCCAAAAGATATACATTTTACTTTACAAATTGTAAGCCTTCTACACTGATAATAAATGTATGAAGTACGGGTGATAGGACTTGTCTTTCATTCCACTCAAACTGCAAAAGAGACAACTTCTTATTAAATTAGGAGATATTCCTCTTTATTTTTTGAGATGTATACTACTGTCATGTATGTTTATGTCCTTGTCTCAGATACACTCAGTGGTAATAAATCAGTGATCATCCACAGAAAGTTCATAACAAAAACAGCTGAATGAGGAATAACATGATGACCTTGAAATTATCGCACAGGGTCTGACCTGGGAAATTAAATACACTGTAGTCTGTGCTCTTCAAATGGAAGACATGAAAACATTGGCAAAATACACTGAGGCATGTGGCCCTTAGGTGAGTCTCAATTCCTTAGCTAGGAATTTGAGACACCTTCAGAGCTGAAGCCCAGAGAGTAGAGCTAGGCAAGTTAGCCACTGTGAATACTAGAGGTCTCTGAACCGTGGAAGTCACACACAGTTCAGGGCCTTCTATTAAAATTACTTTCAGATAGGTAGAGACAGCAAACATTATGTCCCATTATGTTTCTCTTTCTCCACATGTAAATCTGGATTCTTTGCTGCTTGTCACAGGAAGCATGCTCTTCAAACACATGATCTGTACAAGTATCTTGTGCAAATATTTGATAACTTCAGGATTTCCAGACAGCTGAAGTCTTTACTGTTCAATCTGACAGCAGTCTCTGCTGGCCAGAGCTCTCTAGTTGAGAGGCCAGGCAGCTTTAAATTAGCACTTGCTGAGCAGGTTCTGATGTAGGATAGTCAAATACCAGTAACTGCAGTCCAGCTAGCAACCTGGTTTTACCTCTCTCCCCCAGAGTCAGATTTTCCTTCTGCTTTGATGAAGTAAAAAGTTTAGAAGCAGATACAAATTCTTTAAAAGCAAATACAAATACATCATAGCCTGAACAGATATCATTCTACCAGCCCAGCCTCCCACTTCCTCCTCCTGCCTTTCTGACATTTCAGTTCTTTCTTTTCTGATTTCCTGATACCTTTATGCTCTGAGCTAAATTCTATCTTTGCATAGTCATCCCTGCTAAGAAAACATGGGTTTCTGAAACTACATTTGCTATTATTGAAGCATTTGGTTTATCTCCAAAAAGAAACTATACATAACATTTGATTGTTGTCGATTTGCTTCTGTCTGTGTGGAGGATTTTCATACAGTGTTTGGCTTTGGAAGGTTTATTTGAGTTTAAGGTGCTGAAATTTTACTAACCATTTAAGGAGGGGAAAAAAACCCCTTGGGCTCAGTGACAAGAACCAGGTCAGAACAGCTCGAATCAAAGTCAGGAAGGAGAGTGTTTCAGTTACTGGATTAGGAGCTAGACTAGATTGAGGCATTTTTAATGGAATGTTTTTTGTTTGTTTTATCTTTTATGTTCTCTATTACATCATATTTTTCTTCATTGTATCATAGTCTGGCATAAAAGTACAAACAGACATGATAGAAACATAAAAAATGTGCAGTGACATAAGTAACTATTGCAGTACAAAATTTACCAGTAGATGAAAAATTAAGAATGTATTATCTTCACATGGGATTAACTGCTTTGGAACCTAGAGTAAATTCAACGATATGAAAATACTAATAAATAATGTTAGGCAGAAAATGCCTTATTCACACACTACATGTTTCTCAAGTATTCTTTCCTCTATCAAAGGGTAGCATTCCAGCTTTGCCATCACTCTCTAGCAAATATTTTGTTCTGTAAACTGAAGGTGGTTTAAAGACAAGAGCACTAACTTTGGGGTTAAAGGTACGTGATTAGATTCTGCCTAAAGGAATTTGAACAAGTTACCTGTGTCTTTGTGTCAAACAGGGACAACAGTACTTGCCATCATCTAGAAATATTGCAAAAGCTCAAGACTGAAGCATGGAGGTACAACAGAAATGATGATTTCACACATATACCAGAGATCATTACATTCTTTGCTTTATCATTTACCCTCACTAAAACCTCTTAACACTTCACTACACAATTTCACCTTCCAAAGATCCTTCTAAACACCTGCACTGTGTAAAGTGGGTGTGACCAATCCATGTTTTAGGACTTACAGGTACATATTTTGGTTTGGTCCATGAAAGTATGCCCTTGCCATATGGGTAGGCAGGGACCACTTATTACTGCCCCTTGCCAGCCTTGTCTCCCAGCTCTGTTTTCAGATTCCACTGTCATCTTTAATTTGCTCTGGTCATGACAATTTTAAGTATTTAGTGAGATTTCCTGTATTCCATCTTGGTTTTTTTTGTTTTGTTTTGTTTTTTTTTTTTTCTGATACAGGGACAAAAAATCTGCTAGGACAGTTAAGATAACAGCATTATACCTTGCTCATCTTAATCAAATTGCTTAGACCTGTACTAGAATCCTTCTTTGATTACCTGAGACACAACACAATTTCAAAGAAAATAATAGTGATCAAAATGCTTAGCCTGTAGGCACAGTAGTTTCATGCAGCTGAATTTACTGTCTGGCTTGATGACTCTGTGGATACTTACACTTTAATCACATAAGGTGACATTTTTAGTTATACATGCAATTGCAGCTTGGTCAATAATTCTGCCCTCCCAGAAAGGTTACTAGGTGTGAGTCAGTAGTTACAAGCAAAGTGAAAGCTTCAAGGTACAAGATTTGTTCAGCAGTGCAGTAAGAAAACAGATCCAGCAGCATTTGCAGCACTTTTTTAAAACCACATGATCTGTTTTGTACATCATAGTACTGTACACCAAGTAGATTTACACATGTAGTTGTTAGAGAAGAACATTACTATTTCTATAGAGAACCTTACTATTTAAAGTTGCCTCAAAAGCAGAATCTGCATATAGACAATTGCTTCAGGACAGGAAATGTTTCATGGATATGAAACTTAGGCCTTCGTTTCCCTGTAATCCTGGATTTCTCAGGTGAAATTAACACAGATGCCATTCAACATTACCAAAACCCCCTCTGTATCTTAAATACTACTGCCCCCTACTGCATTTTTAATATAGATCATAAAAGTATATGTCATGTCAATTCAAACCAGACAAGTCACAGTTCTTGTCAGGTTCATGAGGATCATTCATGTCATTGTTCCAGCAGCCCACCTGTACAGCAAAGCTATAAAACAAAAAGTATTCAAAGTTTGGGGGAAGAAAATTGCAATGTGTCTGAACTGGGAGAACAAAAGAACCCCAAGTATTTGTGTAGTTGTATTCATTAAATCTCCCATCTTTCACCTCCTAACTACATATGAAAAACACAGCATCACAGTGATTGTAGAATTAAAAGCACCCTCCGGTCAGTTCTAGCTGCTCAAATTCAAGTTGAAAAAAAAAAAAAAACAAACCCAAAACCTTTAGGAAATGTGAAATACATAACTATTATTGATACTTTTGTATTACCTGAGGTTCACCAATCTCTAATGCTACTGACTGCTGAAGATGTCTACCAATATAAGAGACTACACAACCATATTTCTTTTCCAGGAACTGAGGTTTATGGATTATTGAACATGTCTCACATCCAGGATACATCTTGGAATAAATGGCATCAGAACAAACTAGGTGTTCAATCCTTTTAAGTCAGTTCCCCGGGAACTGATGTTTTGTTTCAGTATAAGAAAGAGATTTCTGCAGGACATGAGGCACTTCAGACTTAACTTAGTTCCTCCAACATTTACAAAGCATTCTGTGTACTTCTGCATCACTCCTTTCTCCTAGAGAATGGGCAGATTGAAGTAGAAAGACAGTGATGCATATTTGTCATTAAAATACATTCGATTAGGTCCGGTAAATAACTTTCCTTGACGCCATCATGCTGGGGAATGTTTTTCTTTCCCCTTCACTTCCACTGCCATGACCAAGCTTTGCCAGTCACGGCCAGGACACCACACCTGAGCGTTTGTTGAGGTACTCCTCTCTCTAGCGGGTGCTTCGTTAGTTGTATCGTGAAGCCGGAACCAAAGTCCGCATGAAACAGTTCCATTCATCTTTACAATCCTACGGCTGTTTCCCAGAAGTGAAATAAATACTCATTTCGATGGCAAAGAAAGTCCCTGGCACGCAGAATTTTAACCCAGGCAGCAGTGTATCCCAGGTGGGAAGCTATGATTTTAGATACTGTTACCAATGTTTGAATTCCAGACTTCCCAGGTATTTCCAGACAAAGTTAGATGTCTGCTTTCTAAAAATTTCCATGAGAAATTGATGAAGTAGTTACAGCCTCAAGATCACCGAGTTTTCATTAAAAATCCATGGCCTTTCTAAGCCCTCATGTTTAAAATGGAAGAATTAAATGAACACAAACAAAAAGCTCAAAAGCCATTGACCACAAGAAAATCCCATTTTCTTTTGTTACGAATTTGGAATTTGTAAACAAGCTTTACAATTACATGAAGTTGAGGGGAAGAAGAAAGGTAGAGTAGTTTGATTTTTTAATGTTTGAGTGACTATACTAGCATATTCCAAAGCATTGTATAAACATTGAGTAAATTTAATGTATCCCTGGAATTAGCAGAAAGCAGGAAAAAGTAAAACTGATGGTCAAGTTCTGCTCAAGGCAATGCAGCAAATTACCAGAAAGACAGGATTACAACTATGATGAAAATTGCTAGAAGCAACATTTTGCATTCTCTCTCCCCTAAGCTTTGATTACACACAAAAATCAAGGATTGCATTGATTTGGTTTTGTTGTTCAAAATAGGTCTGTTTTGTCTTGATAGCTGTCAGATTGATATCCTCAGAGGGTACAGCTGTCCCTTTATATTTACCACTTTGGGGATGATGGATAAAACCAGTTTATCTTGGAAGTCTGTGTCTTTGGACATCCACTGCATTAGTTACCTCCATATTCATGTTTGACAGAGTAGCTTGCTGTCAAGGTATTAGGTGAGGCAGAATGAGAAACATAAGTAGCTCTGTATAAAGAAAAGATCTCTTAAGCACAATCACAGAGGCTCAACCATCTTCCTTGCTTTGCAGAAAGTGGGAAGTTCAACAGTGGTTGTGAAGCCTGGGTAAGAAAGATTAAGTGGCTTTAACATTTTCCACTGAGGCAGCCAGTCTTTGGTGCATGTGATAAGAATGCCGTTGAAGTGTAACAGATAGAAAAATTATAAGTTGTTCTTAGTTCTCTTAACACGTATCAAGAGACATTCAAGATGCAGTCAGATATTGTTGAAGGATTGTGGGGAGGGTGGTTTATGGTTTGGGGTTTTTAGCTGCTTTTTAGTTCAGTTGGCAAAGACTAGCAAAATCAAGTGGTTTTCACTAGTAAGGCTCAATGCCGTGCACACAAATGCAAGATGTACACACAATGTCAGATGGCCCTGTTTTTCAACAGCCTCGATTTTTAAGTTGTTCAAGTCACAGTAGTCAAACTCAGGCTTATATATCAAGTGCATAACATGTGACTTCCTAGTCATTGCATAAATAGGGCTGTTAATCATCAGTCAGTAAGAGAAAGTTTCTACTTGGATTGCTTTGTCAAAGTCATCAAAATTTGCATTTTTTAATTTACTAAAGCGATTCAGTTTTCAAATTTCATTAGGGACTTCGTTATTGCGGTTCATCTTATTTTAGCTTACTGTACTTTTCCACTTTTTCTAGTTTCTGAGCCTTTCCCCACCCCATATTTAATGTTTATACATTCTTTCTACAAAAGGAGACAGCTCACTTCACTATTTTGCATTGCAAAATTTGTTTTCCACCACATTAAAAAAATAATTTTAGAACTGGGCCAAGTGTTTATATATCCAGGTAACACAAGTACAAAGGTTCATTTGTTCACTAGCCACTTGGTTAGAGTTTACAAGGTTATAGAAATATTTTTTTATATGTAATGTGTCTTTCCTGTACCCTAACATTTAAAATGACCTATGGCTTTCCAGATTTTCAGCAGTAGCTCTTTGACAGCCCTGGTAACGTGCTATGCAATCTTTGGTTAAAACCTAAATTTAAGAATTTTCTCCAGTACACAGAGATTGCTCTATAAATAACAGATTATTTTCCATGTTTGCTAGCTGAGAGTGACACTGATCCACATCAAGCACCTTTAAATGGTGAGAAAGTGCAAGCGATACTGTAAGTGGTAAGATGTGCTTTAAGTGGTAACAAACTGAATAGAACCTGCAAAAGTGCTAGAAGTGATAGTATGACACCACTATTGCTTCCAAAGCTGCTGGGGTGGGAGGAATAACTTAGACTTCAACTATTTGATAACTAATCCCTAAAACCTGAAATGAAGGTACCTTGCCAAGCTATTTCACCCAAAACTAGTGATCACCTCTTACATGAGAAGGAAAAGAGTTCAGGATTGGGATATTCTCAGATGTTGCATGGTTTAGAACAAGAAGTTGGCAAGCCACTTCAATATAGGCAAACCATTAAGATAAACTTAACATTAATATTTTGAGTAAGACCTTGCATATTAATTTCTTGGATTTCCTGGGCTTATATTACATTTTACTTTTGCCTGAAGAAAGCTGATTTGGGAACTAAACATTCCACTTCACTCTCATTTCTTGCTTTAAATGACCAGAAAATATATTAGTCTTAAAACAAAGGAAACTATTAAGCTAGAACTTCAGAGGAAAACTGTAATTCAAGCAAGAGAGAAAGTCAACATAATTTCTCAAAACTAATCCATCATTAAAGTAAGAATTTAAGATAGCACAGCAAAATAGCATCAGGCAACATGCAACTTTAACTTTGTTATTTGAAAGATGCACAACTCAAGCTAGCACCAGTGTTGCATCAATATTCTAGTGTTACCCAGGACACCAGAGTTTCACATAGCTTGGCATCACTCTAGCCAGGCCTCATTATCATTCTGTCCCCCCGTTCTGCACTCTCAGGCTTCCCAGCTCCTTCCAAGAAGTGGCATAGTGCTTTAGTGCAGGACTTTCCTCATTTTAGTAGGGAGCTGGAGGAAGGCCACATCCCCCTTTCTCCTACAATCATATGGGGGTCAATGAACCTTGAGGAAGGCATGAACAAGAACTTTACTGGGACAAGATGTCCAATTAATAGGGATACACAGCAGAGAGGAGCAGCAGTCACTAACACTTACCTTGTATTACAATCTTTATCACGTTAAAAAAAAAAACCCTACAAGGCAAGTTTCAGCCTTGTATTTTTTTCTTTTTTCTCAAGAGCTACAAGCAGTCATTTGTACTATAGGTTAGGGAAGCACCGAGGCCAGCCACCAGAGGACTTATGCTTGCACAACAGGCTTTTAGGTTACTTTGACAAGGGAGATAATTTCCAGGGGTTTTTGCCCTACAGAATCATTGTCTACCGTTGAAGTTTCTTCAGAGCCACAATGCACTATTTTTAATTGCAAAAGATTGTTTCATACAACCATGAAACTGTATGGTCAGCATGCATGGGTTTGTGGATAGTTTGGAAGCCAACAGTATGAAGGCATCTGCAAGCATTTAGGACACCTGAGGACTGAGGGGCTAATTTCAAAGTAATTACCTGAATAGAAGAATGAGGCATCCCAAGAACATTTTTTTTTGTTCCATAGAAGATGAGCAAGAAAGAAGCTAACAAAAGAAATTGTAATTTATAAAAATGTGGGACTGAGAACTCAGAGAACTCCAAATGTACCACAAGACAGTAGGTACATTTGGAAGATGAACCAAAGAAGCAATTACTGTGAAAACGTGAGATACCAAGAATCCATGGGGAAGAACAAGAAGAATTTGGCATTCCATCTGAGCAGTGAGACATGTTATTCACAACACGAGACAAGCTGTATTAGATCAACTTTATTATATTATCAAAGTTTGACAATAAAATATTCAAAATCTATTGAACACATTCATACACAAAAAGAGCATATAAAATGCTAGGTCTCAGAATATGTTCCATACAAAATACTGTTAAGTAGAGCAGCAAAGTCATTGCCAAACATTCCCTGAATTTAAGAGGGCCTTGAACACACTGTGCTCCAAGAACTACCTTAATACCAAACATTCCTTCCTTTGGTCTGCAAGTCCTTTGCAATTATTGCTAGTTATTGAAGCCTTCTGTTTTTAAACAGAATCACATAGTGACTCTGAACCTCTTCAGAAGTATTACAATGACAGCTGAAAGCTTCTTCAGCATTTTCTATACATTTTGTCAAAAGTAAGAAACACATTTGGTCCTCAAGACTGTTTTTGGTTTCTGAAAATATCCTGGAAGAATAAAACCAAGTTATGGAAAGAGAGACAGGATCAATATGTATCAGGTATAACAAAGATATGTCAGTGAATTCAAACATTTCAACTGTGCAGTGTGGCAAAGCACCTGAGTTACTCCTCTTACAGAAGTGCCACATTCTCCTCTCAGATTTATTTCTTCAGACCTCTCTCCCCACAAGAATCTAGAATCCTCAAGTGCACATGGCTCTCGCAGGCCTGTAACAGTAATGCTAAATCCTCTTGCCTTGCAGAGGAATACGCTGTAGTGAATAAGCACTTCGACATGCTGAATGAAGTGGTTCAGTTTCAACAACTAGAATAATGTCGTTTACTTGCTGCATTCACTTTTCAATGAGAACTCCATCCTAATATGCAAGGGGCTGAAAATGAAAGGGCTGAAGATGATTTGGTAGGAAAAAAAAAATCCAAACCACAACTTCCAGACATTAAATAGACCTATAGCCTGCAGAACCATCACATCTAATCAGAATCTCACCAGAAGCACCGTACTTGCTCTAGCACAGTACTTAGAACTCAGGTACATGCATTCTTGCACAACAAGGGTTTATAGTGACAAAACAAAAAGCAGCCCTGAAAAACTTTCAGCTTCATTTTACCAGGTTAACTAAACACAAGTTTATTTAAAGAGACACACTCTAGAGGTTGTCTACTAATGGAAAGCTGACTTACAAATCTTTAGGTTAGAAGATAGTCAACTGATCTCAGAAACAAAGTACTAGGTTTCCAAAATTAGAGATTTTTTTTCTTTCTCCTTTTGGGGCACAAAAATAGTATTAAAAGTAGTAAATGAAAAAATAATTTAAAAAAGAAAGAGCATATTTGAGTCATGTATTTTGGAACTTCAAGTCAGAAAAAGCCCTGAAGCTAGTCTTGGTATGAGTCTGAAAATGCCACCAATTAATGGGTAAGGATCTAAATGAAGCTTAGAAACATTCTCCAGATCAGGTTAAGAACTGTTTTCCTATGTTATTTTCTCATTTTTTTCAGCCCTTGATGCCCATGTTGGTATCCTGCAATACAGCCTCCAGCCCTCATTCCATTGCTTATTAACAGACATTCTACTTCAGCAAGAAATATGGATTATGATTAACTGGTTTCTGTAATTTCTTTCTGTTATAAACCAGTAACATAACAATTTATTCAAAAATTGAGTCAGACCACAGGAAGAGCTTTATCATCTTTGAGCAGTCTTGGAACACAAGCCTGAAGCTTATCCAGCTGACAGCCCTGCATAAACCTTGACTAAAGGACTTTTTGTGGGTTTTTTTTGTTGTTTTTAGTTCGGGGGCCTGGAGGGGTTTTTTTTCATTCCAACAGTTACCAATTACAAGTGGCTTGAGGCAACTCAGTATTTAACTCTGGAAAAGTGTAGGCAATATTGCTGCTGAACTGTAGGTTCCAGGGCAACCCAGAACAAGACAAATGTACCGTTTTAAAAATCGGAAAAATGTGTACTCACCCTCAACAAAAGTAATAGGGGAAAAAGAGGAGGAGAATGAAGCTACATAAGGAAGTTAAAACCTAAAGAAGATATTTAGCTTATCCATGACCCTAGATCAAGCTGTTCTGGATTTACTAGCCATTTCTGAATTAAAACTTAAAACCTTAAGCCTACCTCCTGTTCCAAAATGTTTGCATTCTACAGTAACATCAGTTCAAGCCTGTAATTTCAACACACCTTACTGATATATCTAATGCCAACAAACATTTTATGCATGCTACCAAATCAGTTAAAAACTTTACCCTTTAGACAACATCAGTTTCTTAAGTAATAAATCCTCAATGGTTCTGATGAGTTTCCGAAACTCTTAAAACATTTTTCTTGGAGGACCTAGCATTTTGAAAGCATTCAAAACTCTGTTTTCAGAAAACTAAGTGCAATCTAACTGGGTGACTTGTTTTAAAGCAAGCAAACGCAAATCTTCAAGTGAAACTATTTCTCCAGTGGGACTTTGGTAGTCAAGGCTGCAAATATGATGGCCTTTAGACTATCATTTCTGTGGAGTTCAGAGTTGAATTTTTAAAACATTGAGTAAAACAATACTGTAGGAATTTAAGAGTTGCATGGTCAGCAATTTATAGAAACATTTAAGGAACAGTGTATCCCAGCTTCTTGAAACAGCAATAATGAAATTTGTAATCTAAGGGTAATGAATTTTAGTCTTAAAATATAAAGTTCCTTTTCAGCTGAATGCAGTGTTGCTCCAATCACTACTTGGTCAGTAACTGGCTCACAGCCTAAGTATTTCACTGAGAACAAGCTTTATACTTTACACTCTATTATGCTGGCTTCCATTCCCCACTCCATTTCAGGAAGTTCACTTTTCTTTTTGAATTAATGCCCACCATCCATTATCATTTCCCTTACAGAAGATAATTTTTCACCCAGAAATGCAATTCTGCACTGTATAGATTGTTTGCCAATATTAGATTAGCTTTAATTTATGTACTACTCAGCACAGCTATGGTTATTGCAAGCACCAACCAATGTTTAGCTTCTTCCCCTCATTGATAAATAACACACAAGCTGAGAATTCCTCAGCCTCCAGATTGTACGTAATCAGGTTCTAGAAGTTGATGAGCAAACAATTTCTTCTTCTTCTTCTAACAAAAGCCCAAAAAGGTAGGTACAAATAAGAAGCTTCAAGTAATTCACACATCTATCTTTTCCCCCAAAAGCTGTAATAAAAGAAAGGCTGGATTATAACAAACGTAGTACAGTACCAGGCAGACCTCTTCCCTATCTTGCCTAGTAGATATGCACATTTACAAATTAAGGTACTGGGAACTGTGGACCAAAATATGCAAGACGCCTTAAAAAGTTTACTGTGTTTCCCAAATTAATCATTCCCATGTTTTATGGGCACCTGAAATTGCCATCCTTTCTAGCCCTCCCACTCCAAACCCTGCAAAGACCACACAAAGGAACTCAGGTATCTATGTTTCTATGTAGCATGTGCAAGGGGCTGCATAATCTCCAAATAAATGTCTGTGTGAATATTGGACACAACACCAGAGGCACCAAAATGCATATTTGACCAAATTTGCAGAATGTGAAGATACCTTGAAGCATCATAAACACAAATCGGAGACAAACGATCATTTAGGACATCAAACAATTTCTTGAACACAGCCTTAAAAAAAAATAAATAATCTAAATATCAAGGGATTAAAAGGCATTTTCCCATATTTAAGGAAAGGCATCACGGGTGAGGAAAATAACCGTCAACACAAGGTATCACAAATCAAAAAGCAGCTTTTTCACATAGGAGATAGTAGTATCATTGGATAGCATTTGAATATGCTCATTTCCTGAAAGCTCAAATATCACCACTTCCTGCTTTTGCATGTCCACCCACTTCTGACACTGCAAGGCACTCTGCAAGTTTACTGTACCATCCCCATCACTGTAAAGAATCTTGGGTTCTTTGTCAGGAAAGCTTTCATAATGGAAGGAATCAGGTGTTTCCACACCAGTGCCATAAAGACAGTGTATACGCACACCAGGTGGTGTCATCTGGTAGACCAGGGGTTCAGTGTCTTGTCTCATGAGCCAGCCATCTTCAAAATTGATGTCCCTGTAGAATTTTCGGTAATCCTGAAGAGTGTAGTTAGCTGTAGGTGTGCTTACAAAGACTTTATCTGGAGGCCATGTGTAGTTGTAGGGGAGCATCCAATTTGTGGAAACGGCTGATCTCTGCTGGTCTCTAATCTTGAGTGAGCTGATAACAGGTATTCTATTATTGTCACCTTAAAAAAAAGTGTAATTTCATTACACACAAAGCAAAGCATGAATCTCAACCAACCGCAATTAATACCACTCACAATGATAACAGGAATAAAAATATTATTCCCTTTGCTTACAGTGACAATTTGAGAAATTTTTCATCATTTATGATTGTCTTGATGATTAACTTGTGCAAACTAACTTCTGATAACTTACAAATTTAAATACAAGTTACTGAATGGATGACAGACAGACCAAGAACACTGCTCCTTTCCAGTGAGTTCCTTTTTAAAGGAGAAAATAGTTCCTATATGACCAAAGTAAGAAATCAGCTTTTATTAGGCATTATTAGGAAGTGTGTTTTACAGTGATTTTTGTACCTCAATCATGTTTTTCTGAAACAGATAAATGCTACTATCCAGACACATGCAAGAACTCATGAAGAGACTTTATAGGCTCAACAAAATGTTTAAAGTTTTGCACATTCAAAATACGCAGAGTAGCAGTATTTCATTCAGTATAGTTATAAAGGTTACTATATGGTTTGTTTACTATTTGGCCTAGTGTTTTACCAGTTTATGCACTCCCTTCATAACAAAGCCTACCAGAACATGCCTACAATTGAAAGTAAATAGCAGACTCTTAATAGTTACCTAAAAAGATAACTGTCATAAAAGGAAACAGAAGCCAAACAAGTATTACTGTCTCTGCTTATGCTATCAAGAAAGAATGCTGCACTCAATGACCAAGTCATTCCTTGCATAGTACTTCAACAAAAGAAGAGTTAGAGCTTGTTAGCTTCTGGTGGGAACCACAGAATGTTGCCAGTATCAGTATCTTTCCTTCCAGTCAGCATTTCAAGACTGCTTAAATATGTGTGTTGCTCAGAACACAGGTTTTCTCTAATGTAGCACTAATATTTTCTTGCAACTCTAACTAAACTACATCTTTTCTGTGGAGGGGACACACAAAAAATGGTGAACAACACACATGGATGGATGGACAGACAAACAAAACCAACAATTCTAAGACGACCAGTTGATAACTACTATATGTGGGAAATGGTTTCAGCTGGTCAAGCTTTTCCTAGGCATTTTCTTAATAATATAAATCTAGACAGTTTAAGACCTTTATTGATAATAAGCTCTAGTTATCTGATACCCAATAAACCATAAAATTGTTATATTTTACCAAATTAAGACTTACTCTTATTACAGAACTAAACATTTCAAGAGTTTTTGTAGACATCAAGTCCATTTGTTTTTTAGTAGTTTGTTCCAAAGATGGCTCAAACTACCACATGACTGACAAAGTTATAATTTATATGTATCTTTCTTCATATTTTAACCATTGTTCTTGCATAAGTGGCAGATACAGTGATTACTAGAAATGAATTGGGGGGG
>NW_020799113.1:16984936-16998130 GCF_003259725.1 Athene cunicularia | reverse complement strand
GGGGGGGGGGGGGGGAAGCCCTGAGACAGATCTGAGTTTATTTTCATGGTGACTGTCTGATCAAACCTATTATCACAATGGCTGACACACCTCAATTCTCATCAGGTGAACCTTGAATCAGATTTTCCATTATTAGGTCCAGGTGGTTACAGCATGTAGTGATCCACATCAATCACACCATAAATAAACACTGAAATACCAAATCAAAAACTGCTATTCTTGAAATAGCAAAGTATATTTTTCTATTCCGTAAGGTGGCGCTATTGCTTCAGCAAGGAGCCCTAAAGCACAGTCTTTAATGCCATCTTTAGGAGAACTATATGGAGACATTGCTAATATAACTGAAACCGATAAAAAGGAAACTTGAGAGCACAGCAAGAAATCACAAAGGTCCTGGGAAATGTGTTTCATGTTGTGTGGTATAAATACTTAACTGTGCACACACACCACTAAGCTACTGAATACTACTTGGTAGTTTTCAGCAAAGCAAGCTCTAGTTCTGAATTGAACAATGAAAGGAATGTGTACAAATTTCCAGTAGAATAATCAAACACAGTATGTTACTATTCCAGCCTTCTCTTACAGAACTGTTACAGTATGCTTATCAAATCCTTTGTTTCTCTGAAGTATGAAAGTACTTTACAGCCAAGACCACGCTTAAGTCAGCAGGTGCAACACTAACATAATAGTGAACAAAATATTAGGTCTAAGGAAGACACAGCAAACATCTAAAACTGACAGAAACCCAACCAACCAAACCACCACGTGAACTTCGTGTCTGCTTGCTGTAGGGGGCAGAACATCCTCCCTTTATTGGCACTGGAATTGTAATGATATAAATACTGATCCTGCAAAGCACTTAAGTAGCAGAAAGTTTAGATTTAGAGAAAATAGTTCCACCTGTGTACTGTTTACCACTTTGATAACACATCTGTTATTTGGGACATGAAGTTCCTATCCATTACCATATTATAAACAGGAATGAAAGCATAAAGAATGCATTCATAGCTTGCCTTGTCTTTCCTGCAGCAACACAGTATTTTTCTTTAAAGCAACAATTCCTCTGTATACTAGCAATCTGATAGTGTCAATTTTAGAAACTCTTTAATTGACTAATGTAATCCAAGTTTTAATGCCTGATGGCGGTGATTTACTACAGATATTTGAGACAGAAATAGCCTAAAATGTGCATTCTGATATTATGTTCTGTCCATTTAACTTTCCTACATGATTTTTAAATTTCTGCTCCAAAACAGAGTATAGAAACTGAACTATTCATTATGCATTTGTATAGCTAGCCACTTTGGATGAGATGCATTATAAAGGATAAACAATATATGAAGCACAAAAGTTTAATCCAACAAAAATCTGGGACTGGAATTTTATGTAATCATGTGGAATTAACGTTGCTCATTTCCTGCACACAAATTTGTCAAAGCTTGCCAGAAAAGATAAATCCATTTTTAAGGTGCCATTGCAATAGATTTAACAATGTATAACTCAATACAAACATCCAGTTTAAGTTTCCTAATTAGTAACTGAGTTGTGCACTACTATTCAGAATCAAATGCCTTTGCTAAGCAAATCATTCTTTGATCTGTCCATGCATGGCTGGCACTTGCTGCATGTTCTGCATTTCGATTAAGTTGTTTCTAATGTCAGCTTTGTTTAGGAAAATAGCGATATCTGAAGCTAACAAGTAGAAACAAGCTAAAAAAACAAGCCAGAAACATCATGAAATAAGTGTCAAAGCACATGAAATAATTATGGTCTCACATGGAGTGAATTAACTTCTTCCATCAGTCATTTGCAGTTACTTGTTTTTTTTTAGTCTCAGGCATATCCAGTATACTAAAACCAAGATCTCCAAGAATCACTTTCCTTATAACTTTTGGTTAGTTATAAGTTTTTAGTTAAGTTATAACTAAAAGCATTAGAACTTTTGACAGGCATTTGGTGGTGAAGCAGTGCCCACTGCACATGTCTGCAATTTTCCCTTAATGTTAACCTCAAGCAGCTGTGTGATCTTTAATCAAAGAAAACTACTGAATGCTCTGGAGTCCTTACTAGCTTTGCAGAACAGAGAGCAATCAGGCTGGAGGCTGAAGTGACAGAAATAGAAGACACCAGGCCAAACAGCAGATGACACAACAATTTGCTGAAAAGAGGTTAGGAGAGGTCAAGAGGGGACACAGCTCCTGGTTAAGGGATCTAACAAAATTCAGTCCACTCCCATGAACATGAAGAATGACAGTCTGGTCACAGGGCTTGAAACATCAAGTTGCCACCGCTTATGAAAAGATTATTTGTAACTTCATAGTATCTTAAACTCTCATCCCTCAATCTTACAGTTAACAGTCTAGTTAGTACCTTGCACTACTAACAAAATACATTGCAAGGTCTCAAATTACCTACCTGAAGCCAGCACACGCAGAGTTTTAGCCACTCCTCCCCATGGAGCGCCTAATGACACATAATCCTTGATGTACTTGTTTTTCCAATCCTGAGTCTGATGGTTGAGGAAGTAGAGGGTGTACATATTACCCATACTGTGGGCAATTAAGACAACAGGACTTCCATACTGCTCATACATTAACTCTATCATCTTGCGGAGGGCCACAAAATAGTCTTCATTCTCATCTAAAGTAAACATACACAGGTTACATAGTTATAATTATTAACTGTGAATGCTGAACTTCAACACAATTCTTTAAAAGGCGCTTTTTTTCAAACCATTTGTCAAATTAATAATGCAGAGCTTAGAAATTCCAGTATTACACAGGAGGGGTGGTTTTTTATGAGGATGCGTTTTGGTGGTGTGTTGTTGTTTTTAAGCAAGTCTTAAGTAACAAATTGTTTAAAGCAAAAAAAGAAACCACACCACAGAGCTTTCATCTGAGTCTGGGGGTATTCAGGCTCCAAGAACTAGTCAAAATTAAGTTTAATTGTACAGGTGGAATAGGAGAAGAGACCCAAAACATTATTTGCTGGTTGGAAGAGAAACTTTTGTTCAAGTAACAATACGTTATTTACTTGGTGCCTTTCGCCAGTCATAAGGTGCTCCTCTTACATCTTCATCCCGTTTGTAGCCCCAATCTACTAGACTCTGCACCAGCATATAAAAGTAACTGCCTGTAGACATCAAATAAGAGAAACAGAGCAGTGAAAACATTAGCATTAGAAGCAGCTGTCAGACATGATCACAAAAGTAAGTTCTGGAGGCATTATCTCTGATACCATATATACAGCCATTAAAACTGTAATCTTAATCTTTGACAGTCTAGAAAGCTGCATGTTAAACAACATGAGCTATGCTTGCTGTCCCCCAAAAGTAAGGGAATACCATTATTAAAACCTCTTATTAATTCATTCCTAAGGCCAAAGGACATCTTACTCAGACCAAGCTAAAATTAAGTATTTTTATTTTTGTTTTGCTTGTCAAGCTCCAGTCACAGAATTTTCTGTATTTTCAGGTGTCAGCCAGAGAACTTAAATTTGGCACAAAACTAAATAACATGGAATTAGCTTGTCTCAGTGTATCAGGCCAAACAGATAAAATAATACAATACAATGAAAACAAAAACTACTTCTACTTCTAAACACAATTGTAATTTGAAATCACATTTCAGTAGCTTGTTGTGTAAAGGCACGCTGGAAAAATCCTACAAGTGACAAAGCACTTCAGACACAGCTTGTACATACCAACGCTCCTTTTACTTGGGTCAAGGAATTCCAGGGAAAATGTCTGCCCAAAACCTGGGACTCTGATATCCACTCCATCTGGGGGTTCTGTAATCTTACTTGTTCGATTATATACTAGCCTGGGGGGAAAGAAAAAAAGGAGAGAGAAAAACATGAAACATGTCGTATTACCACATGACAGCTCTCAACTACTCTTATAGTCTGAGTGCAGTAACAAGAACTTTAAGTACTATTATACAGAAGGAAAAAAAAACAAAACACACACAAATAGGCAGACATGGTAGGAGTACTCTAATGGCTAAAAGTTTATACAATCAAACAATTATTTTAATTAGTTTAATGCTTTACATGTAGAATCTGAGACTTCTCTATAAAACCAAGTATACAGAATTGTGTCTGAACTTCAGCTTTACAATAAGCTACTTTATATAGTTCGAAACATTTCACTTTGCATTAAGCCACACAATGGAGAAAACTTGTCAAGAACATAATGCAGGAGTAGAAGATAAAATACCTGTAAAATCAGATATCAGAAAAATTCTCCTAAATAAAAATAATTCATTTCTGTTTAACTAGAACATCTATACCAGATTAAGGGAGTACTTGACATTTCTTGACTAATAACCTCAGGAAACACAGAGCTATTGAGTGTTTTGTAGATACTTTTAAAATCAATTTGAAATATGAAGGATTTGGAGGATTGAGTCAGGGTTGGGTTTTTTAATTATTGTTGTTGGGGGGTTTTTTACTTGTTCTTAATACTATATTAATACAATTGCTGTTTCTTCTAGGGTAAAAACTTGCAATCAGAAGTCTTAGAATCTTAACTGATACTCAAATCTTCACACACCAAGTCTCCCTAACCTGTGTAAGGCATATATAGCAAGACTTAAAGCAGAGGTACAACTTCACTACAGCTCACTATATTCACATAAAAGAGCAACATACCAGTACAATATTTAACTGCACAAGCTAAATATTTCATTGTTTTCAGAGAGATATTTATATGACTTTTTACAGGAATATTAATGAAGCAGATTGAATGATTAAATAGTCTAGAAGCTTTAAATTAGGTAATGTTTTAAACCAAAATAATTCTGGAAAGACTTCCAGACTGCCCTTGATGGACCCCATCTGTCTCAGCTGCCTGTGAGACTGCTTGCTAATGACACTGCCAGCAAAAGGGCAAGCTCACATTCCTCCTGGCTGTCCATCCATCCCGTCCCGTCCCATCCCATCCCATCCCATCGTCCGTGTCGTGTGTCCCGTGTCGTCCCGTCCCGTCCCCCCCCCCACGAGGTGCCCAAAGTACCTCCTTCCCCCTTGCCTCGTCAAAGCTTAACTCATCAAAAAAGCGGATGATGTTCTGCTTTAGATAAACTTACAGAAGTGCCTGATAAGTGCCCAAACCAACACTAGATAACTAGTAGGAGACAAAGTGGAAGAAAGAGAACCTCTGTTTTCCATCAGAAATGAACAGCTACCTCAGATGCAACAGCACCACATCTTTGGATCCGTCCCATTATTCTACCTAGCAAAATTCCAGGTCATTTCTCTCACTGGTCTTGAATCAGAACAGAAAGTTTAAGGTGGTCATTCTGTACAAAGCATGTCAGTCTAAGGAAAGGCAATAACTGCAAAGAGCAACGTTTGTGGTCTCACCTGATATTATCAATCCAGCAGTCAATGATAACAGGCAGAAGTAATTCTAAATTCAGCCAGAGCGTAAAATAACTGTCTGTCTTCTTAGAGCAGAGGTAATGCACTACTGATGGCTTATCTAACTTGGCTTCCAACTGATTACCTAAATCCCCTGGAACTGAAAGATATAAAAATGAGACACTTAAAATTAAAGCATATAACATTTTACATGAGAATATACACATCTTAATGCTGTAGCCCTCATATGCAGTATCACTGCATCCAGAGATACCATTAAGTTTTGTTACTGGATAAAAAAAATATTACATAAGAACAAAGTACTGCATGCACATTTTCCACTGAAAATATTTGGATTTTCAAAAATCATTAGATGGAGAGCCACCATGTAGAATAATTCTGGATCAACAATTCATAACTTCAAAGAGCAGACTGTATAGGAACAGGTCATGCTAGGGCATAGGTATGAAAACCAGATGGTCTCAAAGTTATCTGTGTTTTAAAGTGCAAACTGAATCTTTCTGAAATAATTTTTTCCTCAGATTATTACAGGTGCACGTGCAAGTCTTTCTGTTCTCTGTAAACAGTTGTTTGCAAACCATCAATCTGACATTAAAAAAATGTGAAAAGTGAAAGCAGCTCCATTTATGTTTATTTTCACTTCTTCACCTCCAACTACATTTTTGATTCACAGGATTTAGTTGGCTAGCATAATCATCCAAATACATGGTTTCATGTGCTTTGCATTCAGGTTTGGATGCAATAAGTTTTATCTTCACTTTTTTTTTTGATACAGTACATCAGTAATACTTGGAAGGAAGGGTCCTGTATTTGCATCTTCTCTGAAGTTCACTGTTCTTAAGGCACATACTAAATGCCAGTATTCCTTTGATGAAGTTTTAGTTTCCCTTCTTTTAAACACTAGATGGAGACAAGAATATTATTTCTAAGTTAGAACTAAGCTTAAAAAAATGCTCTTGCGCTTTTCAGCACCAAGTTTCCAAAGAAGCTTCTTAACATTGTTATATTTAATCATTTTTCCCTCAAGAAACCGAAACGCAATTATACTTAAGTAACTGCAATGTTTCTCTGTATTAGATAAATCTAGGAGTCAAGCACTTAAGGGTCCCCCCACCCCTTCCAGCTCCACACACCCCAGCCTTTCTGGGGCGTGTATAACTGTATCCTGTTTACTTGTCAATGTTTAAGTTCGAAGTTTTTTAATGCAGACCTACTCTTACTGTTGGGTTTTTGTGGCCACTTCAGGCAATTATTTCATCAAAACAGTTTAAGTTTCATAAAACACCAATACTTAGCAGTGGCTTAAAGAAAGAGATAATATCTTTTAGTGGAACACCTCATTTAACTGGAAAGCCAGATATGCTTTCAAACGCTTATTGCAAACTAAAAAAAAAAAAAAAGGGACAGAACTTCAGACTATAGACCTGGACAACTACTCTTACAACCTTCAACCACAGTACATTATGCCCCACCAAAAAAGATATACCTCAGGATTTCTTTATTAACTACCCCTACTTTCGCATTATGTTTTTAGTGGTTTTATTTTTGTAGTCTCAAGTGAAACGTTAAAAGACCCAGTAGCTGACCACAGTTTATTTCAGGTCATATTTCAAGGACTCCGATATACTGGAAAGCATAGTAAGGAAGATTATAGTATTGCATCACACCCTAGAAAAAATTTACTGAAGTTCAGTCTTGAAGCCCCACAAAATGCTGTTTAGTTATTGCTTATAGAACTACAAAGGAACAGCTTATTCCACAGTCTCATGCCTGTGCTGTATCAGTGCTTTTAATTAGAAAAGGAACAGAATGTAATTCTATTTATATCAATCATTCATGGCTGGCCAGTTGCACAAGGACAGAACAGGTTGATTTTGTCTTCAATTTCAATGCAAAACAAAGTAAAAATGTGACATTCTGGTCTACCCTGGAATCTCATTTACTTGGGTAAAAATCAAGTTATTCCAGCAAAGACACTTTTCAAAGACTTAGACAAACACCCAAAGTATGAGGGTTTTAAGAACTTAATGAGGTTTCCAAACACCACTCAAATAATCGTAAGGACTCCCACTCAGAGTAGGAAGACTGAAGAAGAACTGAAGAAGTTGAAGATTATAATCCAAATACATTTATCAAGAAGAGTACAGAAAGCAGGGAACTGTACAAGGTCTCACTTGGAGTTAATGGAGTGATCTTAGATTAACTGCAAGTTTCATTAGGTTAAGGTATTTTATCCTCAAGTTTCTTGAGGATAGAGGCTATGCTCCTGTGTCCAGTTCAGAGCAGAAGATGAGAAACATTATGTACTAATTTTGACTCAAAGGATGATAAGGAACAAGTTGAAAAGTGGTAATTTTATCTAATTCTAAACAAAAGATAAGGGCAAGTTTTACCACATAATACTGGACTTGAAAAATAAAGTTTCATGTACAGGTGTGATGTCTATTTGTTTATAAAACAGGGATTAACCAAAAAAGTTACTTTCATGTTTATATTTCCAATTAACAGTTAAACTGCTAATCACTGTAATTTACCATTAGTGTTTTATTTCCTAAAGTATATTATGCAAACTGAAGAGGGTTCACAGTGAAGCTATAGGGAACAAAATGCAAATTTTGATTTTTCAGATTATGGAAAGAAACATGCAAGATCTTCAGTCCTCACCCCACACAATTTAACAGTGTTAATGATTTACATTTTGGCTGGAGAACTACTTAGTGGCTTTTTGATAAGTAACAGGTTAAAAAAGATCACACTGAAGATTAATTCTGTAAGATAAAGACATACCTTTCTGAATTTTCTGTGATGGCATTTGAAAGCAGTAAAAAAAAAAAACCAAAACCCAACACATTTCCCTTTGCTTTCAGACCATACACACAAAGCACCTCCAAGCAGAGTAATCTGTAAGCAATTTTTCTCCTTATCCTCTCATCTATCAAGATCTGTAGTTTCTAAGCCGTTTTCCTGGAAACACTATAAAGAGTTCTTACTTTTTAAACCCTGCAGAGAGGCCCCATAAATGTACAAATTAACTGGCAAGTGAAGTTCTGCAGAATATATCTGCACTAGTTAAAACTGGATGTCCAAGAAAAATCTCAAGCAGTACCCTTGCTTCCCTAACTTGCAGTTCTGCAATACATGTACTGACTTTTGAACTGCAACATTTGGAAATATAATGAGAATTCATATTCAGCAGAAAAAAAGTGTTTCCATCAAATTTGATGATCTGTTAGTTCTAGCATATGCTCATTTTTCACAAAGATGGTAATCCCAACAGAACTCATTCTAATACAGTGATAATCCAAATTCACTTCCACTGTTATGGTATCCTTGGCTGGGCTTTTTGTCTCAGCTGACCTGACAAAACTAGTAGGTCTCCTTCTGGGATGTGTTCTTGTTTGATTAAACTTTATGGAAAGTGCAATTACAAATTTCATTTGAGAGTTTAAAAGAGGATACAGACTTTTCCAAGTCTGGGAACTACAATAGTTTTAGGATACACTGATACTCCTGTCTATCACTATCCTTAAACCTTAATGACCAATTCACAGTTTGCAGCCAAAGACATTAATCAGATTGCACCCTGGAAAGTGACTTGCCTTAATACTGCTCATGAATCAAAGAGAAAAGGGTCTTCAAGAAGAGCCATGAATACAGGGATCTTAAATTTCATTTAGAAAACAAAAATAGTACCTATAAAGCCATCAGCTGATCCTTTATTTAGTACTTTCATCTGAAATGCAAACACCTTTGGATATGTATCAACTATCATTAATTTTTAATTGGTATAATGTCCTTAAATACTTATCTTCTTGGTTCTATAAATTAGCCTTCCTTTAAAATGAACCAAGTTTTCTGGAAAATTAATTTTAAACTCTGGCCACGGTTCTCCAAGGAGAATGTCTCAACATGGCTCACAGACTCAATGACAGACTGCCACAGAAAAGGCTTGTGTTTAAAATTAGGAACAAGAAAGCAAACAACATCTCACATGATACTTATAGATACCTCAGATCACATGAGGCATAAACATTTAAATCACTCCTGATATCTAGCCAGCTGACCATACAAACACACACACCTCAATTAGCAGTGAGCAGGAATTCACAGGCAAACCTCGTTTGCATGTAAATCAATTATTAACAAACTTAATTTAGGTGTCTTTCTAGAAAACTTTAGCCAAGTACCTAACAAATTGTTTGCAGAAGGTATCAGAACATTGATATAGTAATTGTGTTGAGTCAGCTCTAAAAGGTAGAGTTCAGTGAATCCGCCGCTGATCTTATAAGGACAGGTTATCAGCTCCCAAAATTGTTAAGACATGAGATAATACGCAGTGATTATTGATGGACTATATGAGAAAAAGAAGGAGGAGTAACGGCCACAAAATAAAGGAACTTTGTATTGCAAGAATTAGAAGACAAGTGTTGAATATATAACCAAACTGATAGGAGAAGTACAAAAATATTGTAATTGCCTGTAAACGTGAAGCAGATATCCAGAAGTACTTACACAGAATATATATATATTTAGTAGATATTGTCACTAGAGGTATTCAGTAAATTGTCCTGGTTCTTAAAGGAGATTTTCCTGTTATGAATCTGGGGTCCTGGCTGAACAGGAAACTCAAAAAAAAGGCATGAAAGCAATTCAGTATCTTAAGTAGTCTCCTTTTCCCCAGGAATACTTGAGAGAGGAACTCCAAGACCTTACGTTTTAATAAGCATTGTCTCTTTGATATCAAGCCTTCAGGCAGGAGTCTGGAAAATAAGTTTTTACTTTTACCTTGTGTTTCTTCTTTTTTAGTAGCACTATTAGACAATACCCTTTGATGCTTTGTTATTTAAATCTCAGGGAAAACTGAGCAACTGCATTGCAGTATTTTGCTGTCAGTTACTACCCATGTCAGTCTGGTCCCTTGGTACACATAAACATGATGTTCAGCATAGTAGCTCCTGCTACTAAGGCACCATTTACTGATGCACAAACCAGTTTAAAAAAATAACCTAATGCAAGTGGAGTGGTGCCACTCTCCACATTCCTTGTGCCAGCTCCTCTGTTAAGGTCATTCAACTACAAAATTAATCAATTCTTCCTCAACAGGTTAATTTTCTCATGCTCTAGCAAGACAACTGACTCCACAGAGCGTCCAATAAGCAGGCACAAGGAAAGCTGGGGGAGCGCTAATGAGCTGTAAGATCGGCTTAGCTGTTTCACAGAACCACACTTCACCTGAGCCAGTTAAGGGACTCTGCAAATCTGAGATCTGTTGTCACCACAACTACAGCCAATAGTATTCAGGCTGTATTCAAGCAGCTCATCTGTTTTCAGATTTGAGATTCCTAGAATCAGTATTTTTGTTAGTACTTGGGGAGCACAACGAAGTTACCCATACACAAGCAACACCCCGTATTTGCAAACTACTACTCTACTTCCTCCTCCGTTACTTGGGTAAGCACAGGTTGCAACTGCAAGTGGGGTTATTACATAAAAAAATTGAGAACAAGTTATCCTGCATCTTGTGACCATTAAACATTGTCTAACACCTTTACAAGTGATCATTATGTTGACAACATTCCTTTAAACAGCATTCCTTCTTTCTTTATTCCTTAAGATCAGATGGCAAATTTGCCATATACAGAATAGGATTAATCTTGTGAACTTCCCTTTTAATTTAAAGGGTTTAGTTTCTAGAGAGACTAAGAGTGAATGCTTAGCTCACAAGACATTTACTCAGAGATGAAACTGAACACAAGTGAGGAATTAAGGGTCTAGATGCCAGCCTGGTAAGTCAGGAAGTTCAACTCTGTATCCCCTCTCATATGGGCTCCAAAACGATCTCAGGCTTGTATAGGCCAGTATAATGCAGCCTTACATACACCCCTCAATCCTCTTGAGCATTTGTGATTCCAGAGCAGCAATGTGTGGTTTTCTCCCATCTCCCAAACACCTGTGTTAAACCAGCACTTAGAATACCTCCCTAAATGATACTCCTAAACCCTTCTACCATCCTCATCGCAGTAATTCCTAAAAAGCTTATCTTAACATGTCACATACACAAGAAGGGTGAAGAAAAGGTCATGAAAAGTTAACTAGAATCAAGATGAGAACATTTCATCCAGAACGAGTGAGTGACCAACAATCACTCCTTCCTCTCCTTTGTTTGTTTGGCCTTCACTGCCCATGTCATGGCTAACTGAAGCTAAGCTCAGTGCAGGTGTTTTTACAATGACAGTCATTTCTATACATCAAAAAAACATCGTATTTTACAATAAGAAGTTTCAGCAAATCACTCCCTAAGAGCGCCTACTTTCTCAAACATACAAATAACCCAGAAAAATTGTTTATGTTAAAACCCAATGAATCTTCACAGGTCAGGACTGGACAGCAGAAAACAGCACATTTGAAAACAGACACTGATTAGAATAGTAAGCAATGAAAGTTCTGTAGCATTTGGTGAAAATTCACTTTAACAGCAAGTTAGTGTGTGTTTTAAACTACTCACTGATGTATGTGTGTACTCGGTGATGCAGTATTTACCAGAAAGTCTCTTAGGAAAAGAAAATGTATGTCAGCCATGGTTTTTAAAAGCATCCTTAGGTAACATATATACTTACAGTAGAGCCATCAGTAGTAACTTCATGCTTCTATAATCAGTATATCTATCCCCATTGCTTTTAAATCTTCTTTCTTTCATAGCTTGAGATGAATATTGGATCAATAACTAAAACACTATCACCTTTGTCATCAAGAAGCTTGCACTGGAGTAACTGGCAAAACTGCTAAAACCCAGCATTACAGAGCTGAGAAATGGGATGAAAGATTGCTTCTAACCTCCACAGACAGAACTCAACAAACTTTTGTTCATGTTTCTACTCCAGCCTCTTAGGCCATCCTTTTGCAGTTTCCACTTCCAAACCTACATCCTCTCACATTAGTTCATCCATCTATTAAGAACTGCAAATTTGTACATGGTGGTCCCGAAGTACACAGCATCTTTTAAAAAAGTTCTTGTTTAGTGTTTGCCCTTTTATGTCAGAAGCTTGTAACAGTAGTAATAAAGTCAACAGCAGAGCCTACATTATTATAAATAGAGCTTAAACTGAACAACATATGCCACTGGTTATCCTTTTCCCAGTATTTTTCCAATTTTCTCACTTCTCCTTGTCCCTTTAACATAAAGGGTAACTGCATAAAAAGAACATGGAACACAGTGAATACATTCACAGGACTGACTACTGACATTAATACCACCAAATGCACTTGAAGTATTGGAATGCTTAAGAACTACAATTTCAGTAGGCAAGTTACTAAAGCATTTAAAATTTATTTACTGTTCTTATTATCAATAGATACTAAAAGCATCTAATATGTTACTTAGTGACTATTATATGAATACTTTCCCCATATTTATTACAAGCTATTCTGTGCTAACAGGTGAAACCACAAGCCAGTAATCAATATTCATTTTTTATGCTGTGTGATGAAATAAGCCTCATTTTTTTGACTACTTGTAGTTTGACTGCTGTAAAACCCAGTCACTCCCCTTCCCGCATCCGCTTCCAACCTCTTTTATGAAAGGTTCATACGGAGTAAAAACTTGGCAAGCGAGGGTCTAGTTTTAGTTAGGGAGCTAAAAATGTATTTCAGCAAGCCTTGCTTTAGTTAATGAGCTGAAGTGTGTCTCAGCGAGCCTTGTTTCCCCCACGCCCACTGGCAAGGAGCGGCAACCCAGCGCTTTCCGCAGGCCCGCGCCCCTGCGGGGTGCGAGGTGGCCGGCCCCCCCCGACCCGGGCCTGGATTTTTCGCTGT
>NW_020799113.1:16922982-16984886 GCF_003259725.1 Athene cunicularia | reverse complement strand
GGGAGCCGCCGCCCGCCCCGCCGGGGCCTCTAGAAAAGCGGCGGCACCACCCGCCTGTCCGCGGCTCCCGGTTGCCGCGGGCCTCGCCCCAGCGCCGCCCGAGTGAGGCAGAGCGGACAGTGGGGCTCCTGCAGGCCGGGCCGAGGCCCCTGGGCCCGCAGTTACGGAGGAGACGCGCTGCCAGGTGTACCTTTATCTCACGTCACTGCATCGACACTTGTGTGCTCGTGGCGATTTCTGAAAGCGAAGTCAGGGGCCTTTGCCGCAAAATCTATGTGTAACGATAGATAGCACATAAGGGGTGTGATCAGAGCGGTTTAAGGAAACACAAAACTACTTGGCAGAGCTGGGAATGTCAGTATTACACAGCCAAGAGACTGGGCATCTGATATAAAAGCTTACGGGCATAGCTGTGCTTCAGGCAACGCCTGACTAGCACGATGGCTAATTGGTACAGAGTATCATTGAGGTCAGGCGTTTGGCAATACTAAAAAAAAAAAATCGTTATACCTTTATACATGTAACAAGAACACCTAGACTTGTAATTACAGTAATTTAAAACCAGAAGGGATAGAAGCATTTGTGCTTTGGCAATACCAGTTAGTAGGAGCTACGTGCTCAGTTTGAAGTGCGTGTTGTTTGGTGGGTGTCTGGTTGTGGAGGGGGGAGGCAGAAGGGTATCCACAGAAGAAAAAAATAAATGGAGAAAAAAAATGGTACTTAGAACCAGTGTAATCACATTTCATGATCAGTCATGACTGTACTGATGAGCAAGACAAGGTTTCCATGGTTCACTCATGTACCTACCTACTCCTGCTGTGGAGACACACCTGAGCCTGGTGTTATCAATTCATGCCCAGGGAAAATTATTTCTGATAGAATTACTTTGCATCAAGGACACTAAAGTGTCTGCTTCACAGCTTCCTACATCCCTCAGTGTGTCTACTCGTTTGCAGAAGTATTCCTACCTTGAATGGTTAATACACTAGCATGAACAATATATCACAAATGAAGGCGTGGGAGCAAGAGATAAGTAGAAGCAGAAAACTACTTATTGACTTGGTAACTCCTACTGCTATATACACTATAAGGTATAAAATTTAAGCTGGTTTTGCCTCACTGAATTCAGTATTCAACAGTCTGTAATTCCTGCAGAAAGACATGTCTAAAAGATCTGTGCATGAAGGAAGAATCTGGTAAAACAGATACACAGACTATCGACAGAAGTTTAGAAAAATGATGGGGGTGGCTTGGCATTGACATGGAGGAGGACACATCTTCCTTCTGAAATAAGACAGAGGAAGAAAATGCAACAAATCACTCACGGAAGCTAAGGCTAAGTCTAAATGTAGACTTGCCTTTTTGAAGGCACCTGCCACACCTTGTATATTTACAATGAGTGGAAAGATGTCAACATCCAGGAAACTCAAAGGGCTGTCCCAAAGACAGGTGCTTAGTCACCATGCAAGTGTTGACTTGAAATGACCTCCTACTAAAGCAAAGGGCTTGCAAGGGTGACTGACTGTAAAAATGATTGCAACATTGATCCTGGTGTAGGAATTAAATGTTACAAAATGCAACAAAAGACCTTATGGAAGCATAAAACGTTATTTAAAGAGAATTTATTTCAGTCACTCACAGCCACTCTCATACATACCCCTGTACTCAAAGGCCCCAAAATGCACATGTCCAAAAAGTCAGGCCAGGATCACTTGTGCAATGACACGAAGCTCAAGGAATGACAGCTGTCAAGTCCTCACTACCTCTCTTGGGTTCCCTTGGGTAGCATCAAAGCAGATTTTTGACAGATTTTCTATGCCCTTTAGGAGCGAGTTATTATGATGTGATTTTTTTTTTTTTTTTTTTTTTTTTTTTTTTTGGCTCAGTCTTTTATTTCACTCTGTAAATTTTTGGACAAGCTCACTGTCTGTTGTCATTGTTCCCTTCTTTTGAAGTATCAAGATAGATACTGAGCGATCAGCTACCTGCTGAGCTAACAGAAAGAGGAATGGCCTGTATGACTTACTGTAAACTTGTTGCCACCTTCCTATTACCTACCAGAAGGCAGGTCTTCTGCTGATAAGGCATTTCTGCTGCAGGTGTCTCAGAGCACAGGCCTTTTGGTCTTGTAGTCTGCACTGCATTTGTCAGCGTTTACCGGTTTGATTGCTCTTATTTGTGCCCTTGATATGACACATATGTGTCATTTTGTAACCGTTGCCTTATTGATTTTACTTGAGATGTTTCCGTATGCAATTCAAACCGATCTTATTTCTTTTACAAATCTCTGTGCCGTGCTGGCAGCTGGGAATATCTTCACACTTCACTGAAAACCTTTCCAACTTGCTCTTCTCCGGGGAAAGCCTGCTAAACCACATAATTGCTATTCCTCCTGCTCTGCAAGCCCAGGCTCTTTAGATAATGGTCTTTCAGCTAATGAATCAAGTAGTGTATGTTAGTTACTTTCTTTTGTTGTCTCCTTTTCGGAGATCAGGGCCAAAACCCAAAGTAAATTAAGCTCTTTGCCTTTGCAAGGTGGTTTTCACACTGAGTGCCTGGTCCTACTGTCACACCAACAAACACGAGGAACCATGACACACTGAAGAGCCCCTTAGCATTGCATTACAGTTGATGATACCCTGCTATTAATCCAGTTGGTGTAACTATTTCTAAGTGCTGTTTTGGTAGAAGGGCAATCCAGCTCTTTCTCCACGAAGAATGACTTGACAATGGGACATTTGTAGATTAACAGCAATTCGGGAACATGACCACCATGCTGTAGCCACATGACAGAATTCTACTAGTCATCATCCAAGGCAAATTCAAGAAATAACAGAACTATAAGTCTGAACAGCCAGTAAAATGCCAGCAAGTTTGTTAATATACAAAGTACATGCTATATACCTGCTTTCTTCACATTTTGTATCCAAAACTGGCTAGAAATGAAAAAGGAAGTTGTTACAGTTGAAACTACTGTTAAAAGCAGTACAGCACCTTTTTCACTTACACATGAGGTGAAAAAAAATCATTATCCATGCTCCAGAAGCCAATCTGATACCACTGTAGAGAATTTTTTTACTAAACATAATCAGTCTTTTAAGAAATGTTCTTCTTTCAAAAAGAAACCCCACCAGAAATAAACTATATTAAACCCCAGAAACTACAATATCAGTAGCATTATCTTTGTTTAAGACTCCTTGAGGGCTTGCACTGGCAACCTGACAAAACCCATGAATTGGATATGAGTTTGAACACTGGTTATTTAAGAGAAACAATCCTTTCCAGAAATCTAATATTTGCTTAAACATCTTTTATTTGATTGAACAGAATTCTCTGTTTGCTTCTGATCCTTGCCACCTAAGAAGTGTTTGTATTGGCTCAAATACCCCCAAACACGATTGTGCTGAGGCTAGACACACTAGTAGAAAACCAGCAAGTTCCAAAGAAAGATGGGAAGACAAACAAAGTGTTGGCACAGATCTCACTGCAGGCAGAAGCCCATGTCAGCACTTTCCCAATTGTTAATTTGTTTCATTCAGGAATTTACCAATTTCAGAATACGTTAACACAATCATCGTCAGTCATATAGTTCAGAAACATGCTATCTTAACTTTACCACCTCGCAGAATTTTACTAGCCATCCTAATTTTTGCATCTGAATTTGCACCAATACAAATTATCACTGAGACCTGGAATCCATCCTTAATAAAAATGAGAAGTGAAATACAGACACTTGCAGAAGAAAGAAGGTAAAACATTTCATAAGATGCTTATTATCATGTATACAAAAAATAAAATTTGGGTCAATTTTCAGTCATTTGCTTTAATCATCTTCCTTGTTACTGAGTGTACAGACAGTATCTGCTGCCCACTTAATTTTTTCCTGAAGATGTTAGCATGACATCTCTTCTTAAATTCCCCCAAATTGTCTTTGGAAAATATTATAATACAGGTCTGTGACATTTCTTTCCTTCCAACCCCCAAACATCACAAATAAGACCAGGTATTCAGCTTTAAATAAGTTATGTTCATCTGCACAATTTTGAACTTGTGCCTAAAGCCAGGAAAGAATCAACTGGTGAGAAGTCAGGCCTACCCAGAAACCTACATAAGCCAATGCATTGATAAAAACTAACAGATACAGAGGTATAAGGAATTTAGGAAAATGAGAGTGATACATTTTGTTTTAGTTTGCCACAAGGGGTCTGATTACATAAAGTTCACATTCAGAACAGCACGCTTGTTCAGTTCTAAGCTTCATTAGAGAATACAGATTTTTTTTAAGAAGCTGGAAATTTTTTTTCCCCTAATAATTCTTCTGTCTATACCACAAGGATTTCCAGTGCTCCTTGACACAACAGATTTACCTATCTAAGTTTTCCTACCTCAGTAGGAATCCTGGCCATTGTTTAAACTTGAATTTATTTTGAAAAAGTAGCACTAAAATAAAATACAACACCAATATGATTTTTTTTTTCCACACTGTCTACAGATCAAAATAATTGTTTATGTTTTTTTAAACAAACATCAGCCCTCAAAACTCCACTCTGGAGGCAAAAAGCAAGTTTAATCCTTTCCTTCTCAAGAATGGTTTGAGGCCCAATTGAAGTCAGTCATACCTGTACAATGTATTTTGGTTTTAGTACAGTTGTGACTGACCTGTAATAATACTTACATGTTGCAGCTGACCTGAAAGGTGGACAGTCATAAACATGTATTTATCTGAGGAGCTGAGTGTGCATTTGAAGGAGGCTTTTTTTTTTTTTTTTTTTTTTTTTTTTAATCGTATTTCTTCAGAGTAAAACTTTAAATATAGAGGATTGCATAAATATGCCAGACATCCAGTTCAATTTATAGCCCAGTCTTGTTAAGTTAGCCAAATGAGGGTTCCACTTCTGGACTGCCTGAAGAGGGTATTGATTTCTTACCTTTAGCAAAGATTTTTTTTTTTTTTAATCCGCTCTTGGACGAGTTAGCAGACTTCTTAGTGCTTGTTAAACAGCACTTGTTAAACTCAAGCTGTACGTGCACATAACCGCAATAGCATAGTCCCAGAACACAATCTGACATGCATTTGAACCCGGGGTGCAAAGATACTTTCCCTTCCTTTCCTATCTGCTTCCTCAGCACTTCACATTCACTTCCACATTGTTCCCCATGCTGCTGCTCAATAACATTAGGACAGTAAACAAGACTTGAAATAAGTTCCTCAGTGTGTCTCAGGCTAAATTTGGTTACAGTGCAGAACAGGACCTGAAAGAAGGGAACAGGGAGTACAGAAATGCAGGCTTACGTGATTATCAACCTAGAACAACAAAGCCTAGCCATTCACCAGGGTAGGATATCCACAATTAATAGATCCTATCACTGTCATCTTTCCTAATTCAAACCTTTAATCTGTGTAATAGAGATCATATTACTCTTTTGGCTCACATTTTGCTAAAGCAAATCAATTCATCCTTGTAAACCATCCACCTAATAGAGCTTCATAGTAAATTGTGAGGATCTAATGACTAACAAGCTGAATTGCACAATTCCTGCTCAAAGAGATTTTTGTTAGAATCTGGGAGTGAGAGATTCTTAGCAAGAATGCTGAGACTTAAGGTACTGGGAGTTTACTCAAGATTTACTCAGAGTTGGTGTTCTGGGTTAGACCACTGAAGAACTTTGAAATTTAAGATAGGCAAAACATGGAATTAAAAAAAAAAAAAAAAAGAAAAAGTGGTGCAGGAAGATGGAAAGGGGAGATACAACTGTGTGTAGGATGAATATAGGAGGAAAAGAGTTGAAAACATAATTATGTTGTGATGAAAACTGAGTAGGTTGAACCCTCAAGGACAGCTTATGTCTTGCACAAGTTCCCATAAATTACGACAACTTCCCAGCATGTTGCATGAGTGGCAGAACCTGACATTTTTTGCTGTGCAGAGAAACTGTTTGCACCCTCTGAGGTAGAAAGCTAACAAGGTGGGTTTGATCTGCAGGCAGGATACTTTTCAGGTGAAGAGAAGATGTGGAGAAAAAACACAAGTCAGCATGCTGTTATTGTAAGGCTATTTATGTTATTGCAAATCTCACAAGACTGTAAGAGTGGCTAGGGCACAGTGACATACTTGTCAAAGAAAGCAAAAGAAATCTTATTTGTCATGTGGCGTGAGTCAAACAACAGCATTTCAGGATTCTAGCCCACATATAATGAAAAGGCAAGGAGACCACTATTCTGTCTAATAAGCAATTTCATCCAGTGTCACACCTTGTTTTGTATCCCAGTTGGGCAGGGTGTCAGGAAAGTGGCTGAGAAATACAGGGCTTAGGAAATTTGCTAGCTCATAGTTACTTCCAAAAAGACACAACTCTGCTACTACTAGATTCAACCGATTCTGACAAAAGGGAACTCATTTCTGGAAACACGTGTGTCTGGAAGAACTGAAACTGTTGTCAGTCATTTAGTAACTTATTTAGGGGAATGTTGGTCTTTATCTAGTCTCATTAAGGTTTCACTCACTCATTTTTGGTGCTAAATTGTTCAAACATCAAAGGATAGAAAAATGTCTGACTGATCTGTAGAGAAACTTCACTTCAGCCTATAAGAAACAATCTGAGAGGTCCTCTTTGATGGCTGCATTTAAAAATGAACCAATGAGAGTTTAAATGAGTTTAAGGGAAATGTAAATATTTTTTTTTCTTCATTTTATAATTATGGCTCTTTGGATCTGAAATGTGTATGAAAACCCACTAAAAGATGCATCTATAAAGCAAACAGTCATCTTAGATGTGGAGATATAATGTAGATAGACCACCCATTTATTTACTAGCCTTTAAATCCAGATTGTCACACTAAAAACTAGGTATGAGTAGGAAAACTGACTACAGTTAAGAACCAAATAAGAAGCAAATTTTAGCAAGGTTCCTTAATAAAATTTAAAAATCAAACAAAATTAAGTAACAAGATTAACAAATCATTGAGATCTGAGTTTCAACTGTCAGTGCATGTAAAAATAAATGCCTGATCTGCTGTTTGGCTGATACCACTTTCCAAAGAAAGAGATAGATAGCCTACAGATGCTTCTGTAGTGTGCACAGACACTTACTATCCCATTCCTTGGGCATGTTAAGTTAAAAAGTATTGTTTGATGATTTCTGTAAGGACATTGTTCCCTTCTAGGCTGAGGGACACAGGCAGTTGGGAATGGTTAATCATGGGAAAATGGTTTAATCAGCAGCATTGTGAGTAGCATTGTGGCAGGCTGTGTCAAACATGCCAGTGCAGAAATATAATTGTAGGAAAATTAAGGTTGGAAGGGACTTTTGAAGGTCATTATTCTGATCCTTTTGTTCAAATCCTAGATAGACTCAAACTTAGATCAGGACAGTTATTCTGATAGTTCTACTGGGCAAATAATACAAGGAGAATATCAAATGTCAATTCAAATAAAATTCCACCATTTGTTTTAACCCACTTCTGGGGTTATCACTGCCTGAAGCACATTTTGAACAGGCAACAGTGAACTAACCTGTCATGTTTTGAACGGCAAAATGATACTTTAGAGACATTTGTGCACTTGTTAGAAAGAGGAAGCTTGCCAAGGACTGCCTGTGAGAAAATGGATTTAATGGAACAACTTTTTTGTTAAATTAACATGCTATAAACAGCTTGAGATACTTAAAATATTGCTACCATACTATGTTGGAGAACGGCTTGCAGAGAGCAAGGCCATAGCTCCCTGCAGGAGCTGGTCGGCCACAGCTCCCTGAAGAAGTCGGTCCCAGCCACCTGAGGTAAACAAAGGAAAGAACCCAGGGTACAGTTATGTAAACCTGGATGGAGATCCAGGGCTCAGTTGTGCTAGCGAGGACTGTTGTGAGAACAAGGAGATAAGTTGGGGCGTATTATGACCTTGGGGGTCAGAGGAAAGCAGCCCTGGGAGAGAAGCAGGTTTACAGCTAGGAAGATGTTTATGCATACCAGAAATGCCACAAGGGGCTAGTGTATTATAATGTGACTTTTTAGATGTACCCAATGGCTGAGATATTATAATGTAGTTTCTTTAATGTATCCAATAGAGTTGCAAGTAGTGTATTGTAGACTGCTTATATATGGTGTGATTTCTATCAATAGAGTTGAAGCTTGCTCTATCATTCACATTGAATCGGCTGCTTGCTTCCTCCGCCCACCGCAATACTACATTATCAATATGGTATTAGAATAACACTCTTAAGAGTTTCTTCATGCTATGCTGAAAATCATTTGTGTTTGGCAGCTGGAAGTGAAGCTACTCAGATTGCAAGCTGAAGAAGTGGTAGAAAAGGCGTACTGCTATCATGTGACAAAAATTTTCTGCTGAAAGCAAGAAATACATGAGCTTTCATGTGGCAGATAAATTGGTCTCATGATTTCTTGGTAAAGGATATACCATTATGAGACAATTTCAACTCATCCTAACATAACTTGTGAAAACAGTTTTGCTGTGTTTGTGGGCTGCAAAGATGTCTTGATTAGCTGGAGAAAGCATTTGTCTCAAAGCCTCTATCTGACTTGATTTTGTTGGATATTTCCTCATTTTGGCAAGTTGCTAGAGAGTATTGATTTTTTCTGTTCTGCTTACAGATTACTGTTCTCAGATAACATAGGCTAACAATTTTCAAAAATTAAGTTCTGTTTAAATGACTGTTTAAATTCTGATTTTATATGCTTTAGAGTTGTCTTCTTGATATCTGTATAACCTTGTATAGATGGTAATATTAATTGATGATAAACAATAACTTAGCAAACTGCCTAAACTATAAATGCAGCCTAACATTGTTTAAAACCTGAATCAGAGAACTAGAAGTTGGATACAGTTTGTGACTGGATCCGTGATTTGTCAGGCAGGATAACCCTTAATAATTTGATCAACTGACACTCAGCAGCAGTGTCTAGCAAGAGCCTTAGCCATGTTCCCCTACTATGTAGTCTGTTTTTCACTCGGTAACAGACCTCAAAATGTGCCAAACACGAGCACTCTGGATCAGGCTATATTGCACATAACAAACGTTTTGCTACACCAACATGAAGTACATCCAGGTAATATGGGGGGGAACCAAGGCAGCAGAGCTACAGTAATAGTTTCCGTAATATCATGGTCAGATACCCCACAACTTAGTTAATACGTAGCAACTCAAAAGACAGGAAGACAGCAATCATGGAAAAAGTAGTCACATATTGGCTGTGTAGGGAAAGAACGGATATTAAAGAGATACCATTCAATACCACTGAGAACTAAATGCTTCCCACACAGATAGGCATAATAAGACACAAATCTACCAAGAAAAAACAATGTACACAATTAAAACTGTCTTTCATACACTAACAAATAATGACATATTTAAATCATACTTGACTTTTAATGTATTAAGCACAGAATAGGTCACACAGCAAACAGAGATACAAAGCTCTACCAGACAGAGGACAACCTATGGTTTAAGGATTACAAGGTAATTGCATCACATGAGGATTTCTATGATCGTGGAGCATCTGGAGTAAATGAAGGAAGAATGACACAGTGACCTTTGGAACAAAGTCTTCTAAATGCTAGAGCACAGACTGGCACTGAGGAAAGAGGGGGGGAAAAAAAAAGCGCTAATTACTATTTTTGTAGTTTGAATTTAAACTAAACTAATCCCCAATTTTTTTTAAAAATAAGACATTTTTGACAGTAGTTTAAGTATAGACAGCCAAGCTATTCTCCTTTTTACACTAGCAGGGTGAAATGAATTTGAGATTAGGTATTTTAGACCTCCATGTACCTTGGGTTTTTTAATTCTTCCTCTGCAGCACACTGGAGTTTATTTGAACTCTTGAACTTCAGAACTGTTCTGTTCCTCTGTCTCATAGAGGGTATAAAAGAACTGAATGAAGAGCGAAGGCAACAGAGATGATGAAAAGTGTGGAGGGATTGATCATGCATACAAGAACTCTTCAGTCTGGAAATGAGCGACTGACATGTAGGGTTTAGTCAAATAAGGACTATGGAAAGGATGAACAGAGATTAACTCTTCACTGTTTCTTCCAACGTATGAACTGTGGGAAGCCAGATGAAGCTAACAGGAGACCAGCAAACAAACAAAAGGAGGTGGTTCTTCACACAGCATGTATCAAAGCTGAAAGTTTACCTGAGTTCAAGGGCAGATGTAGGAAGTCTACAGAGTAAATCTCCACAAAGCTTTATTAAACACACAGAAACCATACCTGGCTCAAGAAACTCCTCAGCTGTAATTGACTAAAAGCCAAAGAATATGTGGGGCAAGTATAGTCACATGTGGCTTCTTCTTACATTCTTCCCTAGGCACCTGGTTTTGGCTGCCGTCAGAGGCAAGATACTGGGCTAAAAGGATTTTTTGGTCTGACTCAACACTAGAACATAAGAATGCCTAAACCCAGATCATATTACTAGGGTCAAGAGTCAAATACAAGAATAATATGAGATCAGATTACTTTAGAGTCTATTAGTATTACATTCTATTAAAATCCATAGGTAATTAGATTTTTAACTAAGAAAATGGTTCTAGCATTTTCTGCCAGCGAAAACACTTGCTTCATTTAATGGAGAAGTTACCATTATTCACAGCCATTTCTAATATTAAATTAAAATTCTACAAAAGCAATAGATCAAATTTCAGGATGATAGAAAATTACCTGTGCCTGAAGATTGCATATCTTACAGTTTTTCCATACAATATCTTGTGTGTGTGTGTTTAGTAAATAGCTGTTACTCTAGCTGTGTGTGGCATCTCAGAATTAATCCTGGCTACATTTTATTTCAGATTAAGAATGCTTGGAGAAGATAATTCTGAAGGTCAGCATGGTACAATGCGCTAGTTTCTCTAGCTATGCAGAACAACATACCAGGTATGCTAATTACTAAGTGTCTGAGGGCATCAGTGTTCATCTGCAAGTTTCTTTAGCTAACACATATATGGTGGCTATAGAGCAGGAAAAAATCCTTGTATTCCTCATAAAATTAGTACAATCTTTCTACCTTTAGCACAGTTAACCAGCCTCCTGATATAAGGCCAAAAAACAAGACTTCATGTCACATGAGGGCCCAAGCTAGTGTCTCAATGCTTGTGTGTTAAAGGAATTAAAGAAGACCCGGAAGCTGCTCAAATCTGCTGAGCAGGATTATTTCACATCATGAGATCACAATTTGATCTGCTTTTCAAAGAGACTACAAGAACACACTAATGGAAATTACACTGAAGGAACAATTGCTAATATCATTACCAAACTTTCTGAACTTTGTTACTTCAGAGGCATAAAAATTTCAATCAGCTTCCAAGTTATTTTTGTAGTGGAGGGAGCCGCCCTTATTGTATTAATTCCAGCAGAATGTATCGTTAGGATTGGACATATAGCAAAAGAGAACTAAGAGAGCTGGGAATAGGAGTACTTAGAAAATAACATGATCTGCAAGACAGAAAAGACGTTGTGATTTTTATCTACAAAGTTATCGATAAAGTAGAAACAATATTGAAATCTTAAGTCACAATCACCTAACCTTCGTACACAAAAGAACCAGTTCAATGGGTCTCAGCCTGGCACCACGTGCACCACGTGCAGCGCAGGGCTGGGCCTCTCTGGCCTGCAGTCTTAGCCAGAAACCCAACCGATGGTTCGCCAGGGCCACCCTGTGTTCAAAATACGTAACTACACGGACAGAGCCTTGTACTTCAGTGTACGCTATAGGAAATGGTGTATGACTGGTTTACGTGCAAAACAACAGTTACCATCTGCAGCACGGGCACAAGGAAGTACGGGTTTGGGGGTTTGTTAATCACAGGTGCTTCACTAAGAGGTGCACTGCTCAGGACTTTCATTACACTGCTGAATAACAAAAAGAGACTGATGCTACAGTTATATAATATTCACATGCAATCCCAGCAAACGAGGTAGGAATGGTAGTAGGTTTAGCTAAACAACAAAGAAAAAACGAATAACGTTTGACAGCAAATCATCGAAGCAGTGTTTGTCATCAGTAATTAATTACTCAAAAGGAAGAGTATGTAAACAATGTATTTGATTTACTCAGTAGCAATTGTGGTGCCAGATATGCTTGTGTAGATAAGGATTCTGGCTAGCAACAGTTTGTGTACATACAAACAGCAACTTAGTGATAACTGATTTAGAACAGGCCAAAGTCTCACCTTAAATTGTAACAAATCTATACATTTACTCTTTGAAAGCTTGCACTATGAATAACAGGAAATTAAAACTATATACACACATAATAATGTTGAGAAAATATATTTTTAAGCTTTTCCATAATCTCTGTGTAATTGTTACTCATATTCCTGCTTATAGTCAGAATTATAGTTCTCCACTATCTTAATTAGCACCTCTACTCTCATGAACCTGTCTGTACAAGGGAAATATTTCACCATATACTTAAATAATTTCACAACTGCTGAAAACATGTTCTGATTGTCTGTGATCATTCTGTTAGGGTAAGAAAGGTACCAACACTATCAGTGCACTTACAACAGGTGCCTTGTAAGCACTCTTCCCGTCACAAGTTTAAAAGCAGTTTTCCCTGAACATAACAAAGAGGAAATCTTTTCTCTGGCCAGTCATATAAAACCATTGTTATTTGCTACTGAGCTGAGTAAGGGATAGAATTTTGTGATATTATTAGAAGACTAACTAACAACAATGCACACAGCACCGAATATTTCAGACTTTCTATTTATAGTGCAAGGTACACATCTTTTATTACATTCTGGAACTCATCCCAGGGTAGCTCTTTACTAAGTTCTTTTCTCTGGTGATAATGAAGCACTGAGAGTGTTCTCATTTGTACTTGCTACCTCATGGGCTGCTGTCACAAACAGTGTTTGCAAGAGCTTAGACATGTCTGGTACGTGTCTATTCCTACACTGCACTTCCCTCTGCTGTAGTTGCAGGGCAGAGAGAGACATGATAAATTGCTGCATGCCACCGCAAGATCCCATTTATATAGGAGATCCTTCTGTAATCCAGAAAGCAACATATAAATCAGCTATGAACCAGCCCATAATTCTCTGACCAAGGCAAAGTGTGGCACTTTCACACTGTTAATAGTGCCATTGGACTGAGTTTGTTGTAAAACAGCTATACCAATCCTGCAAATACCACCTTGTTGCCATGGCTGAAGGACTAAGGGGTTTAGACTAGGAACTTCCTCCCTTCAGCATCAGCAGGCACACAAGGTTACTAACATCCGTTTCCAGCATCTCAGCAGATGTATGATACTTGGTGATCATTATTCTACAATCACTTAGCAGACAGACATCCAGGGGATCCTTCTGAAGACAAAAATTAGAGAGGATTTGAAAAGTCTTTTTTGGTACAGCTATTCATTCAAGTTATGAGATACAGATTTCCCATGCATCAGCTACTCTGTAAATTGTTAAAGGCATGTTCTTACAGCGTGGAGGGATAGATGCACTTTGAGCAGAGGCTGTAAGCCCAAAGGCTTTCAGCATCTTGAGGTGAAATTCTGATTCTCAAATTAAATATGAAAAGCTGGAAATAGCAATTACGATTTACATTTTGTGGTCTTAACACAGCTGTCTGAAAATACTCAATGGTAAATTAAGAGATCACCCACCAGAGGGAAGCTCATACATGCATACAAAGAAAAATAAATAATTCAAAGGGTGAATGAAACACCACCCTAATATTCAATCCAAAGCAAATTCTACTCAAAATGTTTCTTAGCAGTAGCATAGACTTCTTGAGCTTGGAAATTATTTGCCAATCTAAAGGTAACAAAGCTTCCTGTGTTAATGCCTGAACTGTTGCACTACATACACACAAAAAACTTTACAGGTTTAGATTGATTGGGTTTTTTAAACACAGAAATGCAGCCTAATGTCACTGCTGCTAATAGAATTAGACCAAAGCTTATGTGGTCAGAAGTCCAACTGCATGTTCCTACATTAAAAGCCCCACCCATAGCTGGTAAGGAGAATGAGTAAGATACTGAGTTGTTTAGCCACTGTTGTGTTTAGCATGCTATTGAACATACTACACTGCTCCCCTTGTTAATGAGTATATTTGTTAAATTTCCCATCTAGTTTGTGTACTAGTGTAAATTCGACAAATTACAGTTACTATTAGAGAATATTAAAGACAACTAATAATCTGAAGTTTGCATGGTAATCCAGCAGTCACACAGAGCTCTTCAGAAACATGCTCCCTAGCTAATGTTAACTCTAATATCTGTAATATTAAGTCTAATAGCCTGTCTTCAGAGTCTTACTCAAGGAAATCTTAGCATTTCAACACCTGTCTGGGATCTTTTTTGAAACAGAAATCCCAGACTGTTGCTGCATTTCTAAGATTAATTTGTTTTCTTGTTTAAATGAAAGATAAAGCCAGAGACAGAGGCCATCTGGCAAGTAAACTTTGACTGAAGTGGAGAAACATGTTTCTGAAAAATGTAGGGGCAGACACTTCGGAAATTCAACCAGATTCATACACCACTGGATCAGGACTATGCTAATGCTGATACCAACAGTTGTACAGGCAATTGCTCTTTGCCACCAAAAGTAAAGTTTTAAAGAGGAAAATCTTACAGAAGTGTCACCCAGTGCTACAGGAACATACGGGGGTTTTTTAGGGATCCTTGGTAGAAAGAAGACTGGCCACAGGGTTTTAGTTACGACTAGAGCTTTATTATGACATTAAAATTTTTAGTATCATCATAGCTTATTGTTATCTACAATTTCTAGAAGTCAGCATAGCTTATTGGTACATGGAATTTTTAGCAGTTATCATAGCTTTCAGTTAAGCAGAATTTCTAGTAACTGGTGTAGCTTTCTTACGATTTAGAGTCTGTAGTTACCTAGGCTTTTTGTCACCTGGGTCCTCTGCAGATCAGTTCAAATTCTTAATAATCAGAGTGTGATGCAATAATCATAATCTAGATTCAGACTTTACCTAAAAGAACCTGCCTGTACCTGTGGCATTGGGTGACAAGAGGTACTGGGCCTCTTTCCTTGATTTCCCACCCCCCAATAAAAACCTGCAACTTTGTCCAATCTAGATATGCCACTGGCAACAAATCACTAATGAGCCCTTCCAAAGTTGCTTCTGGAGAAATAATGATGTGTATAAAGGTGATGTCATTAGAAGAAGAGACATTGCCCAGCACTTCCTTTTATCAGTTGATTTTCACAAGCGGTTTTCAAAAATTCCCTTTAGAATACAAACAACTGGTTTGGGTTTTTCCCCTACCCAATCTGTCCTAAATGTAGTTAAAAATAAAAGGAACTAGAATCGTGTAGCAGATTAAATCCAAATTAAAATCTTTGCTACACAAATAGTATTTTGAAGATATAATACTTGACTTCAGTAGAGTTATTCTGGACTTGCTTTTGATCTCATTATACTCTTATGAGATCAAAACCAACTAAGCTGATTTGGGGAAGGAGGTGTTGCAATCCTTTCTCCATGGTGAAAGGTACTTTTCAACTTAATATTATGCACTACATTTGCCTGGTTTGTAAAATTTACCTCAGCGCTTAGGGACATAATCTGTATCACAGTCTTAAATTTAAGAGAAAGCGTTAAGTATAACTCCTTTTTTTCTGTGCATCTTTTTTATGGAAAATACCCTTCCAGTTTCACTTCTGTGACTCGAACATTTCTGTTCGTGCTGCTGTTTTAGTTCCTCCTTTAACTTTTTTTAAATGAACTTCAAAAGATGTTTTGACATCAGGATAACAAAATATTTTCATATTCTTCAGCCAGACACTGAAGAATTTAGGATTCACACAGGATTTGAATACTGCACCGACTACCAAGTTTCCTAGAAGATAAAGGAGATAAAGCTGCTGGTGCAGCAGGAGTACAATGTAAAAATGTATATTTTGTCTGGCACTGAGCATTTCCTCTTATAACCCTATATTCAGATTATTCTGATGCTTATTGTTTGGCTAAAGGACTGTAGTTTCCCAGAGCATTATAAATACAACTCCCACCTGCTTTATTGTGCCAGTACAGTCTCACTATAGGACAAATGTTGATTTCTGTTATGCCAGTGTATTTCTAAGGCATGATTTACTGTTTTCTGCTCAATTAAAAAAGATAACCCAAAAGCAGTAAGCACAATTTTTTATGCTTTGAAATGGAATTTCATGTCAAATACATAATGCACATTTGTGGTTTATCTGCCACCCTTCTTTTTTTGGCTTATATAAAATGTTGAGTTATTCATACAAGCAAGAGTAGAAAAGCATAAAGTGGGTTTCTTTCTCCTCATAGATGTTCATTAGATCAGTAACTTTAACAAAGTAACAAAGCTTTGAATAGGGACACTTTTGAAAAACCACCAACATGCTTTAAAAGCTACTAAGTACATACGTCTGTATAACTAAATGCAAAGTCAGGTGCTGCACTGTATTTTTATTTTTGCTTTGTATGCAGAAATGCACGCTGTCTTCCTAAACAACAGGAACTGCCATATGTGGTCAGATGTTTGTAGAAGAGAGCTATAGGCTGTGAGCTCATATGACATACTAGTCTACAGAATATCAGTTAGAGAACTTTCTCTCGAGTAGTCATCTTCAAATAAAAGCAGAGTACAAAGCACTGAGGATACTGGCAGCCAAGAAGAACTGAAAAATTTCCAGAATGAGTCAAGCTGAGGAAAGCAGCATCCACTCAACATGGAATATTGTGAGGTCAGTTGTCTGCATAATACTGAGCTTGTCATTTATTATTGGGACCCCTGGAAACTGCATCGTCATCTGGACTGTTTGTACAAAAATGAAACAAGTATCTCCTTCAGTCCTGCTGATCCTGAACCTGGCCATTGCAGATGTCCTTGTACTGATTACCTTACCAATTTGGATTTACTCCTTCGCGGATTCATGGGTTTTTGGAGTCATCTTCTGCAAAATACTGGTTTTCATTATTTACTGCAGCATGTATGCTAGTATATTTCTAATTACAGCACTGAGCTTCGAGCGGTTAATGGCTGTGTTTTACCCTTTCACAATACAAAGATACAAAACAAAAGAAAAGATTTCTTTGGTCATGTTCCTCATTTGGTTCCTGTCTATTACTTTCGGCATTTCTGTCATTCCATTTCAAGAGACAGAAGAAATGAACGGCAGACTACTATGCACATGTCGGAACTACTCTTCTAATAGACAGAAAGTGTCATATCTTTTGCTGGAGACTCTTGCAGGGTTTGTAATCCCTTTTTTAATTATTTGCACTTGTTACATGTGTGTTGCAAGAAGAATAAGCAGAATGAATTACCAATCTAAGCAGCGATCGGAACGGCTCATCGCCAGCATTGTGGTGGCATTCATTTTATGCTGGTTCCCTCATCATCTCTTTAACATCCTAGATATTATTTCAATTCAGATAGAACTCTCTAACGAGGAAATGTCTTTGACATTGGATGAAATTGTAGGCAGAGGAGTGTACATCTCTGGAGCACTTGTATTCATCAGTAGCTGTATTAACCCTCTGCTTTATGCTTTTGCTGCACGAAGATTTCAGAATCACCTGAGATTTGCCAAGATATCAAAGCTGTTTGAACAGATGAGTCAGACTGTAACAGAGGAAGGCAAGAAAAAAAGTTTGGTTATAACCAAACAAGAAGATACTTTAGTAAACACAGAAAATCTCTAACAAACATAGCTTTAGTGAATAATGTGAATAATGTGATTCTGTGTCATTCCTTCAGTAGTTCGTTCTCCTCATGCTCTTGGTTTCATTTATTAAGCAGTCCAGGTAAAGCTAGAGACAGGTAAATGTTTTTCGGTTTTGTTTTATATGTTACAAAAGAATTGGCATTGACAACCTAGTCCAGTTCCTGAGTTACTATCCACGTCATGAAATCAGCGCTATTTCACTGGTGCTGAGAATCTCAGCAAGGTGACTAGAAGCTCAAAGTGTAGGGACTACAGCATTTTTATTTTCCATTAAAATTATATGTCATTTCTAGAAAATATGTGTGCAGAAAACAGAAAAGGACTATGTGTGGAAAACAGAAGCTTTGAAAGTTTAAAACTAAGTTTTCCTTCAGAAAAAAATGTTAGATGCTCAAAAGTCCTTACGTAATCTAAAGTTTTAAGAGAGCATAGTTAAATTCTTGATACAGGTAATGGTTTTAAAATATATTAACAACACAAAACTCTTTTGGGTAGATGAAAAATGTAAAGTTATGTTTATTCATTGCTTTATTTAGCTTTGAAAGTAATAAGGGTTGGTTACGCAGGCAAGCTCATTTACTGAACTGTCTTGTGTTCATAGGTTTTAACAAATCAAATGTGAAGTGTGACATGCCTCCAGAAAAAACTAGGAGGTATGAGAATTTTGTGTTGTATGGTAAACATTATTACAGGCTATATTTGATGTCAAATACATTGCACACTTCAGTAGCAATTAAACTATTGATATATTAAACACACATGCTATGAGTATCCTCAAAACATTTGATTCCATTAATCTTCCAAGATGGCTATTAAATTATGGAGGAACTGGATCAGGCTCTGGTGGGAGGGAAGGAGACATCCTTGATACTATTTTTTATGGGTAAGAAAATTATGCCTAAAATTTTTTGTGCTTACTCTTGCTTATTTTTAAGCTGTAATAAGATCAAGATAACTGCTGATTACTATGAAATTTTTTGTAAGTCCCTGTGCATTGCTCTGAACAGCTGCTAAATAGCTATGTTACTCATCTTTACAAAGAAATTATGAATATTAACTAGAACTTAAATTTTCAAATTCTGTTTATATAACCACCAAGGGTATTTGAGTTGTATTAATTTAGCTTATAAATGGAAATAAACCCGGGGAAGTAAAATCCTTACCTGTTAATGGAAGAATATTTCTCTAAACTTTGCATATGTATTTCTGCTTGTTATGAAAAAGTGATTTTTTCTACTCAGTAGGAGAAGAGTCCACACCACGGAGGGCTTTCCATCAATAGAATTCCTTCACTAAAATTAAAGTAAACAAAACTTCAGCAGGACCTTGTTTGCACCAAAGAGTAAGCAGCAGATGAAATCCCTTAGACTACCCCATCCACCTACCACTCTTTTTTCACACCACTAATGGCTCTTTAATTGCTATTAGTATATTCAATATAGCAATGTGGCATTATCTCACAATAAAAGCAGCAACTTGAGTTATCTACTGCATAAAAAAGTGAAGCTGTATTTCCCAATCTGTTCTTGAGATAGGCGTCACTCACTATTCAACAACAACACAGAACAGATGAGGAGATAATAAGCACACGAGCATTGCAATTGAACTAGAGTTCTCGGCCACAGGGAGCCAAGCATTTCACAACTTGCAGGTTGGGAAAAGACCCAGACAGAATTTAGTACAAGCTACCTGACTGGAATTTTCCTTTCTATCAGTCTGTGCTCTACACCTAGCTATAATCAATCTTCTTATTAAGAACTGGGTTAAACTCCTAACCATCTCTCTGTGTGCTATCATGTATCTCATGAATGAAGCAGTATTTTTTTTTTGTGCCATTTGCTATTCAACAAGCATTTTGGGAGCAGTGACTTCATGTTAAGTGCCTCATACTCAGCTATGCCTAACCCAGGCAAACTATAAAGGGATCCGTTGCCACAAATATACTCTCTGCAATACTGCCTACTGCAGTGCTGTTTGGGTTTTGTTTGGTTGTTTTTTTTTTTTAAATCAATGCATAAGAAACAGTGAGTCAGACCATTTTTCTTTTCTTTTTATCCTGTCACTCACAGACAAGTGAGCTTTGCTGCTCAGGCATCCAGGAATCTTAAAAAGGGAACTAGTAACATCCACAGATCAGTAAATACATTCTAGAGAATAATGAAAATTATTAGTTAAGGCAGTTTTGAATTGAAAGGTGAGACTCTGAGGATTCAGAATCATTTACTATCAGGTGCTGCTTTTCCACTGAAATTACAGTCCTTAGTATAGAGACCTTAACTAAATTAACTAAACAAGAATGCTTCTTAGGATCAACAGACCAAAAAGCAGCCCATTAGCAGTATTCTACTTCTGTGCGTTGACAGTAGAGAGCATGAATTTTCTGCATCAATATTCAGTTCACACATTTTCTCCAGTGCTTTTTATTCACTAGTTCAGTACTAAAGTACTTGTAAAACATACAGTCCACCAAGGAACTAGAACTGTCCTTTTGTGTTCATATTTGTGGCTTTGGACAGCTGCCTCCAGTAGTCAGTCATCTTTGAGAACTGTTTCTTTTGAAGGCTGTTTGAGGAGTTGTAAAAGATGCTAAAACAGCAAGCTTAACTAATTTTACTTTTCTACAGAGCAAATACAGTTAATTCTTGCAAATGTTAGTATGCACAGATAAAAAACCACTGATTTTGGCAACACAGCCATGATGTAACAGGGTGTGTAAGAGTCAGTGTAGAAGCATAAACTGATGACATGGCTGACTGGTTCTTTCTTTATCAGGTAGCCATCAGGTGTGTCGATGTAGGGAGATTTACCACTTCTTTAATGCTAACATGCTCTATCACAAAACTACAGGGATTCCAATAGGCCCATTCAGACAATAGACAGTGGATATTCTTGTGTCCTAAAGTACTGAGTCCCAGACAAACCTAAGACCTAACACAGATTTGGTCTAACTTGCTGCATCCTATGGTAGTGTTACTTAATGCTTCTTGCTGACTACATTACATATCCATCTTATAGATTATACTGGAAGACTGAAAAAAAGCAAAGACTTTTCTTGATTGTTCAACCTACTTCAGAGCAGTGACTTGCAGATGAGAGCAATCTTACAACTCTCGAGACACTCAGACTATTCTGAGAAAAATGAGGTTTCAACTCATTTTAGTTCCTCTTATTTTTCTTACTTCCTAACTTTTCTGTTCTTGTTTATGAAGTCTATCTCTGTGGTTTCAGTGTCCAGCTATTTCTCATGACACAGCAAAGGAAGAAGGCTGAGCTAAGAGAGGGCCGCTTCAGTCACCTGAGTCAAATCACCTCAAATTACACTGAAGTACAGGGAACATTGTGTGGAATCAATGCAACATTGCTTAGAACACTGAGTACTAGGAGGTGACCAGGTGGTTCGAATTTCTCATGTTTGTAAAAATTAATAATCTTCTAAATTACCCAGCCTGAAACTTGCTGTGAATGTTCCATAGGTATACATCAGGAATTTATCTCATTTACTGTAGTAGGATCATGCTGCATAAAGTGAATTCATGTATTAACAGATTGAAGGAGAGCCTTCATGCACAGTCCATGCACAGCCAATATACAAGAAGGATAAAAAAGAACACAAAGAAAAAGTATCAGTCTTACACCTTTTGTTGCCTGCTGACTTCTAAAGTTTTCTGTAAACATCATGGTAAAATAGTTATTACAGAAGTCTGGATTAAAACAGCTGAACTTTGTGGATATTTAGAGGCAGCTTGTAATTTAAGAGGTAACACAAGGGCAATCACAGGTACTTATTGACAGGCAGAAACAGGGCAACTGCATTATACTAAACTTTTTTAATTGAAAAAAATCAGCAGAACATCGTGTAGGAGAAGGTAGAACAAAAGTTAAGAGATATTGTAAAGACTGCAGTTATCGAACTCTTAGGATTACTATCAACAGGACTAAAAGAAAGATTTTCATGCAAGACTTGGGTGAAACGTCTAAAAGAACCTGGAAGCTAACAGATAACATGGAGACTACACAGGCATGCAAATTCTTTCACATTCAAGCAAGAGTCTGATCCATAATAAATAGTTTAGAAGATGCAGAATTAGCAAATATTAACAATGGTGACATTTTTATCTAGTTTTATATGTTAGGACTCTTGTATTACTCCCTTTTCTGCATGTATAGCAAAAAAAGGAAGAGAAAGGAAAAAAATTATATTTGATTGGAGTAGAAAAGCAAATGAGAAATAAATCAGTTAAGATCATTAGAAAAATATGGCCTTAGAATGAAATTGGGAAGTTCAGCTATGAAAGCTGTGTATACAAAGAGAACAGAGAGGGAAGTGAGAACTATTCTGTTGCAAGGCAGTTTCAGTTTTTTTCAAATGCTTTATTGTCAGATCAGTTAATCACTAAAAAGAGTTCTTTATTAGAAAACTCAGATAGATCTCCATTGGTTGTTAATAGGTTAAAGAAAAAAATCCAATAAAACACAGTTTAGAGAGATTTAAGACTGTCCTCTGAAAGGGTGAGTAGTTATGTTGCTCCTGTTAGCATTAAGAGCTGGGTGTGACCAGGGCTATGATGATGGCCACTAGGAGTTCAGAGACTTTACGACACTGTTTACAGAACTAAGAAAATTCTTGCACTGATAGGTATGGAGATAATGGAATCATATACTATTTGATTCCCTCCTGTCTTCTTTCCCCTTAATTATTTTAAAAGTCATGCTGGTGGTTCTTAGTAAGGATCCAATGTTTTAAACTAGATGCATTTGAGTTGGAAAAAATGTTAAGATTAGAAGAAAATTCTTTTTATGGAATGTGTGAAGTCAACGATTTAAGTGATGGAATTAATGAAAAGGATGCTATGAAGTCATCCAGTACAGGCTAAACAGTCATAGCTCTTAAGTTAGGATTATACATCTGCTACAACTGCAAAATCTACTTATTCTTAATTTAATTGAAATTAGCTACCTGAACTGCATTTTGATTGCAAAGGTAACTGGTTACACTCAAGTTTTGGCTGCAATTGTGTAAAACCAAGTGCATCACTATTTCCATTGTCTATTAACTAGAAAACAATGCTAACAGGACTGAGACATCTAGAAACATTACAGACATCCATAATTACAATGAAGTGAAGTGTATGTCTGGATGGACCTAAATAGAGGATTGGTATCTTGGTAGATCTTAAAGTGCAAATTCGCCTTTTTGCTTTTGTATAGCAGACCTGTTTGTCATATAGCACATTACATAAAAAATGAAGGCTAAATATTTAATTTTCAGAGATTTAGGATTTTGAAGCATCATTTATGGCCTGTCATTAACCTGGTACTGTCACCATAAAAGTGGCAGTTAGCTATGTGAAGATCACTTCTAATCATTGACACCTTATGCTATGGTAAAATGTGGCAGTGTAGACAATTAAAAACACATTGCACAGTCTGTATCCTAACTGTACTACATAACTTCAGCAGTTACTATAACATTCACTATATAATTCCCTATTGAACTTGGTGAGTAGGATCAGAAGCTTAGAAGTTATGGACATTTTTTTTAACATTATAACTAATTAATTATGTTTGTGTCCATTAGGTATAAAATACAGCCATGAACCTTCAGCTATGCTGTAAAAGAGAGCATTATGTAGTTAAAACTGAAGGAAGCAGTTAGAGAGCAATCTTTTTACATGCCTTGTTCTCTCCTGCCACCATGTGGCTATTCTATTTTTTAAAGTTAGGCCTAATTATAATACCCAAAGTCACTGAAACTACTAGTGAGGTACTTTGTTCATTGTTTCAGTTGCAAACGACATTTTAAGGTTCAGGTCACAGAAAGGTTCACAAAAAACCACAACAGTATATTAAGCATCCAAGTTCTATTCATTTCAGAGGGTTCTAGTTGGTTCTTTTCTTACCCTTCAGGAACTGAAGCCCACATTATTTAAAACATTGCATAAATTAGGCAGGCTGAGAAGTTTTGGCAATATAATCACCTCGTGCCAGTTTGTGAAAAGTCTATGCTGAAAATTACTTTCACCCCTGCCCCCCCCAAAAAGCCATCGGTAAGTACGTTGAGCTACACCCTGACTCTTGAACTTGAGTAGCTCATGTCTCATCCCAGGTGATAGTATTGATTTCTAGGCTCTTGGTAGTTTTGAGGTGCTCTCAAAAAGTTCCAGAAGGACTTGACTTCATGGTGATAAAATTTGGAACAGTATTTAAAGTCTTAGAGACGTCCATGGTAAGAAAATCTCAAAAGCTTTGCCTTTAAGATAAAAGAAGTGTTAAGAGTAAAGCAGAAAACAGAGTCAAAGAGATTTTATTCCCTTTTTACTCTATTGCAATGTTTATTACATGCAATTTCTGCATGTAATGCTTTTAGAGTCTCTATGAACAAGGCTTTGCTTAATCCTCTTATATTTGTCACATTGAATAGCATTACACTAATTGATTAATCCTGCTTTTAAAAAGATCAGAATCAGAAGAAAACTGATTTTGCTGAATAACTTTTTCTAAGTACTTCTAGGAAGAAGAGCTCATGAATTAGAGTGTGCTACTGGTCTTCCCTTAAATATCCCTTCTACCCTAAGACTTGCATTGTCTATTACACTAAAACCCAGCAATTTTACATTACATACCTTACTTCGCTCTGTGATGACTAAAGTAATTTTCTTTCTCTGTGAGTTCACTCAGGGCTCCTATTGTTGTTATGCAGACAGTGCTGGTCCAAAAGTCAGGCCAAGAAGTCAACCTGTATGTCAGGGTCAGGATAGGGTCCATTAAGAATCACCAGCACCAGATACAGCCCAGTGATCACTAAGCAGGACCACAGCAGTTAATCAAGGCCAAGGTCATGCCAGGAAATCAGTCTGCAGGTCAGGGCCTGGATCAACAAGGTACATGGCTGATCACGGCTGTGGCAGAAATCAAAACAGGCACCTCAACAACATAGCTCACATAAGGGCTGCTGCTTCAGGCCTGAGTTTATAGGAGCTCCAGGACCTACAGGCAGTGTCTGTGGAGCTAATCGGGGTCATTAGGGGTTATTACTGCACTCAGGGGCCTGATAGATTCTCAGCAGCAATGGAAACACCGAAGAACAAGAACAGGATCATGCAGATTATTCATGGCATAATACCCATAAGCCTCATTGCCATTTTATGTAGTGGCTGAAGTTGGGCAACTTTGTATAAAGATGAGGAGCCTCAAAGAAAAAAATATGTTGGTTTTGCTTTTTAAATTTTCACGATTGCCACTTTTTCACTGATACTTATGTTCCTTAGAAATTATTACATCTGAAGAAGAATTTTATTGCAAGAACTTCAGAGTCTTTTTATTGCATCTAACCCTTTTCTTAAGCCTTCAAGTCTTATCACAGTTTCTCTGTGTTTGAAACACAGGTAGATATTTTGCTTCCTCCAAGACATAGAAAACTAAGTCTTAACTTTTCACCACTGGAAATACATGGAAATTCTATGAGCAAAGGAGCTAGGAAAGCATACACTGTTCTGATCACAAAGATGGTATCACTGAGACTTTCACCTGCTTTGGATCACTGAACTTTGACTGGAGTTAACCAGACGATTAAATAGCCCGGTGTAACTGTTGGACTGGCCATGTGATATGATCTTTCATTTCATTTAGGTGAATGCCATTGACTGAATAAAGTTAAATATTTAGCATCCAGAGCACAATAGCAAACAGAAAAAATGCTTGGTATGTGTTTAAAAACATGATGATGCATTTCCTAAGCATCAAATTCATATTGCATTAGCTATAAAATACTTGTTTTCTTGTTGCTATATAATTTTACACACATAAATAGTTTTAGGCACACTGATAGTTTCAGAGAGAGGGAGTGATGTTATTTTAATGTTTTAAATTACTGGTGTTATTCACAAGTATTAAGCTATGTCAAAGGGAATGAAACTGTTTAAGAACAGTTTAAGAGCATTTTCCTGCCTTTTTTACCAATAGTTGAGGGAACTGCAGGAGGGGAGCAGGCCTCTAGCCCAAGTGGACCTGACAGCACAGTCTGTTTTACACTTTCCTCGCAGAAATTCCTCCTTACATCAGGGGAGATAACAGCCTTTCTGTGCTTCAGCTGCTATTATAGTTGCTTAGTTCCTAAATGTTTACAACAGCTTGGAAACAGCATTTCTGAAGGAGCTGGGATCCTGCTACCCCAGGCCAGGGAGCTGCCCGTGGGGCTCCACCCTGTGCCAGACCTCCCAGCTCTGCAGTGGTGAGTTTGATTTCAGGTGTACTCATTTCTAGCTCTTTTTCAGCATGTCGGAGTGGCATAGCGAGACAGATATAGAATAGATACACCCCCAAATGTCCCACCTTGCCATTACTTTAGTTTTCTACATGTACAGTCAAAATTAAACGCAGATTGTGACATTGATAAGCATGGGAAATGAAGTTTCATACTCTCAGGCTAAGTGTAAAGACAGGCTTACTTTTCACCTTAGCCAAAACCACTTCTGTTTCTTTCTACTTCTTCCCCTTTCCACATGCAAAGTAGCTCACCATCATTCCTGTTTAAAGAGAAGTATGATGGGATGTCTGATCCCTGGGATAGGCTGTAACTGTGATGTGGAAACATGACTCAGATCAGTATTTTTCTGTAAAGTGGACCACAAAAAAAAAGGGAAACCCAATTTGATTTGTCTGAATCAGAAAATAAAGATTAGCCTCTTAAGATAGCAATTTCCCATGTTTTTATTAATATAGTTTATTCAATTCTTCAGAGCTGTATTTAAGGAACAATAATTACTAGAAAATCCAATGGCAGGAAAACCTAAGGATTCTATAACATCATGAACTGCTTTGAACAGTTAAATATCTATCTCTAAAATCTGTTGTTTAAACACTAACTCTGGATATATAATTAATAATTACTTGATATCAAATAAACCAATACAACATAAAAACTTCTGTAAGGAAGAAGGATTTTAACATGTATAAAAAGAGGCTCAGGAAATGGAAGAAAATAGCCTCTCTGCCGTGATTAGCAGAATTGAGGGGACTCCATTCAATCAACAAGAAAATAGAGGGATGCCATAGTAAGGAAGGCAGCAAAAGGAAAGAAATATTTCTCGACTAAATTTGTAACTGGCCTATGGAAACCAGGGCTGCAGGCATTCATGGAAATAAGTAGTGTTGCAGGAATTTTAAACCACTTTAATTTTATGACCAGTTATACAAGCTAAGGCAATGATACGAAATAACCCTATCTACTGCCTCAGGGTATAAGCTGGGGGTCAGGAGGGCACTCCTTTTAATGCCCCAGCATTACATGTATCTCAGAAGATTTTTGTGCTTTTTCTGAGTAGAATTGACATTCCTAGAAACTTAGATGGTTAATGATTTGGGACAAAGAGACTTTAGTTTTGTATTTAATAGAAAACATTTCTGTAAAAATTCCATCATACCTCAAAATGCAAACCAAAGGTCAGAATGGATCACAGATGTTACCTTGATGACCTGCATGCAAGCAAAACCCCTCTACACAACTGACAGAGGTTGTGCTATTTGTGATACTAGTCCATGCTATTATTACTCCCTGTTTACGGTAGGAAAATGGAAGGTGAAGGGAGGTACCCAAAGCTGCACAAGAGGTGTCAGGGTAAGAGTTAGGAAGGTGGAGTAATGTATTGCCACAGTTATACGTATAAGTCTAACAAAATGATCAACATACATACAGCACAGGTAGGCAAAATACTTCAAAATTTGTATTATTAAAAGACTTTTCTGGCTTTTTATAGAATTGGTATTTCAGGAAGGTAGACTTCTTAAACTAGTATGGAATTAAACTTAGTAGGGTTTTGCAAATGGCTTCCTGGATTGAGAATAAGGGAGAAATAATAACAAAGTTACATTAAAATAATACATTAAAATTTCTCAGAGTAGTTAGAATGAACAGTTACATATATAAAGTATATATTAAGTATATAAATAATTGCTTTTACAGAAAAAGCTTCTCACATCTTGTTTAAAGTAGAAGTTTTAAGTTTTGATTGCAAAAGTTTCTAAAGAAGTTTTAAACAACAGCAAGGAATGTATAGTCACAAAGCAATCTCCAACAGCAATTTTTATATGAAAAAAAACATTTTTGCAGAAACTGAAACATAACAGTCTCCAGAGTAAACTGTACTCTTTAGGTATTTGATTTCAACATGTCTCAGAGGTCAGTCTGGAATCCCAGGTTGTTATTTCTTACATTGATAGAGAAGTTCATACATAAATAGTTGTTTATGTCCATCACATGTAATCCCTCCTTTTAGAAATTAACCCAGTGGCTACCTTAAGATGCCATAGAAGCCCATAGAACAAAAGGAGTGGTTTTTATTCTGGTTTTAAACTAGAATCAACAAAATCATTGTAGACTCAGACTTGTAACTAATTAGAAATTAGAAGTGCACTCTGAAGCCTAGCATTTTTCTCTGATAATACAAGCTTTATTTAAAAAAAAAAAAAAAAGAAAAAGAATATATATATATTTAAGACCTCTGTTGTATTGTCCCTGATTTTTACTTTCTGAAAGTGTTTTTTCTAGTATGCTGTGTCATTATTTGTGTTTTTAACATCAGACCTCTAAAATTATGTTTCAAATTGGTTCTGTATTTTCCATTTAGATGCAGTGAGCACAATAGTACAGGACAGATTTTTGTAGATGAGTTAAATTCTGGACAACTTCAGGGAAACCAAAGAAGGTGAAGGCCACATCTCTTATACATCCATCTAGAATGGATTTTCTTCTCACGTATAATGTATTTATCTCCAGTATTACTGTAGTTTTAGGTATTTATCATGGACAGCTTTCTTCAGGTGTCTAAATGTTGTCTCCAAGTCGGACTGCCCATTATGAATCAATGCATTTAGAAAAAACAGTCCAATGGGAAGCTAGTTTTGCTGAGGTATTATTCATGCCTGCACAGCTCTCCATTTTTCACCCTGTTGCTCAGTATGTTGACCTGGGCGTGTGCTGCATATGACACAGAGGACTTTCACTTAGCTTTCAGTTTTATGTAACATACCTATCTCATTGCCTCTGGCATTTATTTCTTTTATAACCTACAATATTCACATATTCACTAGAATATGGAGAAGATGTTACATATTCAGAAAAGATTTAATGAGCTACTGAATTGTCATTTTACCTTTTGCTTAATCAACACAAGGAACCAATGGGTGTGCAATAACAGTTTGTGTTTGTGTGCACACACCTTTATGCATGCACATACACTGTTGTATATAGGGAAAGGTTGCATATATGGAGTTTCATGTTTTTTTACAGGATAAATAAATTGTTTTTATTAAAGTTATAAGTCAATCCAATATATATGTTATAAAAGCAAGGACAATCCCTAATTGTTCAAGGAGTTTGTTCCTGCATAACTGTTGCATGCATTATTTACTCTCATTGATTTTAAAATGACCACTCCCAAGCTTAAAATTAAGTATGTGCTGATTGTTTAGATTTTCAGAGGAACCAAAGTATAAAAATCTTCCTAAATAGAAAGCTACTTCCAAGGATTTTTTCTTTTGGAAGAATTTCCTAAGATGTATTTTACTCTGCCTGGTTATATTTCTGACATCTACGAGTTTCTTTACATATGTAGTCTATTGCCATGTGCATATATGTTTGAAATATGAGATGCATCTACAATCTAAAAATATTTAAAAGTTGTAACTTCCAGAAGGAAATAATTTTGTGTGTTAAGAAAGAAGGGCCCAGCATGGTCCCTAGCCTGAATATGTATACATGTACACAAGTTCCTGTTGGCTAACAAAATGCCATAAAGTCTGCTTTTGTGTAGTAACAGCACACAATAAACTAGAGAAAGAACAGGTTGCAGACAGCTTCTGCAGAGCATGTGATATGCTGCATGTTCACAGCATGCCCTGTAGTAGCTTGTTTGTACATCTGTACCTTAAGGCAGTAGAATCCTTGTTTCACCTTTGGCTCAAACTTCATTTAATAAGAGTCAGGATAGTAGAAAGAGAAAAAAAAAATGTATTAAATTGGTTAAATTTAGTCTGAATACCATATAAAGCCTTCCTGATTAAGCTATATCAAAGTATATATAAGGTATATAAAAGAAACAGGGAAATTTTTAATGTATAACCAAAGTATAAACAAAAAAATGGTGAAAACCACCGAGAAATGAAAATTTGAAAATGCAGAGTCTGATCTCTTTGCATAATGTAAGGTTTTGAGGCTGAAAATAAAACCCAACAGGCATAATGATATTTGGAATAAAAAACACAAGTGTGCAAATCTTCCTCTTGAAAGCGCATGCTACCTCAAGTACTACAATAAAAAAGCAGTGCTGTGGAGCAAAATAGGAGAGACTGGTGGCTGAGGACAGTGCTAATTCTACTTTACTCAAACTTTTGGGGGCATGATTCAGTTAACATCAATAGAAAAGATGTGAGAAACTGAGCATATAAATTGTCTTAAATTAAATTAAAAGCTTGATGCTGCCAAAAAGGACTTCCCTCTTCCCTCCACCCTTCTATAACCCTCTCTGCTCTTGGTTAGGTGATCCCACTGCTTACCTTGAGCCACCTCTGGGACTCATCTGACTGCAGGTTGTTGAACCTGATAAAACAGCAAAAAAATTGCCCTTGCCCACCTTCCAAAGGTGTACATTTTTGCCAGGTTAGTGGGTTTTGTTACCTGACCTTGAGACCAATCAGATATACTCCAGAAGCAACACAAGAAAGATGTGGGAGAAGAGAAAATGAAGCTGGAAAGGAGGGACAGGACTGGATGCCCTCCCTCCAAGAACTGTTAATTTGACTCAGCCAATTGTCACACTCTGGACTCCTTTTTTAACCTGTAGAAAGAAGTAAGTAGCTCCTGAAGCAATTTAGAGGAAGATCTTACTTGTCTATCAACTACATTAAAAAATAAAGTGCTTACTTCCCAATTTATCTTCTTAAACTAAAGGTTGAACTTTATGTGGTATAAATAACCCACCTTCATCTTCCTTATTCCAAATCCAACCTCCAGAGCAAGCTGGAAAATACTCTATGGCCCTTAATGACTTTCTTCCATTGTTTATCTTTTCTGTTTGGCATCTCTCTCATCTTTCTGATGACATTTTCTCCTCTCAGTACTCATTTTGTTTACATTTCCAGGTGTGGGGTGCTTTTTAAATTTTATTTTTCTTTGAACACATACTGAATCCAAAACACAGCACTATTCTAGCTACTAAGAAGAAAAATTAACTCCATCCCAGCTGAAACCAGGACAACTCAATACTTATTTTGATGTTTTCTTTCAGTGTGTGACTTTTGTTTATAATTTTTCCTACTCCATTTGTATTAACAATATATCTTTTGTTCTTATTGTTACTCCTCTTCAAGCTATATAATTGTGTTTGCATTCTTCTGTAGTTACTTTGGCTACATCTGTTTGAATTTTCTGCTATGAATGCTGTTTGCTATTGGACAACATAGTTCTCTCTACAGTTGCTTATCTTCTGTATGAGGTTTAATTTGGGGTATTTCTCTGATTTTTTTTTTTTTTTTAGTCTTTTTTTAACAGGAGGTTGTAACAGAGCAAGATGTCACTAGCAAATAAGAAAAAAGCCTCCAGAAAAGTAAGAGACAATACTTTATCAAGCCAAACTCGTTCACGCATTTGTTTAACCCTTGTTAAATAGTCTGAGTCAGAGATTTTACTTTTTCCTGGTGTTACAGATCTAGCCAAATATTTGGTTCCAAAGACATTTCCACCAACCTAGGGATTTTAATTTCTACCATTCTGTAGCATCAGGAGATCCCCTCAAATGAACAGCAGTGTGCCCTCGTGCCATAGATCACACGGCACAGGTGCCTCCATTCAGATGTTGTGGGGAAGTGCTGGGACTGTAGGCTGGTGGGTTGCAGGCTGGGACTGTGACTGAGATGTGTCTGTCTTGCAGTGAGATGAGGGAAGGAAAGGGAAGCTGCAGCACTGCTCAGCAAACGCAAGGAGGTCTGGCTGTATGAGAACACGTCTTTGGAAGCAATTGTGTAAATCTCATTTTCAGTGCATGAAACTTTATAGATCTAAAGATTACTTACAGATTTTTATACTCCCATGTTGCCTGTCAGATAAGCATTCTTTCTGGCTCTAGAGACAGGAAATGTAGTAGATTAACTAACCTCTTTAGGATTTTTTAGAACCACAGTAGGTAATTTGGAAGTAGAATCAAGCTCTTTTCCCATTAGATTGTCTTTCTCATGTACATCGTACTACTCCACTGACACTTTTTGGTGTACTTGTCCTTTGTATCAATGTGGTTTTATATATATATTTCCTGACAGTTATATATATAATGATTTTTAAACTTTTTTTTTCCTCCTACATCCATCCTCTTGTTTTCTCAGCCACATCTTTCAGTTACTCAAGTCTGTGAGTGGTTTTACCTCTATGAGAGGTTTTACAGGACTATTGACATAAGAAAGTTCACAATATAAAATATTGGTAGAGGGATAAAAAAAAATATGGGTTTGAGCTATTGTACTAGTGAAACATTAATACTAGTCCTGCTAAGTCTGTGTCATGTAAAATTATCCATAAATTTTCCTTCTGTTATAACTTGAATCTGCAAATGAAAGCAGACTCACATAGTATTTGACACCAGAGGCTATACTGTGACACAGAGAGGGTTAATTCTGCCCAGTATTTTCTTTCATCCTCATAAATGCATGACATCATGAACAAATTTAATAATCCTTCTACAAAATGAATCTGCTTTGTGTCTGTGAATTGTCCTTCGCACCTCCTAACACTGTGTGAGGTACTACTGCAGTAATAGTGTTTGTTATTTGTAAGCTATGTCTCAACCAGCTGCTGAGTAGACCATAAGTGCTTTTGGAAAGGTTATGGAAGCTTTCATGTCTTTTGACCCCGTACATCCCTGGCATAATAAGACAGGAATTCCAAAAAACCTCCTAACAAGCTATTTATTCATGTAACAAGCCATAAAGAGTTATCGTCTCTTCTGGGCCAATGTTTTCTGGCCCAATGTACATAAGTAATGCTTCCACTGTTAATCGTTAACATAGTAGTTCTAAAGGATTGTTTTGATCTATTGACATTCAGAAGAGTTCCAATATGCTAAAATGCTAGACCCTGCAGGTCTATAGATTCCCTTGAAAATATGCAAAAATGGCATACATTCACAGGAGGAGGAGCAGCCCTTTTCCAGTGTGTGTGTGTGTGTGTGTGTATGTGTGTGCACAGAAACTATATTAGAAATCAGGGATGAACTGAGTTTCTGCTTATAAAATTCAGGGATTAGTGATTTTCTTTCTTGTACAGTATAATATAGAATCAGATCAGTTTATTAAGGTGAAGCTTAGCTAATCTGATAGAGTTTGGTCTATTCCATTTCCTTTCCTGTTTTACAGATGACTGAATTTTTCCCTTGGGATATGAAGTAAGAGAGCTGGTTCTGGCATTCAACTCTTTTCCCAAAGTTAGGCAGATAAAAATAAAATTTACTATTATTATATCTCACTAACAGCTTTAAGGAAAGAACAACTTTGCTTCTAAATTTAGCTAAAATCAGGATTTAAAAAAGAAAAAAGGTGCATTGTTCAAAGCAGTACCATGAGTATAAATATAAATTAGGCAACTTTGTTCCTGGCACATGGATATTAGTTAATACAGTATCAAACAGAAAAGATACAGCGTCATCTTTCTGTCTCATGTTCTTAATAAAATGCACAGATATTTATTTCATTTAGTATATTGCAATAGCTGTAGCAAACTAATTTAATTGAAGAAATAAGAAACAGCACATAGCAACAAATCTAGTATTTGCATACTTCGTAGACTCCCTGAAGCTGGAAGTAAACAGTGTTTCTAGTATCAAAATTCCCTCCACACAATCTTCCTCTCCACTGTTAACTGTAGTTACGGGAGTTTACTGTAAACGGGAGTTTACTGTAAACATCAAAGTAGAAAGATGACTTGAGATTGGATTTTAAGTTGAATACTAATTATTTTGAGCAGGGTTTTCTAGGTTTAAGGGCTAGTGTAAAAGGCAGCTTTTGGCATAAATAAATAAACAAGCAGCAAAAACTGGCATCTAGCCAGAAATATTGGGATGACAGGCGAAAACAACTGTGGAGGACCAGCCTGATTGAGGCCTGTAAACGTAAGGGTGAGGTGGGGGCAAAACAGAAAGATGTTAACAGAACCTCCGACTGATTTTAACAGCATTTTTGAAAGAATTTAAATCATAACATGTGTATAAATTTGTTTTGCACGTATTCTGATTAGTTTTGGTAGTGTTCTGGTTACTGCTAAAGCAAGAGCTGGTTGTTCAGTCAGTCCACAGAAATGTTTAAGAAATCAGGAATTTGGACCATGGATGCAGTTTTTTCTCCCAGTGACAAAGACAGCTTACAAAGTTTGTTCACCCTGTACCTCTATCCTCATGCATGGTCCTTGGTGGTGATAGTACTACTGTTTGTGAGCCTACATGGTTAAATAGATCAGGGAAATTATCTGTGTTAAAAATAACCCTTATTCTTACGGTTATCTTAACCCTTAATATCCTAAGAAAAAGGATTATTTTTAACACAGATCATTTACTAGATGTGTTTCATCATGCAGCAGTTGTATGAACTGTTGTACCAAACCCCAGAATGGGGGCAGGGAACTCTTCAAACAGGCTTTGCTACAGAAAATACAGAATATCAAGACAGTTCCTTCCTTCAAGCTTTACTTTGAAAAGTAAAATTCTGTTTTCACGTTTTTTCAATGTGGAAATGTGCTTTATTATTTCTATGGAAGCCACTAGAAAGCAGCAAATATTTCAAGAATGGTCAGTCATAAATGTGACTGGTAAATGGACATCAAGATGATCAGTCGGGTAATTATAGTAAAAGAAGCAGAACTGGGACACTACATGCCTGATTTTCTTACAGATACATTCTGTCTGTTTTCTTGGCATAATTGCAAACAGACAGTACAGCTTTTCAGTTGTAGTTCTACATATTATTTATTTTCAGTGACCTTCAAAATTGTATCTATTCCATTCACAAGTTTAAGCAAGTGCTTAATCATCATGACAAATAACAGTTCACAAGTTTGAAAGGCAGGAGGCATAAGAACAAATCACTGCTAGTGAGAAAGTTTCTCTAGTTGAAAACTTGTCAGTCAGTCTTAAAATAGGAAGTAGATTACAATCTGGTTTGTGTTGCTAAAACTTTTTCATGGATATTGCTTTTCCTTAAATGTTCTTGCTGAAAAAAAAAAAAAATCTGTCTGAACTGGCCCTTTGATTTTCAGCAGCAGCAGAGAGATGGAGCTTAAAAGATGTGAAAGTTAAATCTAGCCTGAATTATTACAGATTATGTTTTATTTCCCCTGTAGACAGATTCAGCCTTTAAGAATGTAATTTATACCTCTTAAAATAACTTTCTTATTTAGGTCTCCAGGGTAGGATCAAATATATGTATGATAAAGCTAAGTTATGCTGTATTCTTTTGATAGTGAAGACTCCATGCATATACTAACCAAGCCTTGCAGTAGCTGGGAGGCAGGATTGCTATATTATAGTAAGAACAATGTTAGTAGTTGCAGTCACAGCGTGCACTATCTTACCCCACTGCTGTACCCTTCATCTTTATTGAGGAAGAAGAATGGATATGACATGCAGTTTTACTGGGGGTAAATGGAAAAAAAAAATATTTAACATTGCTAAAAAACAAAAAAGGGGACACAAGCTATTTGTTTGCTGTTTCAGACCACACAGTTCTGGTGGGTGAACTCTTGCATTGCCCAAATTGGAAGGATGCAAAACCTTGGTAACGCCACTCTGTAGAAAAAACTATTGAACAGTTTTCTGTTGCATGATCCTATTTGCATCCCACAGTTTCATGAGAGTCCAGATAATTATTAATTTCATTTCCCAGGTCTTGGATGGCAGACTTTCCTAGCACTTCCTACCTGGTGAGAATATCCCAGCCTACCAGCCTGGGATATCAAGAAATAAGAAGAACAAAGCAATGACAACAGAAATATTCGTTAACTTAGCATAAATAATACTTTTTAAATTATTTAATTATTCTGGATTTATGAGAGATTATTTCAGAACATTTGGAAATTATGTAAAATCATGAAGCTTGTGTCATCTGAAAGCAATTTTGCATTTTGGATGAGACTGAGGCTGCACTGGGTTTCAGAAAATTTTAAAAGGTTTGTTGTTTCTTTTTTTTTCAGGAGTTCCTGTATCCTTTAGAGACGTATAAAATATTGCAAATTTGGTTTCTCAGTTCTAGAGTATCTCTTTGGTCCACTGTTTTGTTTTCTTGAAAATTTGTCTCAAACTAACAAGAAACCTTCATCTTTTTGTTAGTGGGATCACAAGCTTTCAATGAATGTGACTGAACATACCAAACATATTTGCATGCTGACAGGTGGAGAAGCTGTTCTGCCCTTGGGGCAGGGTTGGTGGGTTTTAGATTGTAAGTAAAAACATGTCTGTCGGAGCAAGTAATTGCTGCTGGGAAGAGCTTACTTCAACAGTAGTTTTAGTCAGGCTAGTGATGAATCTGGCTCTTCCCTATGTGTCAATTTAGCATGCAAATTAAGAGAATCAGCTGAAAAATCTTTTGTCAGAATCCTAACCAGACTGAAGAAAATGGTTGGCACTTTTGAGAGTTTAAAGTTTCAGGTCACCAGAGGAATTATTAAACTTTCCCTTTTCACTGTGATGATCACTAGTTTTTACATGTGGACTAGTGCATATGGGCATAAAATGAGAAGAAAATTATTTAGTTCTGTTCTTAGCTTTGATTCAGGACTCGGTTTAACGATCTGGTCCAGCCTACTTTCAGCTGGCTCACAAGATCTCCAGATCTGTGTATCTGCTACTGTCTCCATTCAGAGGATGATTGACAGCTCAGATTCACGAGCAGGCACTTTGCTTTGGATAATTGCAGTTGTTCACACCCATACTCTCCAACTTGCTGGTTTTCAGGAGTGCTGCAGCCATTCACGCAGCTGAATTTTTGCATATTTTTGGACATATTTTTCTATATTTTACAGCCTGCCACGTTAAAGAACACCAAAGTCTGTGATAGTTATCTTCAGTGTGTTGGACTGTAAATTGCAGCAGTACAGCTACTTCAATAACTTCACAGCTGTTTCGTAGCAACTGTGCTGAACCTTTACAAAGCACATGGAGGCAGGATGCCCATCAAGCTTAGCTTCTTTGTTAGTCAAGAACTGCAGAGCCACTCCCAGATCACCTCCTAGACTGCAGTTTGTAGCAAGCTGTTCTGAAACTCTGGAGGGTCAGGGGCTGATCCATAGGCAGCTGAACCTCTATGCAGCAGAAATGTGTTATGTACCTAGGAACAGTATTTTCATCAGCATCCTAAGCTCATGCATCCCTCTGGCTTGTTGTCTTCTGGTAATGCAGTTAACTTCAGGTGTCTCATCTGTGACATGGACATAGGAAAGAAACACGCTAAAGTATTTTGATTAGAAAATAACACCAGTTTTGCATACTCACATTTAAAAGTATGTGGGTCACAATAAATTAGATATCAGGTATAAATATGGTAACATAAGGATATTTGAATGGTCAGAGCTTATAAGTGATATTTTTAGAAAACTAGACAGATAATCCTGATACTGTGATGGTGCTGAGTTTCATTCTCTCATTGTCACACTAATGTAGGACTGGAGTAACACCAATGTTAGTGGGATGTTCAAAGCAAAGAAAATTCCCAAATAAAAATGTTCTCTACATAACTGATATTTTTTACTAAGCAAATAATGACATTTTACATATGGCACTAAAGACAAGATTCTGATTCTTTCAGTCATTTATAGGGATCCATACATCCCTCAGCAATGCAGAATAGAATGTAAAGCCCAAAGCCCCGCTGCCTGACTCATTGTTTTCTTGATCTTCAGTATAAAAAACTGATGGTAAAAGTTGAGTCATATACATTTTTATCATCACAAAATAATTAGACATCATGGGTTTGTAAGTTTCAGAAACCAAAATTTCTGTGTAAACATGAAGTACTATATATTAATTTTCCAATTTAATATAACAAAAAGTTAGAGCACCAAGTTTATGCATCTAAACATAAACAGTAGCAACAATTAAAAGGCCCTTATAATTAATTTTATAATTATATTTTTACATTATATATATTGAGTCTTTCATATGCTGAATATCCTTTGTATGTTATTAACTGTGCTGTATAAAGTGTATGACAGTTTTTTCTAAGACACTACTTGAGATCCCTGTCTTCCCAAGGTGATTATTTACCCTGGGTCAGGGCCCAGGTCTCTCAGGTAGCCTGGGCTGTGCTCAGTCAGGGTCCACAGCAATTTGAGATGACGAGGATGATCTGTCAGCATAGCGGTATCTCCATCCCTCCCATCCTCTGCTGTACACATCCTCTCCCCATCAACCACAACTTTTCACTACCTGATTTGAGGGCTATATTTGCTCTTATCAGACCCTGCCAGAGTCAACTGAGTCAGATTTTCCCACATTCTCATCACTGACTTGGCCATTCTTACTGTAAATATCCAAGCCATCTTTTTATATAACAGCAGTTCTCTGGAGCAATGAAAGTTTCAGTGATTGGTATTTAAGCAGTTTTCAGTCATGAAACAATCTGCTAAGTGGAAAGGGAACTTTCAGGAGCTGTCCAGCTGTTGTGGAAAGGGATGCTTGGGGAACAGTCGGTGGCTCTTTTCTTGTAATAGACAAGAAATACAAAAATTTCTTCAAGTGTTAACCTCTGTTAAAGCAAATACAGTCTTATAAGCTTTTAAAAAGAATCTGAATGAAAATTAATATTCTACTAAAACATTTTTGTAGGAAGAAATTGCTCTAAACTTACTTTATGTAAAAGCAATGTAAAAAACCCCCACAAAACAATAGAAGGCTTGTAGATTTTTGAGCAATGGCTTTGATAGAATTACATACTTATTTTTTCCAATCTGTATTTTAATGAAAGAACCTCAATTGGTTTGTTTTTCTCTAAATTTTGGATGTAAATTTTAATTTGTGGAAAGAAGTTTTTCTGACAATATTGGATCAGCCTTCTGATTAAAGTGTCAGGTTTTTGGAAAAAGGCAAACCCAAAATTTTTCTTGCCTGCAGTCATCAAAAATCCCTGATTCCCTATGAAAGAAGAATGTCAATCCAAGTGCTGTTGCCAAATTCCAGTATGATAATTACATTTCCTACCTAAATTCTCCCCTCCAATTTCAATTAGACAAGGTTTTCTCCACTTTCCATGTTAAGATGTCTGTATTGCTGGTTCCCTCCCTTCAGGCAGCTGACTAACACTTTAAGCATGACCGCATTTCAGTGTGGCACAGGCAGATCCTGTAAACAGCGTGTGCCTTGTAATTGCTTTGTAAAACTTCCCGTGTCTGGACTGTAGAAATGAAAAGCAATGGAAAGGTGAGATCATGCGATTATGAACAGCATGGGAGTAGAGGCTAGTAAGACATCATTTCACATAATAATATTCAGTATTTAGTAGTATGATTGCATTCAGTATTCCAAATTTGACAAGGTAACAGAAATTCACCGAAAGGCAACAAAAGCCTAATACAGAGCAGCTAATATGCAGACACCTTAACTTGCAGGAGATTGACCATCAGTTCCAACAAGTTTTGACTAGTGAACTATCTGGCTAGCTAGGGAGGAGATAATAAATAAATTCTAGACAGCTCAATCTTCTCTATCCCTACCTGAGGGCTTACCTGCTCATGGGAAATGCCAGTTGTATTACCAAACTATTGCAATTCACAATCCTTAGACAGAAAGAAGATCATGGAATGTACTAGGTAAAATTAAAGGAGTTTTGCCACAGCTCCCTTTGATCCACTCTGACTGATGATCAGTGTTTGCTGTCGTATGAGGGCCTAATCCCAGTTCACGCTTTGCCTCTGGATTTTTGTCAAGCTCCTCTCTCCTTCATCCAGCAAACTATTTAGCTGCCTCCCTGTAATATGGTGTTCATAAGGAAAGCTGCAGTCCTAGGTGAAGGAATAAAAAAGAATTCTTTTCAGTGTCCCTATTCTAGCAGTGTGTGTTAAGAATAGCACAGCATTTTCAAGGTGTTTTATGTCCTTTCCTTGTTTTCAATTCCTTCATATTCTTGCAGTCACTTGGAAAAAGCTTGTTAATGTCTAGGTGTATTGGATCTGAGCATTTTCTGATTAATACCTTGCTGACAAACTTGTGTTTGATCCTGTGTGTCTAACTCCTGTGACACTGTCAGCATACCATCAGCCAGTCATCTTGCACAGCAGATTTGCAGCAGGTATCAGATATTTGTGCACAGAAACAGAATATTATGCTTGCCTTTACCAGCTGAACCAAATCCGTGGAAAGTTGTAGGCTGGCTCACATAGCTGCTGCTCAATGAGTAATGCTTTTATGAATAAAAAAGATTTTATTATACTAAGCAGGAATTTTTCAGTAATAGGAAGTTCCATTTTGATTGTTGAATTCTAATAAAGATTTTTCATTGCTTGAAGAATTTCTCTGTTAAACTGGAGATGGCTAATGAAAGGCTTTTCATTTCTTTCAGTATTACACACAAGATGCCAGTTTCAGAGCATTTCTCTGAGCTACTATTCATGCTTACAAAACTGGTTCTAGTGAAAGAAAACAAAACCTGGTTTTCAGATGGAGAAGACCAAGGCACAGATGTTTACTGCTCTACCTGAGGTTCCATATAAGAGTTAAGTGACAGAGGAAATGAAACTGAGATTTCTTGACAGCTCTTAAATTTTAATGGTTAAAGGACTTTTTCCCATTATATCTTCCTGCTAGTTTATGACTGATTCTTAAGGGAACATGACCAATAACAGGTTGAATCTTAATTGCTTTATCAGCTTTCCAGAATGTATTGTGGCAAGTGGCCCTTTTAGTGAGTTTGGAAAACTCAGCAAACCAAAGGGAGGCAGCTGAGGAAAAACCTCTGAGTTGAGAGAACACCCTCTGTGTTCCAGATTTCCAGTCTTACCATATGTTTAAATGTAAGACTCATTATGTGCAACATAAGGTTTATGGGACAAAAATGGTCATATAAGAACTGGGGGAGAGTTCCAATGGTTGGAAGAGTCTCTTTTGAATTTTTATTGTTTTCTATGAGTAATGAATTTTCATCTTTGAATTTTCTGACACTAAATTAAAAAAAAAAAAAAAAAAAAAAAAAGGAAACCAATTGTCATGTCAGAATCAAAATTTGGAGGACAGCATTTTTGGGGTGTGATGAACCATTAGTTGAGAGATTAACCAGGAAAAAAGGCAAAATGTAAGATATGTTGAGATAGTACAGTGGGGGTTCCAACCCTGTTGGAAGTGTGGACGAACATACATACTAGGTTACAGGGAATTTTGAAAAGTATTCTATATTACACTCAGTTATACTGGATAACACTCTGAGAATAAAGAGTTTCTTTATTTTTGCATCAAAGAATCAGTATCAGAAGAAGATCAGGACCAAATAAATAAATGTAATTCCAATTAACATAACAGAAGGCCTGTCTATGTGTACACACAGCTGCTCTATCAGGGTTCAGGGTTCTAAACCATCAACAGGAAAGCCACAAGGGTAATTACAAAGCTCTTACCCATAACAAAGGACCAAATATCACACTTGATTACACTAATCTTATTATACTCAAAGAAGATATGTAGATGAGTACTTCAGATTGAGAATCTTCTGTATTTACTAGTGTTGTCCAGAGAATCTGGACACCTGGAAGCTTTTTTCCTATACAGCTCTATTAAAACCTAGAGATTAGCTGAGATGGATGACTGTCAAATTTGGAGAGTGCTGTTACCAATGCAGTGAGCAGCACTCGTCTCTGATCACTGCACATCACCTGTCTGGATACCCAGAGGGTTTATTCCCCTCCCACCAATACAGGAAATTGCTCTGTCCTTAGGCCAGCAAAGGAAAAGGTAAAGGGGTCTTACTATCCTTTGTAAGAAAAGAGGGGAGTAAGACAGGAAGAAAGGTAAAAGTAGTTACTCAAAGGTAAACTGAGTGATCCCTGTATGGGTACCTGGGGTATATGCAAGTTGTCTTGTTTGCTTCCTTTCCTAGTCAGATAAGGCGAGTTTCTATTCATCCCTTCTGTGATTTCATTGCAGGTTCTAGGAAACTTTAGGTGAAGACTCTCACACAAAATATAATCCCACATACAGCTTGCTCAGAGTTGCACAGTGTAAATACAACATAGTAACACATTTATAGTCGCAGGTTTTTTATAGTAGCAAGAGGTTTAGAGAGTCTGAGGGTTGCTTTCTATGACATAGAGAGTATTGGTGCTTCAGGCCATGTCTGACATACAGAAACAATAAGAATTTTGCTGATCTCATCATAAGAATCAACTTTGGGTCTGAAGCAGTTGACATATTTAATGATGTCTCCCTTTTTACCTTCCCAGTTCAGATACCTTTTTTTTTTTTTTTCTTTTGTTTGTACATTCCAAACATGTAAACAATAGCCAAGATTTAGAACAGGTAGCCCAAAGTGAAAAAGTTATTGACTTTGTGCTTCCAAGGTTGGCCTCAATTACAAGCAAGGTCAGTGATTGCTTTTGATTCCCTGTATCTTGATGCTTCAATGATATCTCTAGAAGAGGAAGCCTAAAGTTTAGGAAACTAAAAGATACATTACTCTCATTGAAAGCTCATCCATATGAAGCCTTCATTTTCTTTTTTTTTTATGGCATATTATTTATTTCAGTGTCCTAGTGCCTGTGACAGAAGTTCTCCAAGACTTAGTATGAAATTTTCCTGGCTCCCTCACAGAAGAGAAGATAATAAAATAATCTGATGACCACAAAATGAAGAAGTCATCTTCAACTTCCTTCAACAAATTTTATTCTCATATGACAACATGATCAAGTCATTTCATCCTGCTGGAAATAATCAGATTGATTGTTACCCTTGTGACCTCTGAGAGCTCCTAAAAATTATCCTGAGCAGTGCTACATATGTACTAAAAACAGAAATACTGGGTAAACCAGTTACACTGGTACAACTGGAGCCAGGTGATATATTCTGGTAATCTCCTACCTCATAAGAAAACAGCACCAATTGTACATCTGCAGATACTTTTTATTCTGAACCTTGTAAGTACAAGTTTTGGTTTCATTCCTAATCCGGAAGATGATGCCCATATATTACAGTTCTGTTATATTTTGGAAGAAAAAAATATTTCAGGAAAATAAATCTGCATGTTAATTTCTCTTTGAATTAAATATTAGTTGAGTGGCACCCTTCAGAGGATATTGCATATAATCATTCTTACGGATTTTACAAATAGAAAAATTAAAGAATAGTATAGGTTGGGAGGGACCTCTGGAGGTCTGCGCTACAATCAGGTTACACAGGGCTTGTCCAATAAAGGTATGAGTATCTCCAACATAGAAATTTCACAACCTCTCTGGGTCCATGTTTGGACATTTGGCCACCTCATGGTGAAAATTACATCTCCTAATACATCATCAGAATGTCCTTTTCTGCAGCACTTGCCTCTGTCCTTTTACTCATCCTTCAAGAGTCTGATTCTATCTTCTCTATACTTTATACCCTTTACAGTTTATTTACAAAAATTCAACATTGTGAAATCCATGTACTTTGTTTTGATCTTCTTTGTGGTACAATGTTCTCTATGGGCCAGGAGTGTTCTCTAGGGGAGAAAGGGTTACTGTGTGCATAGCTCAGTGCTGCAGATTTTGCACTGAGAAACAGTATTAAATATTCTGATTGGAAGCATGATATTTCTTTCAGTGGCTGCTTCGCTGTGTGCTGCCTCATCCTGCTCCCATGTGCAATATTCTTGTAAAAGAATAGCAACGGGACTAATTTACTACCCAGTCTCTGAATGTGGATAGCTGAGAGGACAGTTACTACCCTTGCAATTTCATTATCTACAACACTGTGTTGCCCACCTTAAGTGGGTCAGATACTGTTTCACTGACTACTTCTGACACAGTATCCACAAATGAACTTCTAATAGTGTGCAAGTAGAAAGTAAGCAACTGGGGCTTATCATTCCCAGCAGTAAGTGCAATTTTGATCTTCAAGGCATACCTTAAGACACCATCTTTTCACCTAATGCCTCCTGAAGATTTCAAAAGGTAGTCTAGCAAGTCGCATGACACTGGCATCTTCAATACCTAGCTCTTCTGACTAAAATGAAAGAACAGCTAAATAGACTTGCATAGTGCACTAGTTTTCCTGTGAGCAATTGCTGTATTTGCTAGAGTGTTGTTGTAGGGAATGGAATAGGAATTCCTAGAAGATTTTCACATTAGTATATGAGATATCTTGGAAATCTTGCATCTATTTAATATAGTAAATTTGTAGCATCCTTGAAGAATCAATACCTAAGGTCAAAGATATCAGAAGGTTTTTTTATTCCCCTCACATACTGCACTTAAGACAAAATGTGAATGTTTTAGGATCAAATCAACTTTTACGGCACAGAGGTCAATGCTACTGGCTTATTACCTTTCTACAGTCTTTCTTCATCCTTGTTCATAGGTCAGCATGTGGTCAAGAACATTCTGACAGCACTGTGCAAGGTACGAGCAGGTACCCGCTGCAACTGCAGCAGCACATGAAGTTCTAGCCTAGGGTAGCTCCTACAGTGAACCACTAGAGGCTGCTCAATAAACGTAGCCCACAGCCTCAGCCCTTGGGTGGATGAGATCATGTGTACGACTAGAGCAATTGCCTAAAAGACAACATGTTCTTCCTGGCTGGGATAGTGAAGAGTTACAAGAATTTAAAAAAGAAAAAAAAAAAAAAATCTGACTTCTGGGTCAATTTATTTGCTGGTTATAAGCATTAACAGTTGAAGACAAGACCTTGCTGACTGATGCTAGTTCAATTGCACATAGGCCATTCTGCTCATTGAAATTGAGGGAAAAAAAAAAATCAGTATGCACAGGAACAAGTTAGAACTACAGCAAAAACATCAAGTGATTTCATCCGTGGCCATCCTTCTGAGTAACTGCTTGGGGAAAATTGTGTGTGTGTGTGTGTGTGTGTATTTATATAATATACATTTTTAACTTGTATATGTGTGTGTGTGTGTATATAAATATATCTGAATGTTTCTGAGGAATGGGTTCCTAACAGATCTGTTGATCTTTCTGTCCTTGTTTCCATCATTCACTGGAGTTTCTTGTTAAGCTCAGATGAGAAATTGTCTTCTGTTCACTGGAACCGCTGTCTCTTAAGTGGCTCTACCAACAGAATACTTTATTTTGATGTTTAATAAAGTCATACAGGAAATTACTGTAGGTATTGTACTAAACCTTGAACCCTTAATCTTCAAAAACATTATTTTGGACCTTTCCAGCTAAGAATAAAAAATACATAGATGCCATGAGTTCTGATATATCAGAACTACATCATAGAAATGAATTGCATTTACCAGAATCTAGAGACAGATTCCAAGGAAGAGGTAAGAAAATATCAGAGGCAAATGTGGGCTCTCGAATGACCTCCCAAAATGGAGGTCACCTGAGTCCTGACACTTTCATCAGTAAATTTAGTGTTGTGGAGCTGAAGGGACAGTAGAGTCAGAAGCTTACTAGTAGCTCAGTGCTGATTCATCTGGGGTGTTAAATGTTGCATTAGTTAAGCAACAACAATTGAGAAAGAAGCTCTTTCCTGGAGATTAACAAGTGATGGGGTAGGCTCGATGGCCTGAGGCTGCTTTTGTTATTAAAAGGTGGGATGGGGAGGAAAAAAGCTGTCTGCATGGTATTTATTCATGAGCAAAGCTAGTTAACAAATAGGGACAGGATGTTATTTTAAAATTACTATTCCAGCCATCAGCTTGGAGTCCCTTCTTGAAAACCTGGATCACTTCATAGTAGACTAAAATGATACTTACAGAAAGCAGCTATCAAAAGGTATGTCCATGCTATCGATGCATGTTTGGAACTACCTAAGAGAACACTCAAAATACATATGCCCGTGCATCTGATATGTTGAGAAGATCTGTCCTTCACACCATCAGGTTTTTGTGATATTCTGGGAAACACTGACATTCTTGTCCAAGATGAGTTTCTGTCTTATACACCAGTGGTATAAAAAGTTTAAGGATAGTACTGTACTTTTCTTTTTCCTCAGCTTTAACTAGCACTCTAAAAATATTTGAAAATGTACAATTCCAAAAGTAATTTGAAAGATCCAGAGGCGGAAATAGTTGCTGTGCATATTTCAAAATACTACTAGGTAGCTATGAGTGCATGACTCATTAATTAAGGAAGAGTTCAGCTGCTTACTGTTTCATCTCACTTTATTGCTTTGTCTCCTTCTGTACATGTATCTGAACTAAATAACTGTTAAGTCTTTAGATCAATATGGTCTGTACTATACTGATTAGGATATATGCCAAAACATTTTAGCTATGACACCTTAAGGATGTCTGTTCTGATGTCACCTCCCATACTAACATTATATTTGTTTGAAGGACCCTGTAAGAGGCATAATATCACAATCATTCTTCTTTGCAGCAGTATTTTCTAAAGCAGCTTGTAGTTAAAACAGCATTTCTAGCCCTAACCAATCCCCAAAAAGAAAACAGCTGTGGAACAGTAACTTCATTTAGCTGAAGAACAGTTAGGGAGGTAAGGCTTCTGAAAATTCCCCAAAAAATTTACTTGCCAAAACAAGTTTTAAACTCCTGGTTACAAAACCAAAATCTGCTTTTTACAGTTTGTAAGTAATGAGAGGGGTATTGCATCATGGCTTTAACCAGTCTTACAGTTTGTTGAAAGGGGGAGATTCTTTACTCTCACTCCTGACTGTATGCCCCTCTCTTTGTGTAGGCTCTGGTAGTAACAGCCTCTGTAGAACAAAGAGCCTGGTGACTAAAAGGTGTTTTACTGGTGAATTAACAAATTGCATTGGCTCAACTGGAGTCTGACCACAACCACAGCAGATACAAAGAGATGGGATACATGAAGCTGGGAAAGAGAAGAGTGGGGAATCTAGAAGGACCTCCCACTTCTGGCAGTGGCAAGCTGTCAAACCAGCTTAGCTGTAGTATTTACCTTCAGAAACTGTGTTCAGAAGTTTTGCTTGAAAAGGCAACTGTCAAATTAAAGATTTTTAGGAACAGAGTTTAAGTTCAGAATTCTATTCAAATTTGCAGGTGGTCATGTGAGCCTGTTCTCGGACAACTGTTCAGACAATTAAAGTTTTAGACTTGAGTATCATCTCTATATTAAAGCTTTAAACGTCGCCCTTGGTAATATGATGCAATGAAACAAAACATACATACTTAAATACCCTCAGCCAATTTTGTAGTAATCTTACCATGACCACTAAGATGAAAAGTGTCAGACCAACATATCACTTTACTATGATTTCATCAATTTCTTAAACTCTAGTCCAGCATTCTCTTAGCAATGCTGCTGAGACTGTTGAATATGCTATCACCCATAACCTGTTTTTTTGTTCCTATCATCTGGAACGGTTCTGAGCAGCAGAACTACTGAGCACTTCTGGCAGCAGAAAGGATTGCATGAATGCTCCCTAGTACTCTATGGATAAAAACATCCCAAATGTCATAAAATGCCTTTGTCTGTTTAAATTGAAGGAGATGACTTTGAAGGAAATTAGATAGCGTGTACCTGCCTTTTCTGACAGTAGACAAGAAGACTGTACTTTCTGCTGCAGAGGCTTTGACAAGTAAATGGGATGTATTATTGTCTTCAGCTGACAAAACTGTTCACAAAGTGAACTTTATCTATTCCAGGTCTGGAAACTTTTTCTGTACTCTGAGGCTGAATACATCTTTGAAATGCTTTTAGCAGGCCAACTATTAGTACATACTTCTGTGTCAACTAGTTACAATTCACACAAAATATGAGAAATTATTGGCTGTAGGCCACATGAGAGCTGAATTAAACTGTGAATTATGTTTGCTTTCTGGATCATAGTTTGACTACCCCGATCTACATAACAGAAAATGTTCAAGCAGAGGGTGCCATATTATTCAGCTGTAAGGGTTAATGTAGTAATGATGAAAGCTAAACTGTGCAAATAAATGGACATTTACCATTTAACATAGGTGATATAGTGTTTCTAATAACAAACACTTCTACTGCTGAATGTTCCTATGGACTGCAAATTTTACCCAGTTTTTCAGAGCCACAATTCAAGACAAAAGACTCATTTTCTTTCTGCTCTAACAAGTTGAAATACTCTTTTCCTCCTCCTGCCTTATTGAGACAAACTGTACATCAGTGCAAGTACAACAGCAGTATGTTTGTCCTCTCACCTTGGGTATATGGCACTGCCTAAGAACATTTTCAAAGTTGACCTAATTCTGGGTGGGCTGTAAAGAAAAAATGCCTGTTTAAAAAGGGGAAAGGGAAAGAATATCTACGGACTCTTCAAGGCTTCTGTCTATCACCTCTATATTATGAAAGTCTTGTATCTGATTCCCACATGTCATTATTATATGTATATAAACATACATATTTTATATTTTAAATTGGAGGTGTCTATTATCCTGTGGTTTTCTTTGTAGTGCATATGAAGTGTGAGACTTATTACTGTTTGAACATGCCTCCTGTATTTTTTAGATACATCTACTTGTTTTGATACTCTTCTTCAGGGTAAAAAAATTCAAACTGGTCCAGAGAACACACAAACCTGGGGGAAAAGCCTAATCATTGGCTAGAATTTTACTGTTGTTTTCCCAAGACATTAAGGAGAATTATTGGAATTAAGTTGAAGGAAACAAAGAGAAGGAGGAGGCAAAAGGCATTGTGCAACTGTTGAACAGATTTCTTCTATAATGCTTTGTAAAACAAACAAAAGCAAGAATCTCTTCATGCGGAGTTAGTCATTTAAGACTGACTGTGCAAATCTGAATGGTCCTTGTCCAGCACAGTGGTCCAACCATAAAAGTAGTCTAGGTACAGCTTAATGTTACATTCTTTTACTATTTCCTGAATAACATACAAATTAGTACAGATAATTATCTGAATGAGTCCATAGGGGAAAATCCCTGATGAGATGTTGGTTCAGCTGATAGCACTTACCATTTCATTTGAGGGTAAGACAGTAACTGCAGAGCACTGGTGTGGGATACTGTGCCACTGCTGACTTCCAGAGCGTTTCTTATAAGAGGTTCATAGTTTCATGGCCAAACACAAACGCATCATGATAGTATGTCTACTTAAAGGCCTCCCACACCAATTTCAGCTTTTTAGAGGATACTTCACTGCATGCCTAAGACAGTGTGTGGTCTTGCAGAGATTAAATGACAGTTATGTTCCATTAATATAATTGTACCCTTTAGCATGGGCAAAGGACACAGTTTTGGAATTTTCAAAACGAAAATTAAGGCAAGTATTACGAATAACCTTAAAACCTTCATTCACTGCACATTTTACCGTGGTGGAATAAAACACATCTAAATAGTGCAAAGGAGCAGCGTACCTCAAGCATGACACTAGCAATGCATTCTCTATTCAGAATGGATCCAGAGTCCAGGAAGTATATATAAATTTATATAAAAATAATGGCAATAAAGCTTTTCTTTTCCTGCTTTAACTTTCAACAGGAATTCACTCATGTACTATTCAGGAGTAGTAAATGAATTTTTACAAGGCCCTCTAGAGTCTTTTATCTGCTGACTTCTATTGAGTCTGCTTAGCAGGAAGCAATAGTTGAACTTGAATGTAACAAATTAGCTCTGTGCTGAACGCTGCTTTCACAACTGACATCTGTCATGTCACAATGAAACTTCTTGAGAAACTGCACAAATGGTAAGAAACATGAAATCTTTTGCAGGAATGTGAATTTGTGGATCTTTGCACAGCCTAGGAAAAATTCCATAATGATCCAGCTTTGGACTAAAGCCTGCCATTGGAGCTGACTTGTGATAGACACAGAGTTCTTTTCTATGTTCTTAATCAATGGAAGTGTACCTTCACACCTTTTCAAAGGCCCTGTCAATCAGATGTCTTTTGAATAGTGGCTAAAATATAATTTCATGCTGTTTCCAAATAGGAGCAGATATCCTGAGTTTCTGAATCCTCACAGAGTATTCTGTCAGTCATGCCTTTTATTATATCAAGGATATCAAATTGAGGCACATGGACTGCAACTGTGGCCATGTGTTGGCATGTGTGTACACAGAGCAAGGAGTAATAAGAAAAAATAAGAGATTAAATACCCTTTCTATCTCCTACTTATAACCAACGTTATGAAGTACTTCATAACCGACGTATGAAAAAACATATTACTTTGCGTCAAGCAGTTCAGAAGTAGTCCTTGTTGTACTGACATAAACATTTTATTAGGCTTTTAAGGTGCAGCCTATGCAGAGAACATGACAACAGCACCCAGATGGAAAGCAATTATTAAGAGCTATGCAAGGAGCAACAATTGCATAGGTATAGTAACTTCACAGTGAAGCTGCTTGAACATGAAGGCATTGCTGGGAGGTGTGGAGGAAAGGTATCAAAGCAGCATTTATATGGAAGGAGCATGTCTCTCCTAGGCAGTCATTCTTAAAAAGGGTCCTCTGTACTGCTGGTAGAAAAGTGAGAGAGTCACATTCAAATCAAATGTAAAAATAGTAAGTCTATAATGGCATTAAAGCAGGTGTGAATTTCACTCTATTAAGGCAGCTTTTCTTTGAAGTGTCACTTCCTTTCATTGGGGGGAAGGAGGAGACAGTAATGACTGTATGTTGTGAATGATGTCTCAAATATGTATTCAATTTATATTTGTAATACTGTTGTGGGAAACTTGTGATCTCTACAGACATTTGATCATTCTGTGAAGCTATATACTTGGCTAATGTTCTGCATTTTCAGATACTTGAGAGAAAGTGTAGAAAAATATAAACTAGAAGAAGATTGAGGAAGCCAGAAATGCTAAGAGGGATCAGATCAAGTGTTTGCCTTTGGTCCAGACTTGAAAACTTTGAGGGAGCAGAAAGGTGAGGAATGCAAATGAATATATAACAAAGGATCTATGTATATATGCATGTATATATACATTCATAATTGTCTATAATACGGAATCATGTATTTTGGTGAGCTTCTCAATGTTTCACCCCAACACTAATCTTTCTTGATACATGCTGAAGTTTTTGTTTCACATTAAAAATGAAATCCGCCACTGAGGCTTTGTAAGTGTGAGAGAATTCCAGTAGACATCATTTGTTTCAGTATTCCTCGACCATTGTGCAAACCATCGTGTCCAACGCCAAGCCAAGTTCCCTGCTGAAATGTGACAAATGTTTTTTGTCATCTAACCTTGATTGTATTGTGGAAAGACAAACAAAGACAGAAGAGCAATTTTCTATTAAATAGCAGTACTTGACAATGAGTATTTGTTGCCCAAGAACCAGGAAATGTGGGCCTGACTCGCAGAACTTGTTGGCTTAATTATCCCTTTTCCTGAAACAGACTTAGCACTTCTTGTCAGTGGTCACACAATATTTTTTCTCAGCTGAGACGTATAATCCTGACAGTTTAACCCACGTATTACCAGTCCCTTAGGATTCTTCTAACAAAGGGATGTTTTCTCTTCCACATGAGAGAAAAAACCAAGTCAATCTGATGCGGCATATTGTCCATACAACAATGAAAAAGTTACTCTCTGACTCTGAGTGTGTGTATATAGTGGTTTTCTTAAATCCCTTTGAGCCTAGTCTTGAGAAAGGCAACTAATCCCAGTAAATCTTTGCAGAGCTGTGGCATACATTCCTCCACCCCAGTTTTCCAGGCTGTTTGCATATTGGGGCTTTGGTTGCTACTATAGATAAACTGTGCAAATAAATTAAACTGGCTGTTATTTTACACCCACTAGTTTTGTTTCATTAGGTATATGCTCACAACCTCATTCTCCCCCCACCCCCCAATAATATATTGTATCTATTATAGAGACTGCTGTTCTTTTGAAAAGATGAAGATGCATCCTTAAATACATTGTCCATCTCCTCTACTGCTTTTAGGCCTGTGCAATAAAATTGTAATTCTTATGGTATGAATCCTTTCTCATTACATTTGAGCCTACATCATCCTAATGTGTACTACAGGTTTCATTCTCAAAAAAGCACAGATGAGAATAAAGTAACTGCTTCCCAATTTCAATTTTCTGTAGTTGTCTGCCTGTAAACATTTTCCTCTTTAAAGAAATTCTGAAGGAAATTTGCATTAAAATGCTGTTGATTTTCATCTTTTCTTTTAATTGTTGTGATTACAAAATACTTTCATGTCCATGAGCTGGAGGATTCTGATCAAGTTCCCACAGAATACAATTACTCACACCTACTCCACCTTACTGTTGTGCTAGTAACTGTATTTTATTAATCGTTGTTACTATCCACCCAAGCCTTAGAAGCTACTATAATTTATAACATCACAAAAACTGTAAGAAATACTTAGTGGTAACCTGAAGTCCCATTTGCAGTGTGCAGTGGTGGCAGTAAAACAAAAGATGGGTTTATATCCTGAATCAGGGGCAAGGGTAAAGGGGGAAACCTGTGAAACTACGGGAATGATTCATCAGTAAGAAGGCTTCTAATATGAATCTTTGGCATGCTTTAGGCATTTTTAGGCAGCTTAAGTTTCATCAGTGAGTTCTGTGCTTTGATTTTTTTTATAGTACTGAATGTGCATATTTAAAAATTGTTTCTTTAAGTATACTATGGTTAACCCCCCCCCAAAAAAAAAAAACCAAACAAACCAACAAACACAACAACTTTCTGAGATTTATGTAAGTACTGAGTATCAACAGGACTGACAAATATTTTTACATAATAATTTAAATTACAGATGAACCAAAAAAAGGAGGATGCAAGTGATCTAGAAATTATACCATGATGCTGCCTCAGAGCACTGGGAGAGTTGTTTACATTTAATGAACCCTTATCCTGTCTGCTGGAACTGCCAGTCAGCCTAGCATTACTCTAATACAGCATATATATCAGCCCCGAGGGATTTGAGAGGAACCTACCAATTCGTTTTCTTCTAGTCACAAAGCAGCCACCAATGGAAGCAAACCGATGAAAGGGTAGGAAATGTATTACCAGTGTCCCAAGTATCAAATACTTTTGAAAAACCCACCTCATGGTAAATGCTTCTCCAAAACCTTGTGTGAACTATTTAACAAGAGAACAAAGACAGGTGATGTGCACTGGCTTTGCCAGCCAGCCAAGATCTTAAGATGTAGCTGTTTATGCTTTTTTACCTCCAATTATCTCTCTGGAGTACAGGAGACTGCTCTTAAGGCTGCACTGCTCAGGAAGTGTGAAGTATGTTCATAAAGGTGTGGTTTAGCTCCCTAGCAATTCCATGGTAACAGGGGCGTAGTAAACTAGCCTTAAGTAAAACAAACAAGGGTTGTGGAAATCAAAAGTTGAGAATACAAGCTGTTCACATCTCTTTGATTAAAGCAGCTAATCTTTGATTGAAGGTGGTGGGCTCCACCTTGTTCCCCTACACCTAACAGGTTCATAAGGGTTGGATAGATTGTCTTGTGCTTTCATTAGCAATGCAAAGGAATGTTTTTAAAGTCCTTTTTGCAAGATGTGAGAAAAAGAGGTTAAATATACACATTATTTTATCACAAACATAATGTTAAATAAGAGGAAAAGCCCTGTATAATTTATGAAAAATCTCATCACCCTGTACAGAATGGCTCATCTTACACTGAGAGGTACAGAGCAGAACCTCTAATACAAAAAAAAATCTCCACCCTTTGTTAACTGAGTCCTTTTGCCTTGTCTTCCCCAAGGGAAACTATGTGCTTTTACCAGAAGTTGACCAGCATAAGTTCAGCTCTTGCACAAGGCAAAAAGCAGATTGCTGGTACTTTCATCTGGCTACCCAGAATTTAATTTATAGACAGTGTTCTCTTCCTCAGGAATCTACACAGCAAAAGCATGCCTTTCTCCTGCTGTAGATACACCCTCAGACAGGGATTCCTGCATAGATAGAAAGTAATCTAGAGATCTGAAGACACAGTCTATACAGAGTAGGTGTAAAATTCTACCCAACATGACTCATCTGTAACAGTGATAGCCAGCCTGGCTGCCTCTGGTGACAGCTGCAGGTGTGCCGTAGTAGCTGGCCATAGAAAAGCTTGATTGCCCTAGGGCCATGGATTCATGACACTATAAAGCAGCAGTGCCCCTCTATTTTCCCATTCCCATGAGTCATTGTCTTGTTTTTACCAGGATAATTGTTTGTGGGACCAATCTCTGAACCAAATGATGGAATGGATCCATCTTAAGGAATACTCACCAAAATGAGGTGGTGATGGCATTCTGCTTGGTTTTAACTGAATCAGATCCAACTTTCTGAAACTGGATCAGTATTTCAAAGCTGATTCACAGTGTAGCCCCACAGATAGTAGTGCTGAAGAATCAGACAGGACAATGAGCCAAGGGTCCCGTGAGAAAGAATAGCTAAGGCTGGCTCAACAAGGTATGCCTGAAATTTAGATTTATGTCAAACATACTTTATTATGAAACCTTACAGCTTAAGAGCACAGTTTGTCATATGTGGCAGGCCCAACCAACTCCTAACTATTCCCATTTCATCAGTGGGGGTATGTTTGTTTGTAGTGCATACTAGGGTTTAATCTATCTGAATAATAATGGAGAAAATCGCACTCCTCCCCCTCCCTGCTCACACAAAGCAAAACACTAGAGAATGGAAAGGAGTGGCTGAAAGTTAGTTATGTCCTAGACATCTACTTCACCCAGAGCGTTATCAGTACATGCATTCTAGCCACAGTGTAGCCACTCGCAGGATGTGCCAGGCAACTTTCTCTTGTGAATGTCCCAGGGCTCTTTTCCTCACCACCCTATATTTCAGTGTAGAAAAGGCAAAATCTGAATGTATGTTAACTGTGTCACACTAGGACTGAAATAATTACTTGAAAAAATCAAGGAATAACTGAACACGAGGTGACATTTCCTGTCAAACAAGGGTGTGCCACATTAGCAGAAGGTTGTGGAAAGGAGGTGTGGTAGTACTAGCACTTATAAAACAGTTCTGTCATGGTACCTTATCACAACTATTTATGGGAAGGGAAAGGGCAGAACTCACTGCACCTGCTTGCCATGTGTTTAGTTATTATCTGTGTTTAGAAAGCAATTCTATGGCTATTAAGCGATAAAATGCACTGAATTGCATCATATGGCATCTTAAATTTAAAATTTCTGCAGTATGCCAAAGGGAAGAATCTTTTTTTTTTTTTTTTTTTTTTTTTTTTTTCTATTTTTGGTGGTGTCTTGTTTTGGTTTTGTTTTGGTTTGTTTGTTTTTTTCACTTGAATACATTTACTGACTGGGCAATATATGTCTCTGAGAATGTTTCTTCTCAAGAATTCATACCACACTCCAGTATCGGCCAGATGTATCAGTAAAGACACTACTTCTATCTTACTTCCACTACATATTCCATGGCATATAAAATCCATGATCAGGCCAAAGGAAGAAGGAAATTTGCTCAGCCTTGCTCAGTGGTTAAAGTGAAGAGAGGATTTATCAAACAGAAGCAAAGAAATTTATTTGAGTGAGAATTCGATGACTCTAATGACATAACTAACTATATAATACAGTTCAGTGTAAACTAGAGTCTTCCATGCAAGCAATTGCATCTAGAGGTGCTGTAGAAAAAATGAGATATCTTTGCAAAAACTGTAGATGCATTATCAAGTTACAAATGGTAGAGTAGAAAATAAAGTCATCAATCTTCGTAGAAATTGGCATATTAGTTCTGCTAGAGTCTGGTAGTAATGAGTCAGACAAGGCTTTTTAAAGACTGTGTACTTTCAAGACAAAGACCATAAAAACAAAGATACAAAAGTTGTATCCGAATCCTGATTCTTTGCGGAAATTGTTCCATCCTTGTAATTGGATAGAACAGGACATAAAGAATGTTTGAAATCCCCCTGTCAGATCCTAAATATGTAATGATTTGTGTTAGAAGTGGAGCAAAATAAACATAATCTAGATGAAAGAACAAGAAACCATTGAATGATAGGTCTCCTATCATCTATTTTAGATGCACATAATTGCATTCATCAGTTTATTATACAAAATACTACGATGAAATGTTTTTAAAGCTTAAGTACTTTAATGGGTGGTTACGTTTTGCTTAAGTTTTGCATTTATATTTTACTTCTATTTATACTGTGGTGAGAAAAAGATGTTTATTAGCATATCTGTATGTGGAGTAAGTTTAATTAAGTTATAATGAAGAAACAGGTTAAATATCAGGGCAGCTAAATCAAATGGGAATTAAATATTATAGGAACACACCCTCATTTTTTATCAGGGTTTTTAAGTCAGCTGAGAGCTTGTGGTACAAGATGAAAAAAAGCCAGTGCTTAGTAATTTCTGCCAAGGTACTCTCATGAGGCCAGTATCAGCCAGTTGTCAGTAAAGCTAGAAAAAATGTAACTTGCATAAATTCATCATTAATTGTGTAATTCATACAGTTGTTTTTCAATGAGCAGTTTGGACTTCTATTATACAGTCTTTTGTATTCACTTGATGATCAGTTCTTTCATCACTGCTATACTGCAGAATTGATTATCAGCTCTCAGTAAGTGAGAGTGGTATATCATGCAGATCTTTTGGTGTAGGTAGTGATATTTACATTTCTTATGTTGTCTAATTGTTTTTTATGTTTGTATGCAAGGCGACTGGAGTTGGATATCCAAAGTTCCAGATGGCCTTGGCTGTCTCACTTTGAAACATCATTGATTTTGTGTTTTGATGAACTTCTGAGAACCTTCTAGAACTACAATGTGAATGCATTTATGTGTGGGAATATGATGGGCTGAATATCATCAATTCACTGGAGGAGTGAATATAAAAATTATTTTGTAAAAAGTTAAAGGACTACTGGGTTTCCTGTCTTGCTGCTCCTATGACTGGAAGTCTCTGAGTTTGTCTGTTAAATATAAAGTGTAAAATGGACCAAGCTAAATGCTTCATCAGGTCACTCTCATTTTCTGTTATGAGGAGTTAACTACTTGATCTTTTCACAAGAGGATGTAAGGTTTATCCTGTTGAACTTTAAACATGTGAAGGGATTTTAAATTTTATTGTTTATAGATTGATACGATGATTCTATTTAATTGCATTTAAATAGTAATGTATGAAAGCCAGCATTTTGGGGTTTAGCTATTGCAGTGAATTGTATTACCAGTTTATGTATTTACTCTTTTTGCTGAAATGTGGTGGTGGTGGTAGCAAGGATGGTGGTAGTGGGTTTTTTCTTTTATAGCGGATGTAACAAACAACTCATTATATTAAACCTCATCATTAAGAAGCAGATTTTTTACTGTTGGCTATGCAGTTACACTGACAGGCTTGTAAACTGCTATATCCTTCCAATGGACAAAGAGGAGAGGTTAGTAATAGAAGTGCTGAACATCAATTTGCTTAAAAATCCACCACAGAAATAGTATTTTCCATTGAATTTTCGTATTATTCCTGAGACTAGCAAAAAAAGTGTCCAATTGCCATGAAAATGTATTTAGGCAGATTCTAAGAGCAATAAATCTTCACACAAAGTGAATTTTCAATCACAGGTAAGGTAGATTTAAACGTTCAGGAAGTACTTGCATATTCATTTCATTAGGTAACAGAAATTGTATCACATGGCTTGTCTAATTTACCACAGCTTAAAGATCCTGTCTCAACTAGTTGCAGTGAATTATTTAAAAATTTAGCACTGAGATCAGATTGGCCACTAGGAGAAAGTTTCTCATCAGCAATGTAGTGCAGCATTGGAACAGGTCATCCCTGGATGTTTTCACGACACAGCTAGACAAAGCATTGGCAGGTTCAATCTAGTGTTGGCAGCAGTCCAGCTGTGGGCACAAGGTTGGACAAGAGACTTCCAGAGTCCCTGCCAGCTAACATTTCAATTATTCTAATTCCAGAAAACTGTGAAGTAAATTATTCGAAGGAAAGCATTATTTCTGAAGAGAGAAAAATTAAATTCAATGCGTATTTGTTGTAAACTGTTAACTTTAATGTAAAGCTATAATAATATTGATGAAAGACACTACTATGCATGCATGTTTGATCTGTCCATAAATTTGATAGAATTTAGATCTAAATGCTTAGATCTTCAAAAGTCTGATACCTGTAATCTGGAGAAATTTGGCTAAACAGCACACACCTATACTCCAATAGGAGCTGGGCATGTATAAAACCTTTGTAGGATTAAGACACTGGACTGACTGTGATCCCATAAAAGAGAGAAGTTATGTAAAATAATAGGGACAGTAGTTTAATTTTTATTTATCTTGCCTAGTCACCAGTTTGATATTTTAATTTATCTTTGGTGAATGCTTTCAGTATGGCTTGATGGGACTAGTATCTGCAGGGTAACGATCTACTGGAAACCACCTTTCTGAAGCACTTTTGCATATTGCCGAGTTTTGGTGAATATCCCTATGGAAATGATTTCCAGGCTTCTACACTTCATTGTAATCATGACAGACCTACCTGGCAGACCAAAAAATCAGATCTCTCCAAACATCTGGACAGCAATCAAAGAACACTGTTAAGCAGTTGTTCCCATGCCCTTTCCCACTCATTTGCTATTAAAGAAAGGATGCCAGAAAATTCTTTACATGGGGGTTTATGTTTCAGGATTACAGTAAGCTCCTCCTTCAGAAAATATTGCTACAGTTGTTTATAATCCCATCCAGGAGCCAAAGACAGAATGGGTAGGAAATCTAAATGTCTTTTCACATTTACTTACAGATCACTTAGAGATCCTTTATCTCCTGTGCAAGTTCGGTTTGGAGATGCTGAGGCACAGAGAGAATTTACTACTCCCTGTTGTGTGGGTAAACACCAAGGCTCCATACTTATTTAATTTAGAATCTGTTTCTCAGAACCACAGAACAATTTTGGCTAGAAGAGACCTCTAGAGATCAGTTAGTCCATGCCCCACCAGGATGGCCGATTTTGAAGTTAGACCCAACTTCAAAATTAGTTCACTTTTCTCAGGACATTTCAAACAAGGTTAAACATCGTCATCACTGTCTTCCTTTTAACTGATAAGTAAAATATTCATAAGGAAGACAAATAACTTCTCAGTATCATTCAAATTTGGAACAGAAGATTGACTTTTATCTTCCTTGAAAGGTAACTGAAGAACTGTAGATCTGAATGTGGCCAGAATATTACTCCAGATCTCATGTCTCCAAGTTTCTTACTCCTTTTATTAGGCTATAACAAAAGGACTTCTGTGATCAGGACATTCAGTCCACGAGGGTTTTTAATAATATTGTAGTAAATGTTAAAGGGGTAGGGGGTGGGTGGGGTGGGTGTCTTTTCTATTCTTTTTTGTATTTGTTTGATTCATGAAACTCTATAGTGTGTATAGTAAGAGTGAAATTGTCACTCTTTTGTCCATTGCAAACACAATGCATTTAATGAGCTTCTTCAGCGTTCTCATGTGATCTAACTGTAAAACTGTTCTATTTTCCAGTTTTGTTTGATTTAAAAAGAAGCAAACAAAATAATCACAATGCTGAACTTGCATAACAATGAATGTCCATCTTTAAAACTTTTATTCTCCACCCAGTTACATTTATGAGACATTATCCTTGTACGGAGTCTACAAACAAGAGCCTCTATAAATATGCCTGCCAGGATTAAAGCTAAAGGTGAGCAGTAACTCTTTATTTCAGCAAGATGTTGGTTACAAATTAACTTTGGTAATGCTCAGTGTACAAGGGCTTGTCCCACATGTTTCAGGAAGTGGATCCTGTTGATATTCTGTGGAGACGTGATGTCGTTCCTTTAAATTTTTTAGATCAATAACATTGCAGAGACTGGTATAATTAAGAGTTACATGCAGAGAAGTGGAGGGTTGTGGTCAGAAGGTGAATGAGGTGAATGGGAAACCAGTTGCATAATCTGGTACTTGAAAATGTCTGAAATCCGAGGAAGGCCAGCGTTTATTTAAATTTTTGTTTAAAACATTTTAGAATATGTTTGTAAATCCATTTAGCCAGAATAGTTTAGATAAATTAGTAACAGTAGAATTAAATGAGTCAAGATAGTCTAGGAGTAGAAACCAGATGGGTTTCGTAGGAAGAGATAGTATGTTTTATTAGATTAGCTAATAGGATTGTGAAAAGCATACAAGCTTTTGGGCTCACTAGCCTTTGATGCCATGTGTAGATTTCAAATAAGTTTTTGAGGGTCTTTGGCATTGATATGAGTAGGACTTCTTTAATTTGACATGTTGCTATAAGTTAATTTTTTCTTTCACATTAGATCCTAAAAGGAAATTACACATGTATTGGCGTTCTCTGTGCCAATTCACTAAAGCCTGTGAGCATATATGTCAGGCTGGCCAAGAATATATAATGTGTATGATCTTCTATAAAAATCTGCTAATTATAATCTCCTTTTGTATGAAGTAGCTATGTATTATGGCTATGAAACAGCACCCTCATGAAGGCAGACTGGTACTTTTCTGTGAACACAGCTACGTGTGAAATCTGTGTTTACATTTATGTGTGCAGACACTGCCTCCCCCCAAACACCCCTGTGGTACACGTGTATTTGGGAGGGGAGGAATAGGTTGGGATGAGACAAACAGGTTGGGATGAGAGGAACAGTTCTCACACTTGAAGTCAATGTATTTTTATGGTTCTTATTACAGATTTAAGGGATAAGAATCATCCCATACACGACAAACAGGCTGTTATGCTGCTTCATTACCACTATGCCCAAAGGATATAACTAACCCAAAGGAATATGAATGGGCTTTTATTCTACCAAGGACTTCTAGACATGTATTAACAGAGGAAAATATGGCTGTTGCATTAATGCAGCAATGCTAGAAAACATACTAATGAAAACATTTTGAATATGTGAATATATATATGTTACAGATTGAAGTTTTCATCTCTGAATGTTTGGGGATTTGCCCTTTCTGTAACAAGGATCTATCTTCAGGACTGCTTCTCAGGCAGCAGAGACAACAGCTGAGAGGGATTTAAAACTGTCTTGTAATGTTCAGTGAGATACACCTGTGCACTGCAAAGTTCTCTGCCTGCCCTCTGCCAGCTTAATACTTGCAATACATTAATTCTAAGAGAATTCATGAGACAGCATTCTTGAGCTCCAGTTTACTTTCATTGAAATAAATGAAAATAGTCTTGGTGATCATGTTAGCATGTGAATCGATGTTTGCCAAAGGAGGTCCATAATAACTGCTCTAATTAACCATTTATAAAATTAGCATGTTAAAAAAAGAAGAGAAAATGTGATGTTAATATTTAAACCCATCAGACATTCACAGTTAAATGTCTAGCTCTGCATTTTCCTGCGATAGACATCAATATCTAAATAGCTGCACCATTTTTCATTCAGTGAAAAACTGTGATTTCAACACAACACAAATATTGAAGTACGAACTGAAGATTTAATTAAGCAAAAGAGAAATTATTAGTCTAACTTACAGCATCCAGCCTTTAAAAATCAGTAGTGACTTCATAAGTGGTGGCAACAGGAAAAATAGTAATATGGTCAAAACATTTTAGAGGCTTTTTGTTTTTCATTTCTGCTTTAAAATAAATTTGAGTTTGACAATGTCTCCAAAAATTGTCTCAGCCCCTGATGCTACAAATATTGCTGCTGTGCCCATCAGGCAGAAATGCTTATTTTTTTGGTAGCTAAACTAGGGGGTGTTTCCCATTGCAGAGTCTCACCTGTGAAACAGAAACGAGGCATAGAGAAAAACTGCTGATCTTGGACTGCACTTAATGCCCAGTAGATAGTTCTTTAGAGTGTAGAAAGTACAGGGCTTTATATATCTATTTTGGAAAACGTCCTATGTACACCCTTTGTCAAAAACAAAAATTCTTTTACTAGGACCTACCTTTGCAAACCATATGCAGGATAGGGCCTAAACCACAATGTACTTTCTGCCTGCAGTATCCCCTAAACATTCCTGTACTACACTTCGATTCGACGTGAGCAGTGGCATTGGTAGCTCCATACATACCCAGCAACCTGCACAAAAGACAATTAGAAGCAGGTGAAGACTTTAGTTTTGTGCATTTCAAAGCTAAATCGTAGATTGTGTTTTAGCAAGTGTCTGTGTATATTCTTCCTATTTAAAAAAAAAAAAAAAAAAAAAAAAAAAAAAAAAA